>NW_028317929.1:635000-952500 GCF_062004578.1 Staurois parvus | reverse complement strand
AAATTCAAGGAGGTCCAGTCACTAAACTTTTCTTCTGGCCGAGGTCTGAATAGGGTGTGCCCATTAGTGTGCTCCCTTACATTAGGTGTCACCATCAGAGTGCAACTTTACATCATGTATTCCCATCACATCAGATGTGCCCATCAGAGTGCTCCTTTACATCAGTTGTCCTCATCAGAGTTCCCCTTTACATCAGGTATCCCCATCACAGTGCCACCTTACATCAGGTTTTCCCATCAGAGTGCCCCCTTACACTCAAAGTACCCCTTTCCATCATGTGTCCCCATCAGAGTGCCTCTTTCCATCACATGTGCCAATCATACTGCCCCTTTTCATCACATGTGCCCATCAGAGTGCCCATTTCCACAGCATGTGCCCATTTGTGCCCCCTTAACATAACATGTGCCCAGCGGAGTACCCCTTAACATAAAAGATGCCCATCAGAGTGTCCCTTAACATAAAACTCTGATGGGCACATTTTATATTAAGGGGCACTCTGATGGGCACATTTTATGTTAAGGGGCACTCTGATGGGCACATTTATATTAAGGGACACTCTGATGGGTACATTTATATTAAGGGACACTCTGATGGGCACATTTATATTAAGGGGCATTCTGATGGGTACATTTTATGTTAAGGGGCACATTTTATGTTGTGCCCATCAGAGTGCACTTTAACATTAAATGTGCCCATCAGAGTGTCCCTGTAAGACTACACCCTACTTTGAGGGCAGACAGGAGCTTTGCCCGGGATCCTTACTGAAGGATGCTTGTGTACAGGCAGGGATCGGGAGCCGGAGAGACAGTGAGCTGCAAGGGGTGGGGCGCACATATGATGTCATGTTGCCCTGCTCAGCGGCTGATCTGTCATTGCAGGCTGGCGGTCCAAAAGGGAGTGCTGCTGGGGCCGTTCTTGGACCGTGGTCCATCATTTAGTGTCTGCTGCTGTATATGAATGACACCTGTGTGGGCAGAGGTTTTAAATGTGAGAGTGGCTGCAGGAGAGAAGAACCCTTGGCTACTCTCACAGGGAAAGGGGGGGGAGGCATTTATACCATGTTACAATATGTGTAACATGGTGCAAAAGGTGAAGCCTTTAAACCAACAAATTCAGGTCTAGACAAAAAAATCTAGATTTCAAGCTTAAAATTCCACATTTTGACATTTGTTCCCTTATGGTTCTATAAATTTAGGTCTGAACCCACGCAATCTCCCTCACTGTTCCTCTGGGAGCAAGAACACAATCAAGTTGATAGATTTTTCTTCCAAGATCCCTTGGCTGTAGATGTCTCCAATGAACCAAACGTGTCTGTGAACATTGATGGATCTCCAAACGTTACAACATCAACAGAAATGGACAAAAGCCATCTATTGTCCTTGCATACTCTTGCACTAAAAAAAAATTCAATATTCATTAGCATGTATGTTTCTCTTTCTGATGGGACTCTTCAGAATGTGGTTTTCTTTCCAGGAATTCAGGACAGAAAGTCATCAGGGTAAATCTTGACCTCTGCAGTGTCAGCCATGGTCACTTACACTGCATGTGATCCCTAAGCTGAAGTACATGCCACAACAAAGCTCCATTCTATTAAACTCTGATGAACGTATCAGCATAATTGTGCTCTCTTAAAGGAAACTGCTTTGTTGTCTCTTCAATGGCATTCAAATGGGCGACATGTCTGTCTGTGAATTAACTTATCCAGCCCGCAAGATCACTGATATCACAAGATAGCTTGCATCTTAGTACTGCCAGTGCCATGCTGCCACTGAAGATAAGGAAATCAATCTTTAATATGCCAATGAATGAGGAGAAGAAATATGATATGACAAATAGGAACCATTGCAGGCAAAAAAAATTATTTTCACAGAAAATTTAGGATTTATGATTTGCATGGTCTACTTTGGTTTTCATAATTTACTGATTAAATATTCATCAATAATGAAGAATAATGAATCACCTACGAAGTATCCCGGTTGTCTGATTTGTGGATTGATTTCTGCCCAGGGATAATGAGCTATTAATTGAAGTTACTACAATGGCTACACAAACCAATGACAGTCAAGATGCTCTTTAGAAATAATGGCCACTGCTGTGCTGCTGTGCCCATAGCAACCATCCAAATTCAGTTGTGTTTTTCAGTGTAGTGTACAGTATATAAACCAATGACCCTTTTTATTGTTACTCTGTCCTATCTGCCAGTTTTACAAAAGATTCATGAATTATAATAGAAAGAGAGTAAAGCAATAATAAATGTAACTGATGTGTAAGGTAGACCATACATATGTAGATCTTACAACAGCATCAACAAAAGATGAAAGTTTTTTTTCCATCCACATAAAGGAAAAATCATGAACATGTGAACATGTCTTGACTTTCAGCCCTGGCTTTATTCCACAGTGACCAATGCCTTATTATTGTCTGTTGCTAGTAATGGCATCATTGGTCTCATTGATACTGTACTGGTTAGCTTTAGCAGAGATAAAGTAGGAAGCAGGGGCGGACTGACCATTTGGAAACACGAGCACTGCCCAAGGGCCCGGGCTCAGTAGGGGGCCCCATGAGATGCTCCTGGTACCTTTTTCATAGGCTTTTTTGAGTTTGGGCAAGGACACAGGGGCCCCATGATCCCCTATTGCCCTGGGGCCCCATGAGTTGTCAGTCCGCCCCTGGTATGAAGATTACAACATAATCTTTCTACACACTATGGTCATGACCAGGGGCGGACTGACAACTCATGGGGCCCCCGGGCAATAGGGGATCATGGGGCCCCTGTGTCCTTGCCCACACTCAAAACACACCCAAAAAAAGCCTATAAAAGGTACCAGGTGCATTTCATGGGGCCCCCTACTGATCCCAGGCCTTTGAGCAGTGCCCGAGTGCTCAAATGGTCAGTCTGCCCCTGGCATTTCATGGGGCCCCCTACTGATCCCAGGCCTTTGAGCAGTGCCCGAGTGCTCAAATGGTCAGTCTGCCCCTGGTCATGACCACATTTGATAAACGGTGTTACCCAGGATGCCTGCTGACTTGTTTGCAATTTGAAAAAAACTGGTGGGTGCGTGGTCAGAAGCTGTCACTTGGTAATGGCAATATTATCACCACTAAAGTAATGACTTCTAGCTACAGCAGCCAGTGGCTCAGGCAGGCTAAGAGATCAAATCTGGCATTTAGTTTTCCATTTGCAAGCTGTGAATAGTTTGGCTCAAACATATGAATCCAAAGCTCATCCCTAGTCATAACTGTCTAGCCTTGAATTGCTCACATGGTTTTGAAAACTGTTCACAGCTGACTTCCTCCACTGGCCTTTGACCCTAGGCATTCTCTTAAACTAGCATTCTTATTGTGATTATGCCTGTGCTTTCTCTCTATCCAACAAAGATTATCCAACCCCTCTACCTTAAGCTGGCAATCCCCTTTTGATATGAGGTTGTCATTGATAGAAAATATTACTGTCTGTGCTGTTGACCTGTGTTTTTTATTAAATCAGAAATAAGGTTTATTGAACAAAACAAAGACATGTTCCAGAGTATCTGTGTCACAATAACAGCATTCAGCAAAAAGAACAGTCAGCATGCAGACGCACAGTCTTCCAAGTTCCTCAGATATAGTGCAGAGTGAAAAACAGATGTCAATTCAGCATCTTCACCCTCCACTGGCCAGCAGACAAGGCAATAGCAGAGCATAATATCAATAAAAGTAAAAGTAATACCCAGGAGCAAAATCAAGTCTGATCCGTCTTTGTAAGAAAGTCATACACTTCAGGAGCTCAACAATAGCCTAACAGACTTGGTAACCCTAACTCCACTGGCGCTAGACCAGGTACCGATAACCAACCAGCCCATATCTTATCAAATTTGGCCGGACATCCTCTGTGTTGGTATATACATTTTTCATAGCGCAGTGGTGTTCATAATGGCAATCCAGTCCTGAGTGGATGGGGGTGAAGAACTCTTCCAGTGCAGCAAGAGTGCCTTGTGAGCCTGGAATAGGGCTCTAGACACCACCTCTTTAACAAAAGCATTAGGGATCACAGAGTCCAGAATGTCCAATATGCAGGACAAGAGGTCCAAAGATAAATTTAGTTGATAACCCTGATTATGCCTTGAACACTGTGCCAGTATCTATGGAGCTTGGGACAGCACCACAACATGTGGATCAGGTCTCCATGGTTCCTTTGACACCTAGGAAAAAGGGGTCTGTCAGTAAGCCCATCTTATACAATTTAAGAGGAGTGTAGAGCACTCTAAGTAATATGTACAGCTGTTAGAGGTGCTACGACACATTTATAGAACTGTAGAAGACCGCTTGCATAGCCTCTTCCCACTGCTCTCCGGTCAAGTCCCCCACATCCGGAACCCATAGGTCCTTAGTAGCTGTAGGTAACAGTTTGAAATAAAGCCCTTGGTGGAAGAAGTTTGTTGCATCATATGAAACACTGGGGTAGGAGAAAGACAAAAGTCAGGGGGAAATCACTGAGCCATTACAGCATGTCTCAGTTGCAAATAATAGAACTGCAGCTGTTGAGGGACACCAAATTTAGTTTGCAAAGCAGAGAAGGGTAGCAACTTGCCATTGTCAAAAACCTGTTTTACATAAGTAATATTGTAGGCTTGCCACTTGGGTGTGTGTTGGAGTTTGGCCAGTTCAGGGTATGTGGGATTATGCGAGATTATACGGAAGCTGGTGTACCCTGTGACCCCTTGCAGTTGCTTGGTTTTATGCCAGATCATATGCATCAACCTATAAGTGTGCTTCCAGCCCTTTGGGTAGCGATGGCGCGTTAACAAAACAAAGGGCTATAGTCAAGGTGGCATTATGGGACAGTAAGGTATTGCCAGCTGGGGGCGACATACCGCTCACCATGTGCTGCAGTTGTGCGGCCATATAATATAACCCACGGTGCGGGAAGGCAGTGCCCCTTGCCATTTTTGGGTGTTGACGTTGTTCCAGTTTGATCCTGGGAGGGCCCTGCTTCCACAGAAGGGAGGAGAAAAGGGAACTGATTGTGTGAAAGGTCCTAAGAGGGATCACCACTGGGGAATTGTGTAGGAGGTATAGTAACTCGGGCATAAATATAATTTTAACTAAGTTAGCCTGGCCTGTTAGAGAGATCCACAATTTCAACTATACCTGTATTTTATCTCGAAAGCGTTTAAGCAGCGGGTTAACTTTGAGCCCCAAAAGCTTGGTAACTGTTCTGGAAATCACTATGCCCAGGTATCTAAAGATAGAAATAATAGGTACCAGACACACTGGGGGAAGAGTAGGAGTTATTTGGCCATCTAGAGCCAATTTTGGCTCTAGGGCCAACTTGGACCAGTTAGGTCCGAGTACAGGCCAAATTCCCCTATTACATCCATTTCAGCTTGTAAGGAGGAAGAAGAGTTCTCTAACAAAAGCAGCATATCATCTGCATATAATAGTAACTTTTCAAACACCATACTGAAAATCCTGGATATACGCAGAGGCCCGAATTCGGGCAGCCATTGGCTCTATTGCCAGTGCAAACAGTAAAGGTGAAAGAGGACAGCCCTGTTAAGTGCCCCGTCCCAGTGAGAAGGGGTTGGATACCAGACCTCCAACATGGATAGCAGCCTTAGAGACATAGTATAGCAGCTACACCAAAGCGATAAAGGTATCTCCAAAGCCAAAGCATGTCAGGAGCTCCCAAAGGTACCGCCATTAAACTCCTTCAACACCATAAAATGCCTTGCTGGCGTCCAACGACAACAATATTCTTGATCCCATATTATCAGGAGTTTGCATGTTCAGGAAACATCTTTGCACACTGATGGCGGTAAATTTATGAGGCATGAAGCCCGTTTGGTCAGAGTGTCTGATGCAGGCAATGACCTTGTTCAATCTTCTAGGTAGTATTTTGTCCAGGATTTTTATGTCTGTCTGCAGTAAAGAAATAGGCCTGTATGAGTTGGGGTTGGTGAGGGTTTTGCCTGGCTTCAATAGCAGGACAATAGTGGCCTGAGCCATGGAATCTGGCAATCTCCTGAGATGGAATGCCTCATTGTAAGTTGTAACCAAATGGAGCAACACAGAGTCTGCATATTGTGAGTAAAATTCCATAGGAAGTCCATCTGCCCCTGGGGCTTTTGAGGTGGAGAAAGAAACAACCACCTCCTGTACTTCCTCAATAGTGAAGGGAGAATCTAGCAGGGCCCCTTGGGAGTTGGACAATTGTCGCAATCTCACAGTTCTTAAATTGGCCTGCAGGTCATCAAAGGTACAAGATACCTTAGATTGATACAAGGTAGAATAGAACGTGACCAGCTCCGCCATCACCCCATCAGGGGTATTCAATAGAGTGCCATCTTGTGAGTGCAAAGCTGTAATGGCTGGAGCAGTAGTTTTTACTCTGACTATTTTAGCTAGGAGGTGGCCTGTTGGACAAAAAAACACTTTTTCTCCACTGCAGAGCGGGCTACACGCAGGTAGGCTTCTTGTGCTGAGAGCTATGCTGCCTTAGAGGCCTCTGAAGGGTCTGAGATATATTCCTGTTACTTTCTCTCTACCCGCTGTGACACTTGTTCCTCCTGACATCTGCTAGTATTTTTAATAGCTGTAATCTCCACTAAAAAGATGCCCTGGAGGAAGCATTTGAAAGCATCCCACTGCATTAAGGGGTCATGATAGAAGGCCTTATCCATAAAAATTGTGCAATGTGAGCTGCAACTGTAGTATGGGAAGACATTAAGTGCAACCAGAATGCATTCATTTTCCAGGGTGGCCTATTAAAAGAGGTACTGGGCCTAACATTTACTACCACCACTAGAGGGGAGTGGTCCGAAATGCCCCTAGGGGCATACTTAATATCTTAAACCAGAGTATTAGATATGGCCATTTCAAGACACAAATTCTGTAGAAGGTGTTATGCGTATTGGAAAAACAGGAGAATTCAGTACGCACTAGGTTTCTCGCACTACAGGCATACTGAATACACTTTAATGTGTCCCTGGTCAGGTGCATCTCCAGCAGCCCAAAAATCCCTGGGTGATATTTACACAGGGATGCATTGATCATGGAGCGCTTCAAAGTATCATTCAGTCCCCTAACATTCCATGACAAAATAGGTATATTAGCCATCATGAAACATAATTACTAATAACATAATTACTATCAGGATGCCCCCCAGCAGGATAGAAGACCACCACCTTTAGTCAAGAACCCATGTTGGCTTAGGTAGAGTAAGAAGGAGTAATGCTGAAGTCCATCTGCACCAAAAGTTTGTTTGTGACACAGTAGTATCTGGTTGCAAGAAAAAATGGAAGACATCAGGAAACAGGCCCCAACACAATGGTGCAGGGATCAAACTTTGAAGAAGAGGTAACACCCAACAGGAGTAGCCAGGCAGAGCCCACTTGAACCACTCCAGAGACTGCAGGTGCTGGAAATACCATATCATGAAAAATAGAAGGAAAGTCATCTTCTTCAAACGCATGGAATTCAGGAAAGAGTTCATCAGTTTGAACAGTTCCTAAAGTATAAAGCATTGTAACAGGTTCCCTTGGCATAGAGAATAGAACTTAACAAAATATATCTCTCCTGATCACCACCAGGCATGCAGAGGAAATGGCAGAGAAATGACAATAGCAAAGTGAGAAAGTATATCAGCCTGCAGCATCCTGGTGCAGTGACTTGAGAGAGGCTTCATTAACATTCAGCCACTGCAGCACCTCACCTGCCTTTTCAAAGAAATGAGCACGGCCTTGTGCTGTAATCAAGCTGGGTACATCATTGAATATTTGACTTGGAGGCGTTGGAGCCTTTTATTGACATTGGAGAATTTAGGCCTCCAGAATTGTACCTCCGCAGAGAAATCCGGGAAAAAGGACACTCTGGCTCCATTGTACTATATTGGTGACCTCTCTCTAGCAAGACGGAGAATGATTTCTCGATCTTTGTAATGTAGCATGCGCACCAGAACAGGTCTGGGCACATCTCCTGGGAGAGCTCTGATGCGGCTTTCGTCCGTAGTTGTTCATTCTCTGTTCTTTTTTATATCTTGTCTCAGAAAGGAAACCTCCTCCATCAGGCCCCCTAGTTTCTCTTTTACCTACTGCACATTTATTCACAGCCCCCAAATATATCACTAAGGGTGGGCTGTTCTTCCCTCTCCAGGGATTCCGTGTCCTCCTCTACTGTATCGATGGCTGCTTCCTGTATGGCGACTAAGTCAGAGCTGGGGACAAAGAGAGTCCCCAGAGATCTCCGAACAGCCCTCCCCAGCTCCTGCATCAGCCTCAATTTGCTGCTGTACATCTGAAAGTTTGTAAGTGAAACAAAGAATGTTGCTAGCCTTACAGGTGGAATGGCCGTTCCATCCTGGTTTTCTGGTAGGCTCCTTGGGCTTCTCCGAACCTCATGATGTCCTTTGTGGGAGCCTCCAGGGCCACCGTTTCATCCTTAGATTTGTGGGTCATCATGTGTGTATTCCGCCCGATTCAGGTGTCAGCAGAGAGCTGGGGCTGAGAAGAAGGCAGCGGTGGTGTTGGGAAAAGGATCTGGTGCCAGGGAAAGGATTGATGCAGGATCAGAGCAGGGAGCCTTGTGAAGCAGGTCTGCTCAAATGCCCATCTTGCCCATGCACCTGGCCTTCTGTGTTTATTATTCAGTTTTTTCAATTCATGGCACCTAGTGATTACTGCAGTAATGAAGTGTACCACCATTCACTAAGGATTTAAATGAAAAAGAAGGTTGTGAATACCGAAGATGAGACAAACTAAATTTGTGGGAAGAAAAATAGGTGTTTGGAATACTACAATGTAGAAATTGTTAATTTAAAATGTTGATGACCTGTTTTTAGCTACATAAACCTACGTCTGACCTTAAGTAGCAATGACCTTTGCTGATCCATAAATCATCTGAAAAGTTGGTGGATGTGTAACACCCTGCTATAAATGTTTGATGCAGGATGTTGAAGCCAGCACAAGATGGCAGTATCCTTCAGAACAGTGACATTCTCATACTGAAGAATAGTTCTATTGAACTTGTATGCTGAAGCGCAGGACTTTACTGAGGAGCAGTGCAATTAGAAACTACATTTCCCAGAGGAGCTGGTGTGTGGGCGGGGGCATATATATGTAAAAGACTGGACAGCGAGTGAGAGGGGAGAGATCTAGAGAGAGAAATGTGTTGATGGCTGGAGAGCCAGACCAGGATGCAGGAAGAGAGAGAAGGGAGGCAATGAGAATCTACTGATCACAGACTCTGCAGCTTGATCTAGAGAGGTGATCTGTCAGCAGGTGACCGAACATAGTGCTGTAGGCGAGGCTACAGAGTTCAAGTGGGTCCCATCTGGAGAGAGAGAAAGACTGCAAGGATCTGCCAGATGCCATTCCCCGGGTGAAAGGTTGCCAAGCCTTGCCTAGGGAAAGGAGCACTGACACTTGCTCCACAGTTGCGGGCATCGTATACAGTCCCTATAGGTTGCGGACTAGTTTCTTCAGCTGCTGTTGCTTAACTACAATTGACACCACCACTGATAGCAGGACAGCCATCCAACAGGCTTAACCCTGGCTGTGTCACAATCATCATCAATTTACCCTTTGTAAGGAGACCTCTTCCTATTGTGCCAATAGTCTTGCAGTCCAGAGAGGTGCTACCCTGTATAAACAACTACTTCTGCCAGCCCAACATTCTTTCTTCTTCACATCTACTTACTAGTGACCTGTGCACTTAGAGGGACATTACACCAGTTCATTGCTAATTTCAAGGGGGAGTGCTGTTTCTCCTTTGCCTTATTGCATTGTTCTTCAGAGAATCACTATTCACAAGTCTCCTCATTGTGCACCAACTAGACCCCATTGCACTTAAAGGGGACATTGGTTACTTTACACTATTTGTGGCTCTGTGATAAGTGTTGTCTTTTCTTTATTTAAACTTAACACAAGTAACAATTGACTCTGCATAGGCTAATTTTGTTTATACTGTGTAACCAAGCTACATTTAAATCTGCTATAAACTTCTTACCAGTTCACTCCAATCAGTGTGTGAGTTAATTTCCTGGAGGTAACCTAATCTGGTTAAGAGTATACTGTGGTGTCAGCAGGGGTTGGGTTTCAGAGAGGGGTCCAGAGCAACAGGGAGTCCAAAATTAATCCAGTACCTCCAAAGGGGGTGCAATGTTCTGTTCAGCCAGTGGAGTAAGTAGGCACCAAACTAAGTTGGTATTGGAGAGCATATATAGAGAAAGCATTCATCCACAGTTAAGTCAAGTTTATCAAAGAGTCGTCAGGGAGCTGAGAGCTCCATGAGTGAAAGAGGGGGTAAAATTTGAACTGGATTGGTGACCTCTTCTAATTGCCATAAAAGACAGTATCTTGACGCTCACTCCTGCTTCAGATCCACCTGCCCTATTTTACAAATTTCCAACCAGAGATTCCTTCAGCTGCAGAGACAGGTCCTACAAGTTTGGCTGAGCCTACCTCTTTGCCAAACTCCTCTTTTAAAGACCTCTTCCTCCCTGAACCTGAGATTAATTCCCCAAAAGGTTCTCAGGCAGAGTCTGCACTAGAAGGAGAAAATGTCAGGAGGATTCCAGGGAAAGAAGGGAGATAAGAGTACCCAACCGACTGACTTATGACATGTTGGGGGAAACTTTTGAAGAAGCCTTCTATTCCAACCACAGAATTCTTGAAGCTGCCATTTACAGCTTATTGGAGCATCGCACACAGTCACTATAAGTTGTGGCCTAGTTCCTTCAGCCACTGTTGCTTAACTACACTTGACACAGCCTTGACACCACCACTGATAGTAGGATAGCCATCCTGCAGGCTGAACCCTGGCCGTGTCACAATAATCATGAATTTACCCTTTGTAAAGAGACCTCTTCCTATTGTGCCAATAGTCTTGCAGTCCAGAAAGGAGCTGCCCTGTATCAACAACTACTTCTGCCAGCCCAACATTCTTTCTTCTTCACATGTACTTACTAGTGACCTGTGCATTTAAACAGGCATTACACCAGTTCATTGCCACTTTCAAGGGGGAGTGCTGTTTCTCCTTTGCCTTATTGCATTGTTCTTCAGATAATCACTATTAACACCACTCCTCATTGTGCACCAACTGGGCCCCATCACACGCGCAGAAGCCTCTTTATTGCACTTAAAGGGGCCATTGGTTACTTTGGGGGTAAATAGCTCTTTTATTTCAGGGTACATCCCTGCCATCAGGTCAGTGAGCTAGCATTGCCTGTTTGATTGCTCTCATTGCTCACTGGGGTTTATAAAGCCACCTCAGGTTGAAGACATTGGGTTAGTTCTTGAAAAGAAGGCCTGCTAACACTGTTTGTGGTTCTGTAATCAGTGCTGTCTTTTCTTTGTTTAAAGTTAACACAGGTAAGAACTGACTCTGTGTAGGCTAATTTTGTTTATGCTGTGTAACCAGGATACATTTAAATCTGCTATAAACCTCTTACCAGTTTATTCCAATCAGTGTGTGAGTTTATTTCCTGGAGGTAACCTAATCCGGTTAAGAGTGTACTGTGGTGTCAGCAGGGGTTGGGCTTTCAGAGAGGGGTCCAGAGCAACAGGGAGCCTGAAAATAATCCAGCAACTCCTAAGGGGGTAGTGCTGCAGGTGCATTGGCTAGAAGGAATCCCATAGCTGTGCCATAAGGTAATCATGGAAAGGCTAGGCTAAGGATTTGTGTGTGGACATAAGCAGGCACTAGACAGCACACAGCTGGGGGCGTCTGCGAATATACAAAAATAAAGTTTTTGAATATAAGGCAATGCTTGCCTGTTTTCTGTTTGGGGTACTGGGTATAAGGCATGTCTTTAGCTCAAAAGTTTCAGAATTTACAGTTTTTATTCTTAATTTCCTAATGCAGCAGCATTTGCATGTCTGAGAGAAACTTGGAAGCTACCACTGTGAACTTCTCATTCTCCAAATGTTAGCCACTTGGCAGTCCTCATCTTCTGGCTTCTACTTTAGTGATGTTACAAGAAATAAACAAATTTGGCGCTGGAGGGGTAATATGTAACTATGTAAAAGTCCATACAGTCCTTTAAAAGTCCATGTGAGACTCTGTATGTAAAGGAGGTTGAGGGGCGCCAGACTAAGTTCAGCATTAAAATGACAATTTATTGGCAA
The DNA here is from genome assembly GCF_062004578.1 of Staurois parvus. NCBI lineage: Eukaryota > Metazoa > Chordata > Amphibia > Anura > Ranidae > Staurois > Staurois parvus. Next base: position 940,396 of record NW_028317929.1, on the reverse strand, counting down.
AACAGACAATTGGCAACTCACAGGAAGGAAGATTAAAAAGGCATGACAGACTCAGAGGTCTGAGGAAGAAGCTGCTGCTTTGAAATGTGTTACCGCCCACGCACGTCATCATGCTCCTTCTCTGGCATCACGTCCGTCCTGGCGCCACTTTGCAGTTCACGCTGGATTCCTGCCGCTCCAGGATACCCTCCTTGCCTACCTCAGATATGTGGAGATTGCTTGCCCTCTGCTGCCTCCCAGGAGTCCGGACCATGTTTGTGACATGCTTTTTTAATCTTCCTTCCTGTGAGTTGCCAATTGTCTGTTTTGTCAATAAATTTTCATTTTAATGCTGCACTTTGTGCACCACCCCTCTTCCTCTTCTATTTTAGTGACTAAATCAGAACTTTGCAGAAAGACTTCTGACTTTACTTCACATAAATTTTGTAGATCAGTGACTCAATAGTGGTTAACAGTAGCAAAAGAAGAAATGTCTGGCAACAGTTTTAGGATTAAATGCTCATGCATTGGTGGTGTCACTGGAAAAAAAATTGCCCCTGCATTGGTAGTGTCACTGGAAGGAAAAAGATGCCCCTGCATTGGTGGTGTCATTGGAAGGAAAAAATGGTCCTGTGTGGGTGGTGTAACTTACAGGGAAAAATGCTCCTGCATCAGTGACCCCACCCTCTGTGTACTCTCAAACAGTTCTGATCTCCTTCCCAGTGTGGTTTCCACTTGGGACTGAGGTCAGCACCTCATTCTTCCCATCTCTGGTCATGTGATATGTCAAGGAAAAACAGAAAGAAGGGCAGCCTGACCTCATTCCATAATGAGAAGGAAGTCTGTCCTTAGTAGGCGCTCACTCTCCCTACTCTCTTCTACTCATGGTAATCTTCTGCTGGAGAGAGCGGTGAGAGCAGAATACTACTTCTAGTAGCTATTGTGTGTAGACAGTCAAGAACAGCTGGCAGCCACCACTGCACTCAAGGAGCAATGCTTTTGCTTTGTTGCAATGGCAATGTGGGAAGTCATCACTCCATCATTTTCTCTTTTGGCTGGCAGTAGTAGACAAAGCACTCACATGACTGCTGTTTACTACTGGTGTGAGGGGAAGCCCAGCATAGGACCAGAGTGTCCTCTGCCATGGACTCCAGGTGCTACCCTGAGAAAGCCTGTGTCTAGTTGGACTTTGGTGATCAATTAGGAAGCAGAGGGGATATACATACATACTGTTTGTATGTGTATATATTTAAATACAGTTCCAAATGTCTGGAATCAATTATTCCATTAACAGTTAATCAAAATAACATAATCATAGTATATTCATTATTCAAAACAGGTACATGGTTAAGAAGATAGGCACATTCCCTGACATCTCTCCAGGACATCCCAGTATTAACCTATTATTGAAAAATATAATATAATAAAATTATAAAAAAAGAATACTGCAGGTTCAGAATGAAATATATTTACATGAACAACTGTACAAAACCCTACAAATGTTAAAAAAATACTATACATAAAAGATACAGATCAAAGTCTGAATTCAGTCCCTTAGGGTACAGTGTGTCCAAACAATGGATCCACTGTACCTCACATTTTCTCAACAATAATTCCCCTCTCCTGTTTTTATTTACTCCATCAATAACCATAAATTTAAGTTGTGAGGCAGTATGTCCTTTCTTGACAAAATGTCTTGCAAAAGGTAGCTGAATTAATTTATCCCTTATCGAATATTTCTGATGGGCAGTACAATCTTTTATTTATTGCATTGTCTCACCCAAAAATTAGCTTGAAACTGTCATACAAAGGAATATTTCTGACATGTTTGTATATTTAAAATTTTTTTGTGTTTAATAAATTTTATGTGCAGCAATCCCACTTGAAACTTTTCTATATGTGGCCCATGTGACGGCCTGATTGCATTGCACTGTGAGATTGCCGAGGTGCTGTTTACCACACCTGATTTGGATGTATATATATATAGTGGGAAGTACTGGACAGGGACAAAGACCTGTTGGCTAGGGAAAGTCAGGCCTATAGCTAGGGACAAGTTCCTGATGAGGAGGGACAGTTTAGGCTTCTTCAAAGTCTCACCGGGAAAAGGCTAGTGGCAAATAAAATTCTCACAGAACATTCCCAGTGTCCATGTGGTAATGGAGTATTTTCATGTAAGATAACCTGCATTCTGAATTAGCACAAAGATATTACTTTCTCAGAGCAGTGCTAGTTATTCAGTACAACTAAGCTGCTGCCTGTAACCAGTGGGGTTTATTTACTAAAGCTGGAGCGTGCAAAATCAGGTTCACTTTTGCTTAAAAACCAATCAGCTTCCAGGTTTTTTTGCCAAAGATTATTTGAACAAGCTGAGGTTAGAATCTGAGTGGCTACTATGCACAGGTGCACCAGGTTCTGAGTCAGCCAGCTTCAGTAAAATATCCCCCAGTATGTGCGGTACTAATGAAAGAATACAAGAGATGGCCAGACAAAATAAAATTGCACACTCTGTCCCAAAGTGAAGAAGTTTGTGTTCTGTGCACAAATGGTTGATGTATATAGTACATGTTTCATAGTAGGGGTATCACTGTATTGTTTTTTCTGCTTGTTTTTAGGTGCATCAGTGGAAAGAGAAAGTAATGTTCCATGACGTTTTGGTCCACTAACACAAAACATAGCCTGCTATAGGCAATGTCTGTAGGGCTTTGGGCGATAAATTAGCCCTTCTGCAAAAGCAGTTTTACATAGAAGTAAACTCTGTATTACCAATTAATTACTTACCTTCACCCATGGGAATACCTTTTTTTTTTCCAAAAATACTTTTATTAGAAGAAAGACATATCAAGGCATATACAACTTCGGATCACAGTCCGAAGATAGACACAGCACATAGCCTCCCGTTGCACAGACGATGACATGGATTTAAACAAATACCAATCGAGGTGGGGTATAACATTATATCTATTGTATATTACAAACCAGCAAATACAAAGAGTACAATAGATAAATCAATATAGGTATAATGAATACTAAGCCATATAATAGTGAACTCTTATGTTAAGGGAATGTGGAGTGTTGGGTAAGGATAGCACATGATGGTGTGTATGTTATAATGTGTGTGTCCATATCAGGAACATGTGAGCTACTTAAAATTAGTATGAGAGTAAATGCTCTAATTTGTTGGGGATATAAGAATAATAAGAGCGTATAAAAGGTGTGATATAAAGAGAAGTCAGAAAGGAGAAAAGTTAGAGAAAGAGATGTGGAGTGAGGTAATGGGGGGGGGGAGGGTAAAAAAAAAAGGGGGGGGTAAAGGGGATGCAGAATGGGTAATAGTGGATAAAATAGATCACATCATTATGTACGAGTCTAACCAGAAAAATAGTCATATAGTTTAGGATGCAGTACGTGCAAGATCACCCAAAGGGGCAACACGTGGGTCAAGAACCCAGACGGCGGGCCACAATGCAGAGTCACAGCTCATCCATATGTTCATCAAAAGCGTCTTCGGTGAGGGAATACATTTTTAAACTATGGACTTAGAGTGTACTGTGGTCTTGGGGAGATTCAACTCAAGCGGTAGGTGCGTTTATAATGAGTTGCGCTGTCCAAAACTGTACTTTAGGGCATGGCACCTCACTTTTATGAAATAAATGGAAAGTTCCTACGTACATCACTTGCTCACGCAGGGGTTTCTTCTGCAATATGCAAATACGAAAATACCAAGCCACCTGGCTTGCTTGTTGGCAGCACCACTGCTCCTCTTACCAGCCCCTCTGACTGTGTTGTGCAGGTCTCCTGAATCACTTGGCTCTTTAACCTTTAGTCACAGCGCCCTGCTGCATGGCGCACCTCTGGCCTATGCATTGGGGTTCAATTGACACCCTGATAAGAGCTATCCTGACTCCTGGAATGAGACCTGTTGTCTCCTGGCTTCTGGCTGGGGCAACTCTGACCCCTCGGTGAGACCCCACTGTCTCTTGATTTCTGGCTGGGGTACCTCTGACCCCTCGGTGACACTTTCAGTGTCCCACACTGGGAGAAAAGTGGGAGCTCTGAGCTATCCTCAGGCCTGAGTATACAATAACCCTGCACACCTGTGCACTCACACAGGTTGCAGGCATCTGGTAAAACCCAGAAACATGATTGAAAGTTCTGATCCAGAACTACAAAATCCAGAGAAAGCTGAAAACACAGCTTTCTCTGCTCCAAAATAGTCTGGAATGTTGCATTAACCCTTAAAGAGACTCCTGTGCCATATTTTCCTATATTCTCACAGTGGCAGGGCCTCTCACTGTCACATTGTCTAAACAAAAAAATAAAATATAGCATATTGCAGCTTACCAGTCTTTAGATGCACTAGATTTCTTTTTTTCAAACTGTTTTACTTTCATTTTAACATGGTAAACCTGCAAAATTTACACATTCTGGCCCTTTGTATCTTTAGAGGGAGTCATGATTGCCACTCAGACTGGCTAAACATGCCTGCCATCTTCATTACATGTGTGGTGTTGGGATTTTTAATTTACACAAAAAAATTAAGACTTTTTTTGCTTCCAGTTCATCTCACAGAAGTGACAAGGACACTGCACTTCTGACAGATCAATGTTTTTTTTTCTGTTCTTTCTAAAATCTTCTGAAAAATTAAATTAACTAAAGGAGTTAAAAAACTAAAATTACTTTTGTAATTTACAGTGATGTGTAGTGCTACCCACTGAGAGATGATGGTCCCCAAAGGTTGTCCTGAGCTGGCAAGCCCTCCGGCATCTCTGACATGCTGGGTTCAGACATGGTACCCACAGGATTACACTTGGAATGACACTAAATTGTAGTAAAGGAATTGGATATTTACTAGGAGCTTTCAAGTCAACAGACAAAGACAAAGATTTATAGGATGGTTAACTCTTGTTATGAGCCGTTTAGTCCCTGGGGACTCAAATCACAGATGTACAGTTAAGGTGAATCAAACAGCAAGTACAATTAGACCTTTTAAAGAACCTTTGACCCCAGGCATGAAAGGAGAAAGGAATACTTTCCTGTGTCAATACTTCCCCTTAAAATCCTATGCCACAGGCCTGACAAATAACAACACACGTTGTGATTATTCATTGTAAGAATTTTGCAGTGAACTATTGCTGAGTGTCCAAAGCATCTAACACATGCAAAAATGTAGAGTTCTTTAAGTGAAGGCAAAAAGGAAAAAAAAAGAAAAGGGAGGGAGAGTCTTGGCAATGGAACGTGTCCCAGACTCTTCATCTAGCTCAATTAGGGCCCAAAGGGGATTGTTGTGCAATGGCGACCAGGTATGAGGGAAGACATAAGATAGTGTTTCCTGTAAGAGGCATTGTGATCATAGAAGTTAAGATAAAGGTGTTTGCATGCATTGTCCTGTAAAGAGTGTACTTAGTGTAGGCCTCCGCCTGCTCACCAGTCTTGAAGATACCAAGGCTCAATGTCCTGGAACAGACCTTTGAAGAATCCAGGCACAGAGGGGAAGGCCTGATCCGTGCACATGACGATGCTGAACTTCAAGTCGGCATGTCATGATGATGAAGAGAGTGACCTCGGACAGTTTCTTGATCAGCAAGGGGCTGGACAGAAGATCTGCCTGCTATATTGTTTTCCTGCTGGTGGTTCTCTGTGCTGTAGCATCCACGAGGCCTGCTCTAACTCTCCAGAGTGGCCGAGCCCCCTGCTTTCAGCCTCCAGTGGTGGTCCCAAGAGTGAGAGTTTCAGGGACGTGCAGTGGAGCAATCTGTGAAAGCGGCGTGCCTTGGCCCCAGAGTATTTGGTTTTCTTTGGGTTTCTTCGGGATTCCTGGATCAGGGACTTTAGTCAGAAGAGTTTTGGGTGGGAAGAAACCTTTACCCTTGTGTCCAGGTCTTGCCTGACTGACTGATAATGTCTGAAGGTACTTCTTGGATTTCTGGCCTCTGGCTAGGCTGTGAAAAAGTCTCATGCATGTGGTATCGCCATACTCAGCGGGAGTAGCAGAATGTATTTTGGGGTGTCATTTTAAGTATGCCTATGCTGTGTGTTAGAAATATTTTATAAACTGACAACTTTGTGTAAAAGATACAACAATTTTCGTTCCTGCATTTTTCAAAAACCTGTGGCAAAAAATGAAATTTTCAAAAGACACATTGGGGTTTATTTACTAAAGCTGGAGAGTCCAAAATCAGACTCCCTTCTGCATAGAAACCAATCAGCTTCCAGGTTTCATTGCCAAAGCTTCATTGAACAAGCTGAGGTTAGAAGCTGATTGGTTTCTATGCAGAAGGGAGTCTGATTTTGGACTCTCCAGCTTTAGTAAATAAACCCCATTATGTCTCTTAGAAAATAGATTGGTGTGTTTGCTTTCCAAAATGTGGTTATTTGGGGGGTGTTTCCACCGTCCTGGTGTTCCAGGGCCAATTCAGGACCATTGACTTCTTTGGGAATTCTTATGAACCACACATGTAATTCAGTTTTGAACAGGATAGAATCCTGACGTGATCCTGATGTAAACCTGACCTGATCCTGATGCAAACCTGGCCTTATCCTGATCTAAACCTAACCTGGAATGCTTAACAACTACTTTGTGAAAATGGAGCTCAATTCACACTGCACATATGTGAATCCACACTCAGGAAGATCGAGTGCTCAAAGATCTGTTTGTGTGCACAGTGAAACTCATGGACCTAATGTCTTAGTGTGCATGTCCAATTCTGGCTTCTAGCACCCAGTGGCCTATTTAAGGCAGAGCACAACAAAGGGGGATTGCTGCTTGTCATCAGCTTTAGTGACTTGTAACCAGACCTGTATCCTGATTATCCTGTGTTTTGACTTGGCTTGTCTCCTGACCTTGGCTTGTGTTCTGATATTGTCCTCTGATGTTTTTGTACTTTTTTTGACTGTTTAATATTGACCCAAGCCTATCTTCTGACCCTGTTTCTACCTTCTAAAATTATTTATCTTCTGGCCAGTTGTTGCTGACTTTCGCTTCTTTTGTCTGACTTTGAATTCTGTGTATGTGAGTTCCTGTGCTGCAGCTGTCTAACAGTATTCTACACAAGTTCCAGTCTAGCATCTACAGCATTCCAGTAGTATCCAGACTGTTGCCTGACCTTCAACAGGCACCCGTGACACTCCTTGTTTTGCTATACCCTTTCACCAGCACCAGGGGGTTTTGGACAGGGAGTGTAAGGGAAGACTCCTCATCAGCTTGCCCTCTACCAGGTACATGACTGGTAGGTTAGATCAGGGCTTAACATTTCAATTCCTGAACTACTAGCCAGGCCTTAAGAGTTACTTGCCACCAGTTGTCCCACCCAACCCCTACCCTGCTACACCCCTAATTCCGCTCCTAAACACGCCCTTGTAAATTATTTCATGAAATGACACTGTTAAATGTTACCCACATTACATCAGGGTCCCCAGAGTCCCCCACATTACATCAGGGTCCCCAGAGTCCCCCCACATTACATCAGGGTCTCCAATGTCCCCTTAAACACTCCATCATACTTAGACCATGCACCGCATACAACCATAACCCCCATTATCTTTCACTCACAAAACCATACCTCTATCAAGCATATCCTACCTACTATCCAACCCAGCAGTACCTCAAATGCCCCATCCTCTACCACCCATAATAACCACATAATCCTGAACCTGACCAAACCACCTATACATGTAGGTTTACATACAGACACATGTACATACACACACACAAACAGAGACACCTGTACACACACACAGACATGTACATACACACATACACACACAGAAACATGTACACACATGCACAGAGACACATGTACACACACGCACATACAGACACATGTATACACACACAGACACATGTACAGACACACATACATGTACATACACACAGACACATGTACATACACACACATGTACATGCACACACACATGTACACACACACAGACACATGTACACAGACACATGTAAACACACATACATGTACATAAACACAGACACATGTACAGATACACACGTGTACATACACACAGACACATGTACATGCATACACAGACACACACACAGAGATACATGTACATACACACACACATACACACACACACACACACACACACACACACACACACACACACACACACACACAGACACAAATACACACACACACATACAAATACACACACACACACACAGCCTTATAAAAAGTTGCAGTACTTAGTTCCTTCACTCACAGAGCTGAGTACTGCACTCTAGAGGGAGGCAGAGAGCACAGCACACACTCCTTCCTTTGCTTTCACTTTGCTCAACTATTGAGCAGTCTGACGGCTCCCAGTGCGAGTGACGGAGCCAGCCCTGAGTTCCGAGCCTGTTCAGTAGGACGGCCCTGGGGACACACTCGCCCCCACCATAAATTCCACTCGCAAATGCGAGCAGGCGAGTGGAAATTTCAAGGCCTGGGTTAGATACTGCAGAAGATAGAGCAGTATAAAACTGTCCTGTAGTAGCAAAATTTAGGCCTAACCAGTACATACCTACTTTTTAATTTAAATATGGGATGAGGGTTGCAGTTGATATGGGAGATAGTGTGAGCATGAGCTGATTTTCATGCATACTGAGTTTGTTCTTAGTTTTGTGCTTTTTTTTTCTTTCAAAAGAAAAAAACATAACAGATCAGATTGGCAGCAAAAGTGATGCTACACTGTGAGCTCCCTAAATGTAAAAAAGTTCCTATCAACATAAAATAAACAAGAAACCCCCAAAAGAAAAGAAAACTACAAAATACCATCCATGAAAAGCCCCCTTTTTAAAATGAAGTCTTGCAGCAAAAAAATGCAGATTAACCTGAAAAAGACCCTATCAATATCCAATATACAATATACACCCATTTTTCCCCATATTAACCTCCCTAGCGGTCTGATTATGTCCATATTTCTGTGCTCAAAGCGGTACATTTTTTTGCATGGAAATATGTTTTTTTTTAATGTAGGCCTGTAATTTTTAGGAATAACTCACTGAAATCTGTCCAAACAAGAGTCTAGTAAACATCCCGGGTATGTTACAATTTGAAACACGAAATCATAAATTATAATTTAATAAATAATCATAACAAATAATAATATAATGATAATAAATTTAATTCAATAATATAATCAAACCAAAAACACTGAAATTTGAAATAGAGCGCCAAGTTCGCTCATCACTGAGCAAAGTCGCAAAATCGTTTTCAGTGTCTGATGATGAATTTCCCCACGAATCATTGTCACTCAATTCTGCAAGTGGTTCTAATTTACTATCGCTGTTCTCTAGCTGGTCTAAAATCGCTTTTGACCTAAAGGGACGCTTTTTGGTCGCCATGGACATTTACCAGTTTCCAAGCAGAAAGAACAGTAAAAATGCAGGCAGGGCACAGGACAAAGCACTCAGGACAAAATGTATGTGAAATGGTTTGCTACAGTAATGTTTTACCATGTGATTTTAGTGTATTTAGTGAATGTCACTTTTTGTCATTTTCAAATTTCCCGCCGTTCCGTCCCCGTACGTCCCGACGCTCGCAGGGAACGGAACCTAGAAGACAGATGCCGGCATTGGCCGGCAGACATTGCCAGGGACACTGCAGGAGGGACATCGCGGGAGCGCAGGACAAGGTAAGTGAAGAACAGATCCCAGAGCAGCGCCGCATGAGAAGCGGTAGCTCGGGGTTACCGCTTTTGGTACTGAAACTTTACCCCAAGCTACACTCGGGAATACCGCCAGAGGGGTTAAATGAAAACCCCAAACTAATAACCCATATAAAAAAATAATTTTTAAGGGAAACATTCGTGGAAAAAAAAACAGTTTACCTACAGTCATGGTCAAAGATATTGGCACCCTGCATTTCTGTCTGACAATGCACCACTTTGCCCAGAAAATTGTTACAATTACAAATGTTTAGGCATTTTCATGCTTATTTCTTTGTAGTGGTATGACACAAAAAAGTGAAGAAACAAAAATGCCAAATCTGACACATTCCACACAAAAAATGGACTGGACAAAAATATTGGCACCCTCAATTTAATATTTGGTAGCACACCCCTTGGAAAAAATAACTGACATCAATTGCTTTATGTAACCACCAATGAGTTTCTTACACTGCTCTACTGTAGTTTTGGATCACTCTTCTTTAGTCAACTGCTCCAGGTCTCTCAGATTGGAAGGGTTCCTTTTCCCAACTGCTGTTTTGAGATCTTTCCACAAGTGCTTAATGGGATTGAGATTTGAACTCATTGTTGACCAGTTCAGTACTCTCCAGTGCTTTGACTTAAACTATGTCTGGGTGCTTTTTGAAGTGTGCTTTGGGTCATTGTCCTGCTGTAAGATCCATGACCTCTGATGGAGACCCAACTTTCTGACACTGGGCCCTAAATTACACCGCAGAATTCTTTGGTAGTCTTCAAATTTCATAATGTCATGCACACGGTCAAGACATCCACTGAAGCAGCAAAGCAACCCAAAAACATCAGTGAACCTCCACCATGTTTGACTGTAGGGACTGTATTCTTGTCTTTGAAGGCCTCATTTCTTTTTCTGAAAACAGTAGAATTATGGGCTTTACCAAAAAGCTGTAATTTTGTTTTATCTGTCCACAGTAAATTCTTCCAAAAGGATTTTGGCTTCCTCAGTTAAGTATTGGCAAACTCCAATCTGGCTTTTTCATATTTTTGTGTCATCAGTGGGGTCCTCCTGGGTCTTCTACCATAGCATCTCTTTTTCATTCAGATGGTGACGAATAGTGCAAGGTGTGAGGAGAAATATATCGAGGTGGAGGGGGTGTGGCCAGAGATCTGTCCTATTGGGGCCGTCATATAGGAGAGAGGGAGCCTTTCGTCCATGTCGAGGGAGATTAGCTACAGTGCCATGGGCTGAAAACTTCTTGACAGCACACAGTGGACTCAGGAACATTGAGATATCTGGAGATGGACTTGTAACCTTTAGATTGTCCAAGCTTTTCCACAATTTATGTTCTCAAATCCCCAGACAATTCTTTGTTGCTCTTTCTCTTCTCCATGCTTCATGTGGCACACAGAGACACACAATAGAAAGGTTGAGTAAATTTTTCACCATTTTAACTGGTTGCCAATGTAATTTCTATAGTGTCAGCACCTGTTAATTGATGCAGTTTAGTTTCATTACAAATTACAGGAGCATCAGGAATGCAATTAGTTCTTACAATTTAGAGAAGGTGCCATTAATTATGTCCAGTCCATTTTTGGAGTTTTGGTTGGAATGTGTCAGCTTTGGCTTTTTGTTTCTCCACTTGTTTGTGTCATACCAATAAAAACAAAAGACATCAACATGAGAATGCCTATACATTTGTAATTTCAACAGTTCTCTGGGCGAAGTGATGCATTATCTGACATAAATGCAGGGTTGCCAATATTTTTGGCTATGACTGTAAAATAAGGTCCCTACCAGGATAAAATATATACTCCCAAATAATGCCCCCTGAAACAAAGGCCTTGATTTTCTTTAAAGGCTTTGTATGGATGAACAGAGCAGCGACAAAAAGAGACCCTTGAGATTAAATCAACCACAATATAAAATTAAACACAAATAAACCTACAAAAGTAAGGAAAAAGGCAGAAAATTGACTGATTGCTAGCAGTCAGAATTAAAGTCCAATTTCCTAACTGACTCCTATTTTTCCCTATGCAAATTTGTTAGTTTTCACTTTCCTACAAGAGCTTCCAATGCACTGGAACTTTGCTGGCTCTGTGCCACCCTCCTTCTTTTACAGTGAGCCCCTCACAGAGCATTATGGTTACAATAATTTGGGAAAGCTAGTTACTGTATTAGTTTGGTGGGACCATAAACCTCAAACAAGCAGGATTTGCTTTGAACCTATGGTATAATCCAAACCAGAATCCAAACCTCATCCCTATTCACAGTACTAAGTCATAGTCATGGACATTCATGAATATTTAGATTAATAATTATATCATGCATATATATATATATATATATATATATATATATATATATATAAAAACCTATTTTTGTGTATGTAATATAGCATGCTTAACTACCCAGATTCTGTATGTTTATTGGTATCTAATTTTAGCAGCTCCATCTGGACTAGCATGTAATTTCAAGAAAAATTATGTTCTAGAAATACAATTGAAAATATATGAAAAATCTCTTTATCATTCAAATACCTCTTCATAAGTTTCCATATGGGAGATCTGAAAGTGGAGATTTGAACATTTATATAGATAAAAGTAAAAAATTCCACCACCCAATTAAATGTCCCTAATGTTTTTACATTATTTACACCAGTCTTCCATGTATTGTTTTGCTGTGCTATCAGTCAATTAAAAGTCAATAGTTCTAATGTGTGCATTCTATTGAAATCTAGCCTGTGAAGGGACCCCAGGAGACCCAAGGTCAGAGGGCAATAACAGCGAGTCTAGAGATGTATAAAATCAGAGAAGAATCAATATTTCCTTGGTGCATTTTCCATATATCTATGTCCCTATGAAATGTCTCACCCTGAAATATTTACGAAGATATAATTGTCACTTCTCCTTATGAAATGCCTTCATACTTGTAAAGCCCCTGGTCAGCAAAAACAATACCAGGTAATTAGTACCACTTTCTCCTAATCACTTCAATATAGGTCCATAACACCAAGTACAAAGAAAGACAGAACAGAATCTCAAGCTGGCCATTCACTCCATTTCGGATGGTTCCTGATGACCTGGCTGAAATTCATAAAAAGGGAAAAAATGCCATACAGGTGGGCATGGAATGGAGCAAGGAAGAAAACACCAGTGACCAAGACAAGGCAGAGACATAGAAGATGAGCAGGAGGTATTTAACAGTATGAAAAAAGCAAAAAGAGGAATGTGCAGAAGGATAGCACCCGTGTAGAGTTAGTAAAAACATATCATCTCACCTGCAGCTATTAGGACGGCATCCATGACTGTATGAAAGAGGCTCAATCTGCTGACATACATACAATATGTTTTGCTGGAGCATGGAGAGTTCCGGATTGAATCTGGAGGCTGTTTGGCTCTTTACAGATCTTTATGGTCTTTGTACCTAATACTGGGGAATACTATCTCCTCCACTATGCATTGTATCTGGTGTCCTCGGACTAGATTAACCATACACCATCCCTAAGTCCAGTTGTAACATCTACTACCCTCTGTGCTTACTGCCAAGCTGTGTGAGACTAGTCTAGTGGATTAAACTCCTCCCCTTTTTCAGGGTGAATCCAGTAAGATTCACAATTCATCTAAATTGATTGCACCCGTTGAATCCCTAAAGAAGCCAGACTGTGTCAGGATTCCGCACCCCCTTCTTGATATACATATTTATTATGTTTATGATTAGAGATGAGCGAATCGAACATGGCGAAGTGGAATTCGTTTCGAAGATCAGGAAAAAATCGATTCGCGCCGAATCCGAAAATTAGCAAACTGCGGATGCACGAATCGAATTTTCCCAAAAATGGCGGCGACATGTGTGGCGACGGAGCGGGGATCTCTGGGAAGGCGCGCAGACAAGGCGCGCTGACCCATAATGCATTCATTCATGACATGTGATCGCATTAGCCAATCAGCAGCCAGCCAGCCAGCAATGTGTAATGGTGGAGCTATAAATTGCGGCCATCTTACAATTCTCCATTAGCCTCCGGTCATTCAAGAGAGACAGACCTGTCTGTATTAGGGACAGAGTTAGGGCCAGAGAGACTTTAGGGACACAGAATCGTTACTTAGGGACACAGAATCGTTACTCAGGGACACAGAATTGTTACTCAGGGACACAGAATTGTTACTCAGGGACAGACACAGAATTGTTACTCAGGGACACAGAATTTTTACTCAGGGACACAGAATTGTTACTGAGGGACACAGAATCGTTACTGAGGGACACAGAATTGTTACTCAGGGACACAGAATTGTTACTCAGGGACACAGAATTGTTACTCAGGGACACAGAATTGTTACTCAGGGACACAGAATTGTTACTGAGGGACACAGAATCGTTACTCAGGGACACAGAATTGTTACTCAGGGACACAGAATTGTTACTGAGGGACACAGAATCGTTACTCAGGGACACAGAATCGTTACTCAGGGACACAGAATTGTTACTCAGGGACACAGAATTGTTACTGAGGGACACAGAATCGTTACTCAGGGACACAGAATCGTTACTCAGGGACACAGAATCGTTACTCAGGGACACAGAATTGTTACTGAGGGACACAGAATTGTTACTCAGGGACACAGAATTGTTACTCAGGGACACAGAATTGTTACTGAGGGACACAGAATCGTTACTCAGGGACACAGAATTGTTACTCAGGGACACAGAATTGTTACTCAGGGACACAGAATCGTTACTGAGGGACACAGAATTGTTACTCAGGGACACAGAATTGTTACTCAGGGACAGACACAGAATTGTTACTCAGGGACACAGAATTGTTACTGAGGGACACAGAATTGTTACTCTGGGACACAGAATTGTTACTCAGGGACACAGAATTGTTACTCAGGGACACAGAATTGTTACTCTGGGACACAGAATCGTTACTCAGGGACACAGAATTGTTACTCAGGGACACAGAATTGTTACTCAGGGACACAGAATTGTTACTGAGGGACACAGAATTGTTACTCAGGGACACAGAATCGTTACTCAGGGACACAGAATCGTTACTCAGGGACACAGAATTGTTACTCAGGGACACAGAATCGTTACTCAGGGACACAGAATTGTTACTGAGGGACACAGAATCGTTACTGAGGGACACAGAATTGTTACTCAGGGACACAGAATTGTTACTCAGGGACACAGAATTGTTACTCAGGGACACAGAATTGTTACTTAGGGACAGACACAGAATTGTTACTCAGGGACACAGAATTGTTACTCAGGGACACAGAATTGTTACTGAGGGACACAGAATCGTTACTCAGGGACACAGAATTGTTACTCAGGGACACAGAATTGTTACTCAGGGACACAGAATTGTTACTAAGGGGCACAGAATCGTTACTGAGGGACACAGAATCGTTACTCAGGGACACAGAATTGTTACTCAGGGACACAGAATCGTTACTCAGGGACACAGAATTGTTACTCAGGGACACAGAATTGTTACTAGGGGACACAGAATCGTTACTCAGGGACACAGAATCGTTGAATTAAAGAGTATGTCAGACAACACGCAGAGGAGTGGCAGAGGAGGCAATGTCTCAGGAGCGAGCAGACGTGGCAGCAGAGGAAGAGGTCGAGGCAGCACTAGTCGCAGCCAGAGGCCAGTGCTCCCGGTGTCATCCAGCGGTCGTGTCTCCACCGACAACCCTGCCGTCATTGATTGGTTGGCTCGGTCGTCTTCCTCTTCCCAGGTCACCTCTGACACCTACAGCCAACGGTCGGTGGGTACGTCAGACACAACCGTTAGTTGGCATGGCCCGGGAGCAAGCCCACTGAAATCACGTGTCCTCTACCTGCCCCTGTCCTTTGGTGTTCCCTCACCAAGCAAAGTATCGCATGCTGTGGGCTCAGCCCCACTGTACAGTGAGGAAGAGCTAACAGAGGGCGGTCAGGAACGGGGGGAGACATCCGCCTCTTCAGCAGCCAGGCGAAGAAGTACTGGCGAGGAGAGTGGCTCGGTAGCCGGTCTAGAGACAGGTCTGTCTCCTGACCCACACGCAGCCAAGGGGGCTAGTAGTGAGGTGGAGACCCTAATTGATGATGATGAGGCTGATAGCACTTGGCAGCCTCGTCGTCATCTGCCAGGCCCGTAATCTGCCATGGGCCCCCGTACCGACTCCTCATGCTGCTGCCAGGTCCAGAGTGTGTCATGGGTCCCTGTACGGCCTCCCATTGCTGCTGTCTCCATCGCCACACTCTGCCATGTGCCACTTTCAGGTCTCCTCACACTGCTGGTGGGTTCCATTTTGTCATAGGGTGCTGGCAGATTACGGGCCTCCCATTGCTGCTGCCAGGCCCGTAATCTGTCATGGGCCCCTGTACCGCCTCCTCATGCTGCTGCCAGGTCCAGAGTGTGTCATGGGTCCCTGTACGGCCTCCCATTGCTGCTGTCTCCATCGCCACACTCTGCCATGTGCCACTTTCAGGTCTCCTCACACTGCTGGTGGGTTCCATTTTGTCATAGGGTGCTGGCAGATTACAGGCCTCCCATTGCTGCTGCCAGGCCCGTAATCTGTCATGGGCCCCTGTACCGCCTCCTCATGCTGCTGCCAGGTCCAGAGTGTGTCATGGGTCCCTGTACGGCCTCCCATTGCTGCTGTCTCCATCGCCACACTCTGCCATGTGCCACTTTCAGGTCTCCTCACACTGCTGGTGGGTTCCATTTTGTCATAGGGTGCTGGCAGATTACGGGCCTCCCATTGCTGCTGCCAGGCCCGTAATCTGCCATGGGCCCCAGTACAGACTCCTCATGCTGCTGCCAGGCCCGTAATCTGTCATGGGCCCCTGTACCGCCTCCTCATGCTGCTGCCAGGTCCAGAGTGTGTCATGGGTCCCTGTACGGCCTCCAATTGCTGCTGTCTCCATCGCCACACTCTGCCATGTGCCACTTTCAGGTCTCCTCACACTGCTGGTGGGTTCCATTTTGTCATAGGGTGCTGGCAGATTACGGGCCTCCCATTGCTGATGCCAGGCCCGTAATCTGCCATGGGCCCCCGTACCGCCTCCTCATGCTGCTGCCAGGCCAGTAATCTGTCATGGGCCCCTGTACCGCCTCCTCATGCTGCTGCCAGGTCCAGAGTGTGTCATGGGTCCCTGTACGGCCTCCCGTTGCTGCTGTCTCCATCGCCACACTCTGCCATGTGCCACTTTCAGGTCTCCTCACACTGCTGGTGGGTTCCATTTTGTCATAGGGTGCTGGCAGATTACGGGCCTCCCATTGCTGCTGCCAGGCCCGTAATCTGCCATGGGCCCCCGTACCGACTCCTCATGCTGCTGCCAGGTCCAGAGTGTGTCATGGGTCCCTGTACAGCCTCCCATTGCTGTTGTCTCCATCGCCACACTCTACCATGTGCCACTTTCAGGTCTCCTCACACTGCTGGTGGGTTCCATTTTGTCATAGGGTGCTGGCAGATTACGGGCCTCCCATTGCTGCTGCCAGGCCCGTAATCTGCCATGGACCCCCGTACCGACTCCTCATGCTGTGACGTTGCAACAAGGTGGAATTCAACCCTACATATGTTAGACCGCCTTTACGAACAGCGAAAGGCCATCACCGATTTCCTGATGTTACAAGCGGATAAAGGTACTCCCCTCTGTAACTTAGATGTCAGCCATTGGCAGCTCATGCGTGACACCTGCCGCTTGCTCAGGCCCTTTGAGGAGGCCACGCTATTCGTGAGTCGGCAGGACTATGGGATGAACGACGTCATTCCTCTGTTGCACGTCCTGGAACAAATGCTGTTAACAATGGCTGGTCAGGGTGCGGTAGACGTGGCGCACAGATCTCAACGCCACATGACCCCTGTGGGGGTAGGACAGGAAGAAGAGGAGGAGATAGAGGAGGACATTGGTGCTCAGGAATTATTGAGTGAAATGGGTGGTTTTTCCACTCAGCGGACAGGAGTGGAGGAGCAGGAGCATCTGGTAGAGGAGGAGACAGAGGACCCAGACGCACCGTGGCAGTATGCTGTGGAGATGGAGGCAGGGAGTCCCTCGCATACCTTGGCACAAATGGCCCATAGCATGCTCGGTTGCTTGCGTAGCGACAGCCGAAAAATAACCATCAGACAGAGGGATGACTTTTGGCTGTCCACCTTGTTGGACCCTCGCTACCCTTCAAAAATGGTGGCCTTTTTCACACCTGCTGAGAGGGAGGCCAAAATAACGTACTATAAAAACCACCTATGTAGTCAGTTGGTCTCTGCCTTTCTGCGCCAACCTCCTTCCTCAGACACTGTGGGCCCTGTGCGCTCGCGTTCCGCTGCCATGGCAGCAGGGGAGGGGTGGGGTGGTAGGAGCAGTGAAAGCTCCACCAGCAGGGGCTGCCTCAGTCTGCAGTCGATGATGAGTAGCTTTCTTCACCAGTGCAGTGAGGAAACTACTAACCAGCCGCAGCAGCAGCAGCATCAGGTGGACCTGGAGCAGGACCTCAAACAACAGGCTTGGGCCTACTTGGACAGCACCCTGCCAACCGAGGTAGACAATCCCCTTGACTACTGGGCAACGAAACTTGACCTTTGGCCCCAACTAGCTGAATTTGCCCTTGAAAGGCTGTCATGCCCGGCCAGTAGCGTGGCATCGGAGCGCGTGTTTAGTGCGGCAGGAGGTATTGTAACTCCGCGGAGGACACGACTGTCCACCCAAAGTGTGGAGAGACTCACGTTTGTGAAAATGAATCAGGCGTGGATTAGTCTGGATTTCAAACCACCAGTTCCTGACACAACTGACTAAATCCGCCATGAATCATGCCCCAAACATGTTATTATTTTTAACATAGGCCTCTGTATGGCCTTCAATTTAAGCTGCTTACGCTTCGCCACTCTGCCATGGGCCCCTGTACCGCCTCCTCTTGCTGCTGCCAGGTCCAGAGTGTGTCATGGGTCCCTGTACGGCCTCCCATTGCTGCTGTCTCCATCGCCACACTCTGCCATGTGCCACTTTCAGGTCTCCTCACACTGCTGGTGGGTTCCATTTTGTCATAGGGTGCTGGCAGATTACGGGCCTCCCATTGCTGCTGCCAGGCCCGTAATCTGCCATGGGCCCCCGTACCGACTCCTCATGCTGCTGCCAGGCCCGTAATCTGTCATGGGCCCCTGTACCGCCTCCTCTTGCTGCTGCCAGGTCCAGAGTGTGTCATGGGTCCCTGTACGGCCTCCCGTTGCTGCTGTCTCCATCGCCACACTCTGCCATGTGCCACTTTCAGGTCTCCTCACACTGCTGGTGGGTTCCATTTTGTCATAGGGTGCTGGCAGATTACGGGCCTCCCATTGCTGCTGCCAGGCCCGTAATCTGCCATGGGCCCATGTACCGACTCCTCATGCTGCTGCCAGGTCCAGAGTGTGTCATGGGTCCCTGTACGGCCTCCCATTGCTGCTGTCTCCATCGCCACACTCTGCCATGTGCCACTTTCAGGTCTCCTCACACTGCTGGTGGGTTCCATTTTGTCATAGGGTGCTGGCAGATTACGGGCCTCCCATTGCTGCTGCCAGGCCCGTAATCTGCCATGGACCCCCGTACCGACTCCTCATGCTGTGACGTTACAACAAGGTGGAATTCAACCCTACATATGTTAGACCGCCTTTACGAACAGCGAAAGGCCATCACCGATTTCCTGATGTTACAAGCGGATAAAGGTACTCCCCTCTGTAACTTAGATGTCAGCCATTGGCAGCTCATGCGTGACACCTGCCGCTTGCTCAGGCCCTTTGAGGAGGCCACGCTATTCGTGAGTCGGCAGGACTATGGGATGAACGACGTCATTCCTCTGTTGCACGTCCTGGAACAAATGCTGTTAACAATGGCTGGTCAGGGTGCGGTAGACGTGGCGCACAGATCTCAACGCCACATGACCCCTGTGGGGGTAGGACAGGAAGAAGAGGAGGAGATAGAGGAGGACATTGGTGCTCAGGAATTATTGAGTGAAATGGGTGGTTTTTCCACTCAGCGGACAGGAGTGGAGGAGCAGGAGCATCTGGTAGAGGAGGAGGAGGAGACAGAGGACCCAGACGCACCGTGGCAGTATGCTGTGGAGATGGAGGCAGGGAGTCCCTCGCATACCTTGGCACAAATGGCCCATAGCATGCTCGGTTGCTTGCGTAGCGACAGCCGAATAATAACCATCAGACAGAGGGATGACTTTTGGCTGTCCACCTTGTTGGACCCTCGCTACCCTTCAAAAATGGTGGCCTTTTTCACACCTGCTGAAATGGAGGCCAAAATAACGTACTATAAAAACCACCTATGTAGTCAGTTGGTCTCTGCCTTTCTGCGCCAACGTCCATCCTCAGACACTGTGGGCCCTGTGCGCTCGCGTTCCGCTGCCATGGCAGCAGGGGAGGGGTGGGATGGTAGGAGCAGTGAAAGCTCCACCAGCAGCGGCTGCCTCAGTCTGCAGTCGATGATGAGTAGCTTTCTTCACCAGCGCAGTGAGGAAACTACTAACCAGCCGCAGCAGCAGCAGCATCAGGTGGACCTGGAGCAGGACCTCAAACAACAGGCTTGGGCCTACTTGGACAGCACCCTGCCAACCGAGGTAGACAATCCCCTTGACTACTGGGCAACGAAACTTGACCTTTGGCCCCAACTAGCTGAATTTGCCCTTGAAAGGCTGTCATGCCCGGCCAGTAGCGTGGCATCGGAGCGCGTGCTTAGTGCGGCAGGAGGTATTGTAACTCCGCGGAGGACACGACTGTCCACCCAAAGTGTGGAGAGACTCACGTTTGTGAAAATGAATCAGGCGTGGATTAGTCTGGATTTCAAACCACCAGTTCCTGACACAACTGACTAAATCCGCCATGAATCATGCCCCAAACATGTTATTATTTTTAACATAGGCCTCTGTATGGCCTTCAATTTAAGCTGCTTACGCTTTGCCACTCTGCCATGGGCCCCTGTACCGCCTCCTCTTGCTGCTGCTAGGTCCAGAGTGTGTCATGGGTCCCTGTACGGCCTCCCATTGCTGCTGTCTCCATCGCCACACTCTGCCATGTGCCACTTTCAGGTCTCCTCACACTGCTGGTGGGTTCCATTTTGTCATAGGGTGCTGGCAGATTACGGGCCTCCCATTGCTGCTGCCAGGCCCGTAATCTGCCATGGGCCCCAGTACCGACTCCTCATGCTGCTGCCAGGCCTGTAATCTGCCATGGGCCCCCGTACCGACTCCTCATGCTGCTGCCAGGCCCGTAATCTGTCATGGGCCCCTGTACCGCCTCCTCATGCTGCTGCCAGGTCCAGAGTGTGTCATGGGTCCCTGTACGGCCTCCCATTGCTGCTGTCTCCATCGCCACACTCTGCCATGTGCCACTTTCAGGTCTCCTCACACTGCTGGTGGGTTCCATTTTGTCATAGGGTGCTGGCAGATTACGGGCCTCCCATTGCTGCTGCCAGGCCCGTAATCTGCCATGGGCCCCAGTACCGACTCCTCATGCTGCTGCCAGGCCCGTAATCTGCCATGGGCCCCAGTACCGACTCCTCATGCTGCTGAAAGGCCCGTAATCTGTCATGGGCCCCTGTACCGCCTCCTCATGCTGCTGCCAGGTCCAGAGTGTGTCATGGGTCCCTGTACGGCCTCCCATTGCTGCTGTCTCCATCGCCACACTCTGCCATGTGCCACTTTCAGGTCTCCTCACACTGCTGGTGGGTTCCATTTTGTCATAGGGTGCTGGCAGATTACAGGCCTCCCATTGCTGCTGCCAGGCCCGTAATCTGCCATGGGCCCCCGTACCGACTCCTCATGCTGCTGCCTGGCCCGTAATCTGTCATGGGCCCCTGTACCGCCTCCTCATGCTGCTGCCAGGTCCAGAGTGTGTCATGGGTCCCTGTACGGCCTCCCATTGCTGCTGTCTCCATCGCCACACTCTGCCATGTGCCACTTTCAGGTCTCCTCACACTGCTGGTGGGTTCCATTTTGTCATAGGGTGCTGTATGGCCTCCCATTGCTGCTGCCAGGCCCGTTATCTGCCATGGGCCCCCGTACTGACTCCTCATGCTGCTGCCAGGCCCGTAATCTGTCATGGGCCCCTGTACCGCCTCCTCATGCTGCTGCCAGGTCCAGAGTGTGTCATGGGTCCCTGTGCGGCCTCCCATTGCTGCTGTCTCCATCGCCACACTCTGCCATGTGCCACTTTCAGGTCTCCTCACACTGCTGGTGGGCTCCATTTTGTCATAGGGTGCTAGCAGATTACGGGCCTCCCATTGCTGCTGCCAGGCCCGTAATCTGCCATGGGCCCCCGTACCGACTCCTCATGCTGCTGCCAGGCCCGTAATCTGTCATGGGCCCCTGTACCGCCTCCTCATGCTGCTGCCAGGTCCAGAGTGTGTCATGGGTCCCTGTACGGCCTCCCATTGCTGCTGTCTCCATCGCCACACTCTGCCATGTGCCACTTTCAGGTCTCCTCACACTGCTGGTGGGTTCCATTTTGTCATAGGGTGCTGGCAGATTACGGGCCTCCCATTGCTGCTGCCAGGCCCGTAATCTGCCATGGACCCCCGTACCGACTCCTCATGCTGTGACGTTGCAACAAGGTGGAATTCAACCCTACATATGTTAGACCGCCTTTACGAACAGCGAAAGGCCATCACCGATTTCCTGATGTTACAAGCGGATAAAGGTACTCCCCTGTGTAACTTAGATGTCAGCCATTGGCAGCTCATGCGTGACACCTGCCGCTTGCTCAGGCCCTTTGAGGAGGCCACGCTATTCGTGAGTCGGCAGGACTATGGGATGAACGACGTCATTCCTCTGTTGCACGTCCTGGAACAAATGCTGTTAACAATGGCTGGTCAGGGTGCGGTAGACGTGACGCACAGATCTCAACGCCACATGACCCCTGTGGGGGCAGGACAGGAAGAAGAGGAGGAGATAGAGGAGGACATTGGTGCTCAGGAATTATTGAGTGAAATGGGTGGTTTTTCCACTCAGCGGACAGGAGTGGAGGAGCAGGAGCATCTGGTAGAGGAGGAGGAGGAGACAGAGGACCCAGACGCACCGTGGCAGTATGCTGTGGAGATGGAGGCAGGGAGTCCCTCGCATACCTTGGCACAAATGGCACATAGCATGCTCGGTTGCTTGCGTAGCGACAGCCGAAAAATAACCATCAGACAGAGGGATGACTTTTGGCTGTCCACCTTGTTGGACCCTCGCTACCCTTCAAAAATGGTGGCCTTTTTCACACCTGCTGAGAGGGAGGCCAAAATAACGTACTATAAAAACCACCTATGTAGTCAGTTGGTCTCTGCCTTTCTGCGCCAACGTCCTTCCTCAGACACTGTGGGCCCTGTGCGCTCGCGTTCCGCTGCCATGGCAGCAGGGGAGGGGTGGGGTGGTAGGAGCAGTGAAAGCTCCACCAGCAGGGGCTGCCTCAGTCTGCAGTCGATGATGAGTAGCTTTCTTCACCAGCGCAGTGAGGAAACTACTAACCAGCCGCAGCAGCAGCAGCATCAGGTGGACCTGGAGCAGGACCTCAAACAACAGGCTTGGGCCTACTTGGACAGCACCCTGCCAACCGAGGTAGACAATCCCCTTGACTACTGGGCAACGAAACTTGACCTTTGGCCCCAACTAGCTGAATTTGCCCTTGAAAGGCTGTCATGCCCGGCCAGTAGCGTGGCATCGGAGCGCGTGTTTAGTGCGGCAGGAGGTATTGTAACTCCGCGGAGGACACGACTGTCCACCCAAAGTGTGGAGAGACTCACGTTTGTGAAAATGAATCAGGCGTGGATTAGTCTGGATTTCAAACCACCAGTTCCTGACACAACTGACTAAATCCGCCATGAATCATGCCCCAAACATGTTATTATTTTTAACATAGGCCTCTGTATGGCCTTCAATTTAAGCTGCTTACGCTTTGCCACTCTGCCATGGGCCCCTGTACCGCCTCCTCTTGCTGCTGCCAGGTCCAGAGTGTGTCATGGGTCCCTGTACGGCCTCCCATTGCTGCTGTCTCCATCGCCACACTCTGCCATGTGCCACTTTCAGGTCTCCTCACACTGCTGGTGGGTTCCATTTTGTCATAGGGTGCTGGCAGATTACGGGCCTCCCATTGCTGCTGCCAGGCCCGTAATCTGCCATGGGCCCCCGTACCGACTCCTCATGCTGCTGCCAGGCCCGTAATCTGTCAGGGGCCCCTGTACCGCCTCCTCATGCTGCTGCCAGGTCCAGAGTGTGTCATGGGTCCCTGTACGGCCTCCCATTGCTGCTGTCTCCATCGCCACACTCTGCCATGTGCCACTTTCAGGTCTCCTCACACTGCTGGTGGGTTCCATTTTGTCATAGGGTGCTGGCAGATTACGGGCCTCCCATTGCTGCTGCCAGGCCCGTAATCTGCCATGGACCCCCGTACCGACTCCTCATGCTGTGACGTTGCAACAAGGTGGAATTCAACCCTACATATGTTAGACCGCCTTTACGAACAGCGAAAGGCCATCACCGATTTCCTGATGTTACAAGCGGATAAAGGTACTCCCCTGTGTAACTTAGATGTCAGCCATTGGCAGCTCATGCGTGACACCTGCCGCTTGCTCAGGCCCTTTGAGGAGGCCACGCTATTCGTGAGTCGGCAGGACTATGGGATGAACGACGTCATTCCTCTGTTGCACGTCCTGGAACAAATGCTGTTAACAATGGCTGGTCAGGGTGCGGTAGACGTGGCGCACAGATCTCAACGCCACATGACCCCTGTGGGGGTAGGACAGGAAGAAGAGGAGGAGATAGAGGAGGACATTGGTGCTCAGGAATTATTGAGTGAAATGGGTGGTTTTTCCACTCAGCGGACAGGAGTGGAGGAGCAGGAGCATCTGGTAGAGGAGGAGGAGGAGACAGAGGACCCAGACGCACCGTGGCAGTATGCTGTGGAGATGGAGGCAGGGAGTCCCTCGCATACCTTGGCACAAATGGCCCATAGCATGCTCGGTTGCTTGCGTAGCGACAGCCGAATAATAACCATCAGACAGAGGGATGACTTTTGGCTGTCCACCTTGTTGGACCCTCGCTACCCTTCAAAAATGGTGGCCTTTTTCACACCTGCTGAGATGGAGGCCAAAATAACGTACTATAAAAACCACCTATATAGTCAGTTGGTCTCTGCCTTTCTGCGCCAACGTCCATCCTCAGACACTGTGGGCCCTGTGCGCTCGCGTTCCGCTGCCATGGCAGCAGGGGAGGGGTGGGATGGTAGGAGCAGTGAAAGCTCCACCAGCAGCGGCTGCCTCAGTCTGCAGTCGATGATGAGTAGCTTTCTTCACCAGCGCAGTGAGGAAACTACTAACCAGCCGCATCAGCAGCAGCATCAGGTGGACCTGGAGCAGGACCTCAAACAACAGGCTTGGGCCTACTTGGACAGCACCCTGCCAACCGAGGTAGACAATCCCCTTGACTACTGGAAAACGAAACTTGACCTTTGGCCCCAACTAGCTGAATTTGCCCTTGAAAGGCTGTCATGCCCGGCCAGTAGCGTGGCATCGGAGCGCGTGTTTAGTGCGGCAGGAGGTATTGTAACTCCGCGGAGGACACGACTGTCCACCCAAAGTGTGGAGAGACTCACGTTTGTGAAAATGAATCAGGCGTGGATTAGTCTGGATTTCAAACCACCAGTTCCTGACACAACTGACTAAATCCGCCATGAATCATGCCCCAAACATGTTATTATTTTTAACTTAGGCCTCTGTATGGCCTTCAATTTAAGCTGCTTACGCTTTGCCACTCTGCCATGGGCCCCTGTACCGCCTCCTCTTGCTGCTGCCAGGTCCAGAGTGTGTCATGGGTCCCTGTACGGCCTCCCATTGCTGCTGTCTCCATCGCCACACTCTGCCATGTGCCACTTTCAGGTCTCCTCACACTGCTGGTGGGTTCCATTTTGTCATAGGGTGCTGGCAGATTACGGGCCTCCCATTGCTGCTGCCAGGCCCGTAATCTGCCATGGGCCCCCGTACCGACTCCTCATGCTGCTGCCAAGCCCGTAATCTGTCATGGGCCCCTGTACCGCCTCCTCATGCTGCTGCCAGGTCCAGAGTGTGTCATGGGTCCCTGTACGGCCTCCCATTGCTGCTGTCTCCATCGCCACACTCTGCCATGTGCCACTTTCAGGTCTCCTCACACTGCTGGTGGGTTCCATTTTGTCATAGGGTGCTGGCAGATTACGGGCCTCCCATTGCTGCTGCCAGGCCCGTAATCTGCCATGGGCCCCAGTACCGACTCCTCATGCTGCTGCCAGGCCTGTAATCTGCCATGGGCCCCCGTACCGACTCCTCATGCTGCTGCCAGGCCCGTAATCTGTCATGGGCCCCTGTACCGCCTCCTCATGCTGCTGCCAGGTCCAGAGTGTGTCATGGGTCCCTGTACGGCCTCCCATTGCTGCTGTCTCCATCGCCACACTCTGCCATGTGCCACTTTCAGGTCTCCTCACACTGCTGGTGGGTTCCATTTTGTCATAGGGTGCTGGCAGATTACGGGCCTCCCATTGCTGCTGCCAGGCCCGTAATCTGCCATGGGCCCCAGTACCGACTCCTCATGCTGCTGCCAGGCCCGTAATCTGCCATGGGCCCCAGTACCGACTCCTCATGCTGCTGCCAGGCCCGTAATCTGTCATGGGCCCCTGTACCGCCTCCTCATGCTGCTGCCAGGTCCAGAGTGTGTCATGGGTCCCTGTACGGCCTCCCATTGCTGCTGTCTCCATCGCCACACTCTGCCATGTGCCACTTTCAGGTCTCCTCACACTGCTGGTGGGTTCCATTTTGTCATAGGGTGCTGTATGGCCTCCCATTGCTGCTGCCAGGCCCGTAATCTGCCATGGGCCCCCGTACTGACTCCTCATGCTGCTGCCAGGCCCGTAATCTGTCATGGGCCCCTGTACCGCCTCCTCATGCTGCTGCCAGGTCCAGAGTGTGTCATGGGTCCCTGTGCGGCCTCCCATTGCTGCTGTCTCCATCGCCACACTCTGCCATGTGCCACTTTCAGGTCTCCTCACACTGCTGGTGGGTTCCATTTTGTCATAGGGTGCTGGCAGATTACGGGCCTCCCATTGCTGCTGCCAGGCCCGTAATCTGCCATGGGCCCCCGTACCGACTCCTCATGCTGCTGCCAGGCCCGTAATCTGTCATGGGCCCCTGTACCGCCTCCTCATGCTGCTGCCAGGTCCAGAGTGTGTCATGGGTCCCTGTACGGCCTCCCATTGCTGCTGTCTCCATCGCCACACTCTGCCATGTGCCACTTTCAGGTCTCCTCACACTGCTGGTGGGTTCCATTTTGTCATAGGGTGCTGTATGGCCTCCCATTGCTGCTGCCAGGCCCGTAATCTGCCATGGGCCCCCGTACTGACTCCTCATGCTGCTGCCAGGCCCGTAATCTGTCATGGGCCCCTGTACCGCCTCCTCATGCTGCTGCCAGGTCCAGAGTGTGTCATGGGTCCCTGTGCGGCCTCCCATTGCTGCTGTCTCCATCGCCACACTCTGCCATGTGCCACTTTCAGGTCTCCTCACACTGCTGGTGGGTTCCATTTTGTCATAGGGTGCTGGCAGATTACGGGCCTCCCATTGCTGCTGCCAGGCCCGTAATCTGCCATGGGCCCCCGTACCGACTCCTCATGCTGCTGCCAAGCCCGTAATCTGTCATGGGCCCCTGTACCGCCTCCTCATGCTGCTGCCAGGTCCAGAGTGTGTCATGGGTCCCTGTACGGCCTCCCATTGCTGCTGTCTCCATCGCCACACTCTGCCATGTGCCACTTTCAGGTCTCCTCACACTGCTGGTGGGTTCCATTTTGTCAAAGGGTGCTGGCAGATTACGGGCCTCCCATTGCTGCTGCCAGGCCCGTAATCTGCCATGGACCCCCGTACCGACTCCTCATGCTGTGACGTTGCAACAAGGTGGAATTCAACCCTACATATGTTAGACCGCCTTTACGAACAGCGAAAGGCCATCACCGATTTCCTGATGTTACAAGCAGATAAAGGTACTCCCCTCTGTAACTTAGATGTCAGCCATTGGCAGCTCATGCGTGACACCTGCCGCTTGCTCAGGCCCTTTGAGGAGGCCACGCTATTCGTGAGTCGGCAGGACTATGGGATGAACGACGTCATTCCTCTGTTGCACGTCCTGGAACAAATGCTGTTAACAATGGCTGGTCAGGGTGCGGTCGACGTAGCGCACAGATCTCAACGCCACATGACCCCTGTGGGGGCAGGACAGGAAGAAGAGGAGGAGATAGAGGAGGACATTGGTGCTCAGGAATTATTGAGTGAAATGGGTGGTTTTTCCACTCAGCGGACAGGAGTGGAGGAGCAGGAGCATCTGGTAGAGGAGGAGGAGGAGACAGAGGACCCAGACGCACCGTGGCAGTATGCTGTGGAGATGGAGGCAGGGAGTCCCTCGCATACCTTGGCACAAATGGCCCATAGCATGCTCGGTTGCTTGCGTAGCGACAGCCGAATAATAACCATCAGACAGAGGGATGACTTTTGGCTGTCCACCTTGTTGGACCCTCGCTACCCTTCAAAAATGGTGGCCTTTTTCACACCTGCTGAGATGGAGGCCAAAATAACGTACTATAAAAACCACCTATGTAGTCAGTTGGTCTCTGCCTTTCTGCGCCAACGTCCATCCTCAGACACTGTGGGCCCTGTGCGCTCGCGTTCCGCTGCCATGGCAGCAGGGGAGGGGTGGGATGGTAGGAGCAGTGAAAGCTCCACCAGCAGCAGCTGCCTCAGTCTGCAGTCGATGATGAGTAGCTTTCTTCACCAGCGCAGTGAGGAAACTACTAACCAGCCGCATCAGCAGCAGCATCAGGTGGACCTGGAGCAGGACCTCAAACAACAGGCTTGGGCCTACTTGGACAGCACCCTGCCAACCGAGGTAGACAATCCCCTTGACTACTGGAAAACGAAACTTGACCTTTGGCCCCAACTAGCTGAATTTGCCCTTGAAAGGCTGTCATGCCCGGCCAGTAGCGTGGCATCGGAGCGCGTGTTTAGTGCGGCAGGAGGTATTGTAACTCCGCGGAGGACACGACTGTCCACCCAAAGTGTGGAGAGACTCACGTTTGTGAAAATGAATCAGGCGTGGATTAGTCTGGATTTCAAACCACCAGTTCCTGACACAACTGACTAAATCCGCCATGAATCATGCCCCAAACATGTTATTATTTTTAACTTAGGCCTCTGTATGGCCTTCAATTTAAGCTGCTTACGCTTTGCCACTCTGCCATGGGCCCCTGTACCGCCTCCTCTTGCTGCTGCCAGGTCCAGAGTGTGTCATGGGTCCCTGTACGGCCTCCCATTGCTGCTGTCTCCATCGCCACACTCTGCCATGTGCCACTTTCAGGTCTCCTCACACTGCTGGTGGGTTCCATTTTGTCATAGGTTGCTGGCAGATTACGGGCCTCCCATTGCTGCTGCCAGGCCCGTAATCTGCCATGGGCCCACGTACCGACTCCTCATGCTGCTGCCAGGACCGTAATCTGTCATGGGCCCCTGTACCGCCTCCTCATGCTGCTGCCAGGTCCAGAGTGTGTCATGGGTCCCTGTACGGCCTCCCATTGCTGCTGTCTCCATCGCCACACTCTGCCATGTGCCACTTTCAGGTCTCCTCACACTGCTGGTGGGTTCCATTTTGTCATAGGGTGCTGGCAGATTACGGGCCTCCCATTGCTGCTGCCAGGCCCGTAATCTGCCATGGGCCCCAGTACCGACTCCTCATGCTGCTGCCAGGCCTGTAATCTGCCATGGGCCCCCGTACCGACTCCTCATGCTGCTGCCAGGCCCGTAATCTGTCATGGGCCCCTGTACCGCCTCCTCATGCTGCTGCCAGGTCCAGAGTGTGTCATGGGTCCCTGTACGGCCTCCCATTGCTGCTGTCTCCATCGCCACACTCTGCCATGTGCCACTTTCAGGTCTCCTCACACTGCTGGTGGGTTCCATTTTGTCATAGGGTGCTGGCAGATTACGGGCCTCCCATTGCTGCTGCCAGGCCCGTAATCTGCCATGGGCCCCAGTACCGACTCCTCATGCTGCTGCCAGGTCCAGAGTGTGTCATGGGTCCCTGTACGGCCTCCCATTGCTGCTGTCTCCATCGCCACACTCTGCCATGTGCCACTTTCAGGTCTCCTCACACTGCTGGTGGGTTCCATTTTGTCATAGGGTGCTGGCAGATTACGGGCCTCCCATTGCTGCTGCCAGGCCCGTAATCTGCCATGGGCCCCAGTACCGACTCCTCATGCTGCTGCCAGGTCCAGAGTGTGTCATGGGTCCCTGTACGGCCTCCCATTGCTGCTGTCTCCATCGCCACACTCTGCCATGTGCCACTTTCAGGTCTCCTCACACTGCTGGTGGGTTCCATTTTGTCATAGGGTGCTGGCAGATTACGGGCCTCCCATTGCTGCTGCCAGGCCCGTAATCTGCCATGGGCCCCAGTACCGACTCCTCATGCTGCTGCCAGGCCTGTAATCTGCCATGGGCCCCCGTACCGACTCCTCATGCTGCTGCCAGGCCCGTAATCTGTCATGGGCCCCTGTACCGCCTCCTCATGCTGCTGCCAGGTCCAGAGTGTGTCATGGGTCCCTGTACGGCCTCCCATTGCTGCTGTCTCCATCGCCACACTCTGCCATGTGCCACTTTCAGGTCTCCTCACACTGCTGGTGGGTTCCATTTTGTCATAGGGTGCTGGCAGATTACGGGCCTCCCATTGCTGCTGCCAGGCCCGTAATCTGCCATGGGCCCCAGTACCGACTCCTCATGCTGCTGCCAGGCCCGTAATCTGCCATGGGCCCCAGTACCGACTCCTCATGCTGCTGCCTGGCCCGTAATATGTCATGGGCCCCTGTACCGCCTCCTCATGCTGCTGCCAGGTCCAGAGTGTGTCATGGGTCCCTGTACGGCCTCCCATTGCTGCTGTCTCCATCGCCACACTCTGCCATGTGCCACTTTCAGGTCTCCTCACACTGCTGGTGGGTTCCATTTTGTCATAGGGTGCTGGCAGATTACAGGCCTCCCATTGCTGCTGCCAGGCCCGTAATCTGCCATGGGCCCCCGTACCGACTCCTCATGCTGCTGCCTGGCCCGTAATCTGTCATGGGCCCCTGTACCGCCTCCTCATGCTGCTGCCAGGTCCAGAGTGTGTCATGGGTCCCTGTACGGCCTCCCATTGCTGCTGTCTCCATCGCCACACTCTGCCATGTGCCACTTTCAGGTCTCCTCACACTGCTGGTGGGTTCCATTTTGTCATAGGGTGCTGTATGGCCTCCCATTGCTGCTGCCAGGCCCGTAATCTGCCATGGGCCCCCGTACTGACTCCTCATGCTGCTGCCAGGCCCGTAATCTGTCATGGGCCCCTGTACCGCCTCCTCATGCTGCTGCCAGGTCCAGAGTGTGTCATGGGTCCCTGTGCGGCCTCCCATTGCTGCTGTCTCCATCGCCACACTCTGCCATGTGCCACTTTCAGGTCTCCTCACACTGCTGGTGGGTTCCATTTTGTCATAGGGTGCTGGCAGATTACAGGCCTCCCATTGCTGCTGCCAGGCCCGTAATCTGCCATGGGCCCCCGTACCGACTCCTCATGCTGCTGCCTGGCCCGTAATCTGTCATGGGCCCCTGTACCGCCTCCTCATGCTGCTGCCAGGTCCAGAGTGTGTCATGGGTCCCTGTACGGCCTCCCATTGCTGCTGTCTCCATCGCCACACTCTGCCATGTGCCACTTTCAGGTCTCCTCACACTGCTGGTGGGTTCCATTTTGTCATAGGGTGCTGTATGGCCTCCCATTGCTGCTGCCAGGCCCGTAATCTGCCATGGGCCCCCGTACTGACTCCTCATGCTGCTGAAAGGCCCGTAATCTGTCATGGGCCCCTGTACCGCCTCCTCATGCTGCTGCCAGGTCCAGAGTGTGTCATGGGTCCCTGTGCGGCCTCCCATTGCTGCTGTCTCCATCGCCACACTCTGCCATGTGCCACTTTCAGGTCTCCTCACACTGCTGGTGGGTTCCATTTTGTCATAGGGTGCTGGCAGATTACGGGCCTCCCATTGCTGCTGCCAGGCCCGTAATCTGCCATGGGCCCCCGTACCGACTCCTCATGCTGCTGCCAAGCCCGTAATCTGTCATGGGCCCCTGTACCGCCTCCTCATGCTGCTGCCAGGTCCAGAGTGTGTCATGGGTCCCTGTACGGCCTCCCATTGCTGCTGTCTCCATCGCCACACTCTGCCATGTGCCACTTTCAGGTCTCCTCACACTGCTGGTGGGTTCCATTTTGTCAAAGGGTGCTGGCAGATTACGGGCCTCCCATTGCTGCTGCCAGGCCCGTAATCTGCCATGGACCCCCGTACCGACTCCTCATGCTGTGACGTTGCAACAAGGTGGAATTCAACCCTACATATGTTAGACCGCCTTTACGAACAGCGAAAGGCCATCACCGATTTCCTGATGTTACAAGCAGATAAAGGTACTCCCCTCTGTAACTTAGATGTCAGCCATTGGCAGCTCATGCGTGACACCTGCCGCTTGCTCAGGCCCTTTGAGGAGGCCACGCTATTCGTGAGTCGGCAGGACTATGGGATGAACGACGTCATTCCTCTGTTGCACGTCCTGGAACAAATGCTGTTAACAATGGCTGGTCAGGGTGCGGTAGACGTAGCGCACAGATCTCAACGCCACATGACCCCTGTGGGGGCAGGACAGGAAGAAGAGGAGGAGATAGAGGAGGACATTGGTGCTCAGGAATTATTGAGTGAAATGGGTGGTTTTTCCACTCAGCGGACAGGAGTGGAGGAGCAGGAGCATCTGGTAGAGGAGGAGGAGGAGACAGAGGACCCAGACGCACCGTGGCAGTATGCTGTGGAGATGGAGGCAGGGAGTCCCTCGCATACCTTGGCACAAATGGCCCATAGCATGCTCGGTTGCTTGCGTAGCGACAGCCGAAAAATAACCATCAGACAGAGGGATGACTTTTGGCTGTCCACCTTGTTGGACCCTCGCTACCCTTCAAAAATGGTGGCCTTTTTCACACCTGCTGAGAGGGAGGCCAAAATAACGTACTATAAAAACCACCTATGTAGTCAGTTGGTCTCTGCCTTTCTGCGCCAACGTCCTTCCTCAGACACTGTGGGCCCTGTGCGCTCGCGTTCCGCTGCCATGGCAGCAGGGGAGGGGTGGGGTGGTAGGAGCAGTGAAAGCTCCACCAGCAGCGGCTGCCTCAGTCTGCAGTCGATGATGAGTAGCTTTCTTCACCAGCGCAGTGAGGAAACTACTAACCAGCCGCAGCAGCAGCAGCATCAGGTGGACCTGGAGCAGGACCTCAAACAACAGGCTTGGGCCTACTTGGACAGCACCCTGCCAACCGAGGTAGACAATCCCCTTGACTACTGGGCAACGAAACTTGACCTTTGGCCCCAACTAGCTGAATTTGCCCTTGAAAGGCTGTCATGCCCGGCCAGTAGCGTGGCATCGGAGCGCGTGTTTAGTGCGGCAGGAGGTATTGTAACTCCGCGGAGGACACGACTGTCCACCCAAAGTGTGGAGAGACTCACGTTTGTGAAAATGAATCAGGCGTGGATTAGTCTGGATTTCAAACCACCAGTTCCTGACACAACTGACTAAATCCGCCATGAATCATGCCCCAAACATGTTATTATTTTTAACATAGGCCTCTGTATGGCCTTCAATTTAAGCTGCTTACGCTTCGCCACTCTGCCATGGGCCCCTGTACCGCCTCCTCTTGCTGCTGCCAGGTCCAGAGTGTGTCATGGGTCCCTGTACGGCCTCCCATTGCTGCTGTCTCCATCGCCACACTCTGCCATGTGCCACTTTCAGGTCTCCTCACACTGCTGGTGGGTTCCATTTTGTCATAGGGTGCTGGCAGATTACGGGCCTCCCATTGCTGCTGCCAGGCCCGTAATCTGCCATGGGCCCCCGTACCGACTCCTCATGCTGCTGCCAGGCATGTAATCTGTCATGGGCCCCTGTACCGCCTCCTCATGCTGCTGCCTGGTCCAGAGTGTGTCATGGGTCCCTGTACGGCCTCCCGTTGCTGCTGTCTCCATCGCCACACTCTGCCATGTGCCACTTTCAGGTCTCCTCACACTGCTGGTGGGTTCCATTTTGTCATAGGGTGCTGGCAGATTACGGGCCTCCCATTGCTGCTGCCAGGCCCGTAATCTGCCATGGGCCCATGTACCGACTCCTCATGCTGCTGCCAGGTCCAGAGTGTGTCATGGGTCCCTGTACGGCCTCCCATTGCTGCTGTCTCCATCGCCACACTCTGCCATGTGCCACTTTCAGGTCTCCTCACACTGCTGGTGGGTTCCATTTTGTCAAAGGGTGCTGGCAGATTACGGGCCTCCCATTGCTGCTGCCAGGCCCGTAATCTGCCATGGACCCCCGTACCGACTCCTCATGCTGTGACGTTGCAACAAGGTGGAATTCAACCCTACATATGTTAGACCGCCTTTACGAACAGCGAAAGGCCATCACCGATTTCCTGATGTTACAAGCGGATAAAGGTACTCCCCTCTGTAACTTAGATGTCAGCCATTGGCAGCTCATGCGTGACACCTGCCGCTTGCTCAGGCCCTTTGAGGAGGCCACGCTATTCGTGAGTCGGCAGGACTATGGGATGAACGACGTCATTCCTCTGTTGCACGTCCTGGAACAAATGCTGTTAACAATGGCTGGTCAGGGTGCGGTAGACGTGGCGCACAGATCTCAACGCCACATGACCCCTGTGGGGGTAGGACAGGAAGAAGAGGAGGAGATAGAGGAGGACATTGGTGCTCAGGAATTATTGAGTGAAATGGGTGGTTTTTCCACTCAGCGGACAGGAGTGGAGGAGCAGGAGCATCTGGTAGAGGAGGAGGAGGAGACAGAGGACCCAGACGCACCGTGGCAGTATGCTGTGGAGATGGAGGCAGGGAGTCCCTCGCATACCTTGGCACAAATGGCCCATAGCATGCTCGGTTGCTTGCGTAGCGACAGCCGAATAATAACCATCAGACAGAGGGATGACTTTTGGCTGTCCACCTTGTTGGACCCTCGCTACCCTTCAAAAATGGTGGCCTTTTTCACACCTGCTGAGATGGAGGCCAAAATAACGTACTATAAAAACCACCTATGTAGTCAGTTGGTCTCTGCCTTTCTGCGCCAACGTCCATCCTCAGACACTGTGGGCCCTGTGCGCTCGCGTTCCGCTGCCATGGCAGCAGGGGAGGGGTGGGATGGTAGGAGCAGTGAAAGCTCCACCAGCAGCAGCTGCCTCAGTCTGCAGTCGATGATGAGTAGCTTTCTTCACCAGCGCAGTGAGGAAACTACTAACCAGCCGCATCAGCAGCAGCATCAGGTGGACCTGGAGCAGGACCTCAAACAACAGGCTTGGGCCTACTTGGACAGCACCCTGCCAACCGAGGTAGACAATCCCCTTGACTACTGGAAAACGAAACTTGACCTTTGGCCCCAACTAGCTGAATTTGCCCTTGAAAGGCTGTCATGCCCGGCCAGTAGCGTGGCATCGGAGCGCGTGTTTAGTGCGGCAGGAGGTATTGTAACTCCGCGGAGGACACGACTGTCCACCCAAAGTGTGGAGAGACTCACGTTTGTGAAAATGAATCAGGCGTGGATTAGTCTGGATTTCAAACCACCAGTTCCTGACACAACTGACTAAATCCGCCATGAATCATGCCCCAAACATGTTATTATTTTTAACTTAGGCCTCTGTATGGCCTTCAATTTAAGCTGCTTACGCTTTGCCACTCTGCCATGGGCCCCTGTACCGCCTCCTCTTGCTGCTGCCAGGTCCAGAGTGTGTCATGGGTCCCTGTACGGCCTCCCATTGCTGCTGTCTCCATCGCCACACTCTGCCATGTGCCACTTTCAGGTCTCCTCACACTGCTGGTGGGTTCCATTTTGTCATAGGTTGCTGGCAGATTACGGGCCTCCCATTGCTGCTGCCAGGCCCGTAATCTGCCATGGGCCCACGTACCGACTCCTCATGCTGCTGCCAGGACCGTAATCTGTCAGGGGCCCCTGTACCGCCTCCTCATGCTGCTGCCAGGTCCAGAGTGTGTCATGGGTCCCTGTACGGCCTCCCATTGCTGCTGTCTCCATCGCCACACTCTGCCATGTGCCACTTTCAGGTCTCCTCACACTGCTGGTGGGTTCCATTTTGTCATAGGGTGCTGGCAGATTACGGGCCTCCCATTGCTGCTGCCAGGCCCGTAATCTGCCATGGGCCCCAGTACCGACTCCTCATGCTGCTGCCAGGCCTGTAATCTGCCATGGGCCCCCGTACCGACTCCTCATGCTGCTGCCAGGCCCGTAATCTGTCATGGGCCCCTGTACCGCCTCCTCATGCTGCTGCCAGGTCCAGAGTGTGTCATGGGTCCCTGTACGGCCTCCCATTGCTGCTGTCTCCATCGCCACACTCTGCCATGTGCCACTTTCAGGTCTCCTCACACTGCTGGTGGGTTCCATTTTGTCATAGGGTGCTGGCAGATTACGGGCCTCCCATTGCTGCTGCCAGGCCCGTAATCTGCCATGGGCCCCAGTACCGACTCCTCATGCTGCTGCCAGGCCCGTAATCTGCCATGGGCCCCAGTACCGACTCCTCATGCTGCTGCCAGGCCCGTAATCTGTCATGGGCCCCTGTACCGCCTCCTCATGCTGCTGCCAGGTCCAGAGTGTGTCATGGGTCCCTGTACGGCCTCCCATTGCTGCTGTCTCCATCGCCACACTCTGCCATGTGCCACTTTCAGGTCTCCTCACACTGCTGGTGGGTTCCATTTTGTCATAGGGTGCTGGCAGATTACAGGCCTCCCATTGCTGCTGCCAGGCCCGTAATCTGCCATGGGCCCCAGTACCGACTCCTCATGCTGCTGCCAGGCCCGTAATCTGCCATGGGCCCCAGTACCGACTCCTCATGCTGCTGCCAGGCCCGTAATCTGTCATGGGCCCCTGTACCGCCTCCTCATGCTGCTGCCAGGTCCAGAGTGTGTCATGGGTCCCTGTACGGCCTCCCATTGCTGCTGTCTCCATCGCCACACTCTGCCATGTGCCACTTTCAGGTCTCCTCACACTGCTGGTGGGTTCCATTTTGTCATAGGGTGCTGGCAGATTACAGGCCTCCCATTGCTGCTGCCAGGCCCGTAATCTGCCATGGGCCCCCGTACCGACTCCTCATGCTGCTGCCTGGCCCGTAATCTGTCATGGGCCCCTGTACCGCCTCCTCATGCTGCTGCCAGGTCCAGAGTGTGTCATGGGTCCCTGTACGGCCTCCCATTGCTGCTGTCTCCATCGCCACACTCTGCCATGTGCCACTTTCAGGTCTCCTCACACTGCTGGTGGGTTCCATTTTGTCATAGGGTGCTGTATGGCCTCCCATTGCTGCTGCCAGGCCCGTAATCTGCCATGGGCCCCCGTACTGACTCCTCATGCTGCTGCCAGGCCCGTAATCTGTCATGGGCCCCTGTACTGCCTCCTCATGCTGCTGCCAGGTCCAGAGTGTGTCATGGGTCCCTGTGCGGCCTCCCATTGCTGCTGTCTCCATCGCCACACTCTGCCATGTGCCACTTTCAGGTCTCCTCACACTGTTGGTGGGTTCCATTTTGTCATAGGGTGCTGGCAGATTACGGGCCTCCCATTGCTGCTGCCAGGCCCGTAATCTGCCATGGGCCCCAGTACCGACTCCTCATGCTGCTGCCAGGCCTGTAATCTGCCATGGGCCCCCGTACCGACTCCTCATGCTGCTGCCAGGACCGTAATCTGTCATGGGCCCCTGTACCGCCTCCTCATGCTGCTGCCAGGTCCAGAGTGTGTCATGGGTCCCTGTACGGCCTCCCATTGCTGCTGTCTCCATCGCCACACTCTGCCATGTGCCACTTTCAGGTCTCCTCACACTGCTGGTGGGTTCCATTTTGTCATAGGGTGCTGGCAGATTACAGGCCTCCCATTGCTGCTGCCAGGCCCGTAATTTGCCATGGGCCCCCGTACCGACTCCTCATGCTGCTGCCTGGCCCGTAATCTGTCATGGGCCCCTGTACCGCCTCCTCATGCTGCTGCCAGGTCCAGAGTGTGTCATGGGTCCCTGTACGGCCTCCCATTGCTGCTGTCTCCATCGCCACACTCTGCCATGTGCCACTTTCAGGTCTCCTCACACTGCTGGTGGGTTCCATTTTGTCATAGGGTGCTGTATGGCCTCCCATTGCTGCTGCCAGGCCCGTAATCTGCCATGGGCCCCCGTACTGACTCCTCATGCTGCTGCCAGGCCCGTAATCTGTCATGGGCCCCTGTACCGCCTCCTCATGCTGCTGCCAGGTCCAGAGTGTGTCATGGGTCCCTGTGCGGCCTCCCATTGCTGCTGTCTCCATCGCCACACTCTGCCATGTGCCACTTTCAGGTCTCCTCACACTGTTGGTGGGTTCCATTTTGTCATAGGGTGCTGGCAGATTACGGGCCTCCCATTGCTGCTGCCAGGCCCGTAATCTGCCATGGGCCCCCGTACCGACTCCTCATGCTGCTGCCAGGCCCGTAATCTGTCATGGGCCCCTGTACCGCCTCCTCATGCTGCTGCCAGGTCCAGAGTGTGTCATGGGTCCCTGTACGGCCTCCCATTGCTGCTGTCTCCATCGCCACACTCTGCCATGTGCCACTTTCAGGTCTCCTCACACTGCTGGTGGGTTCCATTTTGTCATAGGGTGCTGTATGGCCTCCCATTGCTGCTGCCAGGCCCGTAATCTGCCATGGGCCACCGTACCGACTCCTCATGCTGCTGCCAGGCCCGTAATCTGTCATGGGCCCCTGTACCGCCTCCTCATGCTGCTGCCATGTCCAGAGTGTGTCATGGGTCCCTGTACGGCCTCCCATTGCTGCTGTCTCCATCGCCACACTCTGCCATGTGCCACTTTCAGGTCTCCTCACACTGCTGGTGGGTTCCATTTTGTCACAGGGTGCTGGCAGATTACGGGCCTCCCATTGCTGCTGCCAGGCCCGTAATCTGCCATGGGCCCCCGTACCGACTCCTCATGCTGCTGCCAGGCCCGTAATCTGTCATGGGCCCCTGTACCGCCTCCTCATGCTGCTGCCAGGTCCAGAGTGTGTCATGGGTCCCTGTACGGCCTCCCATTGCTGCTGTCTCCATCGCCACACTCTGCCATGTGCCACTTTCAGGTCTCCTCACACTGCTGGTGGGTTCCATTTTGTCATAGGGTGCTGGCAGATTACGGGCCTCCCATTGCTTCTGCCAGGCCCGTAATCTGCCATGGGCCCCCGTACCGACTCCTCATGCTGCTGCCAGGCCCGTAATCTGTCATGGGCCCCTGTACCGCCTCCTCATGCTGCTGCCAGGTCCAGAGTGTGTCATGGGTCCCTGTACGGCCTCCCATTGCTGCTTTCTCCATCGCCCCACTCTGCCATGTGCCACTTTCAGGTCTCCTCACACTGCTGGTGGGTTCCATTTTGTCATAGGGTGCTGGCAGATTACGGGCCTCCCATTGCTGCTGCCAGGCCCGTAATCTGCCATGGGCCCCCGTACCGACTCCTCATGCTTCTGCCAGGCCCGTAATCTGTCATGGGCCCCTGTACCGCCTCCTCATGCTGCTGCCAGGTCCAGAGTGTGTAATAGGTCCCTGTACGGCCTCCCATTGCTGCTGCCAGGCCCGTAATCTGCCATGGGCCCCCGTACCGACTCCTCATGCTGCTGCCAGGCCCGTAATCTGTCATGGGCCCCTGTACCGCCTCCTCATGCTGCTGCCATGTCCAGAGTGTGTCATGGGTCCCTGTACGGCCTCCCATTGCTGCTGTCTCCATCGCCACACTCTGCCATGTGCCACTTTCAGGTCTCCTCACACTGCTGGTGGGTTCCATTTTGTCATAGGGTGCTGGCAGATTACGGGCCTCCCATTGCTGCTGCCAGGCCCGTAATCTGCCATGGGCCCCCGTACCGACTCCTCATGCTGCTGCCAGGCCCGTAATCTGCCATGGGCCCCCGTACCGACTCCTCATGCTGCTGCCAGGCCCGTAATCTGTCATGGGCCCCTGTACCGCCTCCTCATGCTGCTGCCAGGTCCAGAGTGTGTCATGGGTCCCTGTACGGCCTCCCATTGCTGCTGTCTCCATCGCCACACTCTGCCATGTGCCACTTTCAGGTCTCCTCACACTGCTGGTGGGTTCCATTTTGTCATAGGGTGCTGGCAGATTACGGGCCTCCCATTGCTGCTGCCAGGCCCGTAATCTGCCATGGGCCCCCGTACCGACTCCTCATGCTGCTGCCAGGCCCGTAATCTGTCATGGGCCCCTGTACCGCCTCCTCATGCTGCTGCCAGGTCCAGAGTGTGTCATGGGTCCCTGTACGGCCTCCCATTGCTGCTGCCAGGCCCGTAATCTGCCATGGGCCCCCGTACCGACTCCTCATGCTGCTGCCAGGCCCGTAATCTGTCATGGGCCCCTGTACCGCCTCCTCATGCTGCTGCCAGGTCCAGAGTGTGTCATGGGTCCCTGTACGGCCTCCCATTGCTGCTGTCTCCATCGCCAAACTCTGCCATGTGCCACTTTCAGGTCTCCTCACACTGCTGGTGGGTTCCATTTTGTCATAGGGTGCTGGCAGATTACGGGCCTCCTTTTGCTGCTGCCAGGCCCGTAATCTGCCATGGGCCCCTGTACCGACTCCTCATGCTGCTGCCAGGTCCAGAGTGTGTCATGGGTCCCTGTACGGCCTCCCATTGCTGCTGTCTCCATCGCCACACTCTGCCATGTGCCACTTTCAGGTCTCCTCACACTGCTGGTGGGTTCCATTTTTTCATAGGGTGCTGTATGGCCTCCCATTGCTGCTGCCTCCACCGCCACACTGTGGCTCCACACTCTGGTTTTGGCCCCGTGACTGCCCAAATGAGTGAAGTGTGCGGTGATTCTAAGATCGACGGCACTCATCTGCATGTCATACTGACTGACAGTATTATTTCTCTTCCCCAGCAGACTCCAAAGGCATGTAAATTAAAGGTACAGTGTTCTGCACTAATATAAAGGCTCTCTGAAGCCTGGAAACACCCTTTTTATAAGTTAAATTTGCAGCGAATATATTCGACTCGAATCGAATTTATTCCGCGAATTCGCCGAATCAGCCGAATCGAATTTTTGAATAATTCGCTCATCTCTATTTATGATTCATGTAATGTAATGCAATGCTATATAAAAGGAGGGAAAAGACCCTCAAGGGGGGTTCTGCAGTATACATATATGGTTTGTTTTTATATTTATATTTGTATGTTTCGGCAGGGGATCGGTTTCCCCGTTAATCTTTTATATGGAATTTTGTCATAAAACTTGATGTTTTTATATTACAAATATGTGATTGACTTATTCTGAAGAAAGGTATCAGCACCAATAAAAATCCCACCATTTTTTATTCCTTTTTTTCTAGTATTTTGAGAATGTGGTAACTAAACAAATTAACTACACCTACTACTATTAGTATAAATGCTCACATTAAGCACATAGATGGTAAATGGTTGTATAATCTCATGCAGAGGCATTAGAGCAGATGGTAGAATGCAAAACGTTTCATGAGTGTTTAAAATGAAGAAAAGAGAAAAATGACATATGATAGGTAAATTTATGGCATGTTGCTTTATAGATAATATGAAATGGAAAGTATATATATAATTGCCAACATTTTTGGGAATTGTATTGGGTATTATAAAGTAAGAATGCTTTTAAAAATATATATTTTAATTGTTAATTTTTTTCAATCTACAAAATGCAAAGTGAGCAAACGGAAGAGAAATCAAAATCAAATTGTTATTTAGTGTGATGACCCTTTGGCTTTAAACCAGCATCAATTCTTCTAGGTACACTTGCACACAGTTTTTGAAGGAACTCGGCAGGTAGGTCATTCCAAACTGTCTCAAATTGTTCTCTCAATGGAATCTCAGACAAACTCAATGATGTTGAGATGAGGGTTCTGTAGGAGACATCACTTCCAGGACTCCTTGTTCTTCTTTGCTCTGCAGATAGTTCTTAATGACATTGACTGTATGTTTGGGGTTGTTGTCCTGCTACAGAATAAATGTGGGACCAATCACACACAGAACCTATTGCAAGCATTTAAGGGAAAAACAGGGTGAACAAATCACGTGGCTTCTTCAGGGATCCCTGAAGAAGTCACATGATTTGTGGCTTCTTCAGGGATCCCTGAAGAAGTCACATGATTTGTGGCGTAACGCGTAGGACGGAAACTTGTGACATCTTTTCTGGTGCTGCAGGAGCCGCCATCTGTGTTCACCCTGTTTTCCCCGTAAATGCTTGCAATAGGTTCTGTGAACCTTGTATCTATGTGGCATTTTTATACATTTTTATGGTAATAAAGCCTTACTACACTATGAGGAGTTCCTTGTTCCCTATCTTTTGAGCACCTATTCATTAGAGTGGGGACGTAAAGGATTATTCCTGAGAGTGCCTGTAGAGACCTGCGGAAGCAGAGGATCCAGTGGGATTTATATTGCGCTCATGTTGACCTATATTTTCTAGGTGGAGGAGCACAATATATTTGCACACCTTTTGAAGTCACTGGTACATTACTTTAAATGTTGGAAGAAAGAGACTGTTATATCACTTTTGGACTGCTTTCTGCACTTTATTAAGTGTTATCTATCATTCACCATTTATCTCTTTTTTTGTATATTCAGTAGAGCTGCTTATCTTTTTTTAAAAAATTTTAACATGCGCTTTTTGTGAATATCCAGCCCCGTTGAACATTTACTTGATTAATCATATATTTATTCCACTGGGGGGGGGGGGCTGATTGCTCAGCCGGCATTTTGTGTTACATCATTTTATACTGTTTTTGTTGATTTTCACGCTTTATGCTTTAGGTCAGCCAGGTTTTTATTACAGCTCGGCCAGGTGTTTACTGCCATTGTGATCGTGTTTTATTTCTGATATACGTTTCACATATTTCACTGTTTTTGTTGTTTTTTTACACTTTATTCTTCAGCTCAGTCGGGTGTTTTATTATAGGTTGGCCAGGTGTTTATTGCTACTTGATTTTGGTTTATTTATGATATATGTATGTATCATTTGGATCTAGAGGCTCAGCCAGTTTTTTTTTTTTTATTTACTATTGACCTTGTTTCACAGATTTATTCTATTACACATTGGGTCTAATGCTCAGGAGGGTGTTTATTTATTATTAGTGTATCTTCTGTGTCAGTGGGAAATCCCGCTCACAGCAGATGGATTATGGTTGTTAAGGACACAGCGGTAGCCCGCTCCT
This sequence comes from Staurois parvus, assembly GCF_062004578.1. Taxonomy (NCBI): domain Eukaryota; kingdom Metazoa; phylum Chordata; class Amphibia; order Anura; family Ranidae; genus Staurois; species Staurois parvus. The sequence continues at coordinate 897,505 of NW_028317929.1, read as the reverse complement.
TAACAACTAGCTATTTTTCCTAATTATATCAAATAATCCAAATATATGAAACAAATCTAAACATTTCAAACAAGTCGGACAATATGAAACTAATTCTGAATATACTGCACAAAATGAATCTGAATATATGAAGCCATGGATATTACTAAAATATTTAAAACTTATTAGAAAGCTTAGTATCCTTTAAAAACTAAGGGCCTCTTTGATGGCCTTTTGTTCTATTCAAGTAGGTTTTACATCCCCCTACATGTCTAAGGGAAGCAGATCAAATGCAAGTCAGAAGGAGGTCAAATGTATTATCAATGAAGTTTGATCGATCTCAGAAATCAACTGAAATTATATCAAACTGATACAATTGGCATTAGACCAAAGCCCTAAATTTTACAGGTGAACCCTGTAATAAATGTTTGATTGAAAAATATTTTATACATGTAATAAATAAAATGGTTTGACAAAGAAACATAGCAGACTTATGGCAGAACAAAGACCAAAGGTCTATAGAGCCTGCCCCAATTTTGTTTTTGTTTTTAAATTTATACATGCTTTTTTTTTCTTTTTGGGTAACATTTGTTTTTGCATTTCCAAAACATTTATGTGTAATAAAATATGTAGTCTGCAACTGCAATTAAGGTAACCATATTTGCTGCATCTTAAACATAATTACTAGAGATGAGCGAATCGAAGCATCCGAAGTGGAATTCGAGTCGAATATCGGAAAAATTTCGATTCGTGCCGAATCCGAAAAACAGCCTAATTCGGACGCGCGAATCGAAATTTTTCCGAAAATGGCGGCTGACATGTGCGGCGACGGAGCGGGGATGTCGGGGAAGGCGCGCAGACAAGGCGCGCTGCCCCATAATGCATTCCTCAACGACATGTGATCGCATCAGCCAATCAGCAGCCAGCCAGCCAGCACTGTGTAATGGTCGAGGTATATATAGCGGCCATTTTGGAAATCTTCATTTGCCTGCAGTCATTGAACAGAGGCAGACCGCTCTGTACTAGGGACAGGGACAGAGTTAGGGCCACAGAAACGAGAATTGGGGACAGAGAGAAGTTACTTAGGGACAGAGAACCATTACTCAGGGACACAGACTTGTTAATGAGGGCCACAGAATCGTTATTTAGGGACAAAGAAACGCTAGTTAGGGCCACAGAATTCATACTCAGGGACAGACAGAATTGTTACTCAGTGCCAGAGAATTGTTACTTAGGGCCACAGAAACGTTATTAGGGCCACAGAATTTTTACTCAGGGACAGACAGAATTGTTACTGAGTGCCAGAGAATTGTTACTCAGGGACAGACAGAATTGTTACTGAGTGCCAGAGAATTCTTAGGGCCACAGAATTCATTCTCAGGGACAGACAGAATTGTTACTCAGGGACAGACAGAATTGTTACTGAGTGCCAGAGAATTGTTACTGAGGGACAGACAGAATTGTTACTGAGTGCCAGAGAATTGTTACTCAGGGACAGACAGAATTGTTACTGAGTGCCAGAGAATTGTTACTCAGGGACAGACAGAATTGTTACTGAGTGCCAGAGAATTGTTACTCAGGGACAGACAGAATTGTTACTGAGTGCCAGAGAATTGTTACTCGCACAGACACAAAATTGTTACTTGCACAGACACAGAATTGTTACTCGCACAGACACAGAATTGTTACTCAGGGCCACAGAATTCATACTCAGGGATAGACAGAATTGTTACTGAGTGCCAGAGAATTGTTACTCAGGGACAGACAGAATTGTTACTGAGTGCCAGAGAATTGTTACTCAGGGACAGACAGAATTGTTACTGAGTGCCAGAGAATTGTTACTCGCACAGACACAAAATTGTTACTTGCACAGACACAGAATTGTTACTCGCACAGACACAGAATTGTTACTCAGGGCCACAGAATTCATACTCAGGGACAGACAGAATTGTTACTGAGTGCCAGAGAATTGTTACTCAGGGACAGACAGAATTGTTACTGAGTGCCAGAGAATTGTTACTCAGGGACAGACAGAATTGTTACTGAGTGCCAGAGAATTGTTACTCGCACAGACACAAAATTGTTACTTGCACAGACACAGAATTGTTACTCGCACAGACACAGAATTGTTACTCAGGGCCACAGAATTCATACTCAGGGACAGACAGAATTGTTACTGAGTGCCAGAGAATTGTTACTCAGGGACAGACAGAATTGTTACTGAGTGCCAGAGAATTGTTACTCAGGGACAGACAGAATTGTTACTGAGTGCCAGAGAATTGTTACTCAGGGACAGACAGAATTGTTACTGAGTGCCAGAGAATTGTTACTCAGGGACAGACAGAATTGTTACTGAGTGCCAGAGAATTGTTACTCGCACAGACACAAAATTGTTACTTGCACAGACACAGAATTGTTACTCGCACAGACACAGAATTGTTACTCAGGGCCACAGAATTCATACTCAGGGATAGACAGAATTGTTACTGAGTGCCAGAGAATTGTTACTCAGGGACAGACAGAATTGTTACTGAGTGCCAGAGAATTGTTACTCAGGGACAGACAGAATTGTTACTGAGTGCCAGAGAATTGTTACTCGCACAGACACAAAATTGTTACTTGCACAGACACAGAATTGTTACTCGCACAGACACAGAATTGTTACTCAGGGCCACAGAATTCATACTCAGGGACAGACAGAATTGTTACTGAGTGCCAGAGAATTGTTACTCAGGGACAGACAGAATTGTTACTGAGTGCCAGAGAATTGTTACTCAGGGACAGACAGAATTGTTACTGAGTGCCAGAGAATTGTTACTCGCACAGACACAAAATTGTTACTTGCACAGACACAGAATTGTTACTCGCACAGACACAGAATTGTTACTCAGGGCCACAGAATTCATACTCAGGGACAGACAGAATTGTTACTGAGTGCCAGAGAATTGTTACTCAGGGACAGACAGAATTGTTACTGAGTGCCAGAGAATTGTTACTCAGGGACAGACAGAATTGTTACTGAGTGCCAGAGAATTGTTACTCAGGGACAGACAGAATTGTTACTGAGTGCCAGAGAATTGTTACTCGCACAGACACAAAATTGTTACTTGCACAGACACAGAATTGTTACTCGCACAGACACAGAATTGTTACTCAGGGCCACAGAATTCATACTCAGGGATAGACAGAATTGTTACTGAGTGCCAGAGAATTGTTACTCAGGGACAGACAGAATTGTTACTGAGTGCCAGAGAATTGTTACTCAGGGACAGACAGAATTGTTACTGAGTGCCAGAGAATTGTTACTCGCACAGACACAAAATTGTTACTTGCACAGACACAGAATTGTTACTCGCACAGACACAGAATTGTTACTCAGGGCCACAGAATTCATACTCAGGGACAGACAGAATTGTTACTGAGTGCCAGAGAATTGTTACTCAGGGACAGACAGAATTGTTACTGAGTGCCAGAGAATTGTTACTCAGGGACAGACAGAATTGTTACTGAGTGCCAGAGAATTGTTACTCGCACAGACACAAAATTGTTACTTGCACAGACACAGAATTGTTACTCGCACAGACACAGAATTGTTACTCAGGGCCACAGAATTCATACTCAGGGACAGACAGAATTGTTACTGAGTGCCAGAGAATTGTTACTCAGGGACAGACAGAATTGTTACTGAGTGCCAGAGAATTGTTACTCAGGGACAGACAGAATTGTTACTGAGTGCCAGAGAATTGTTACTCAGGGACAGACAGAATTGTTACTGAGTGCCAGAGAATTGTTACTCGCACAGACACAAAATTGTTACTTGCACAGACACAGAATTGTTACTCGCACAGACACAGAATTGTTACTCAGGGCCACAGAATTCATACTCAGGGATAGACAGAATTGTTACTGAGTGCCAGAGAATTGTTACTCAGGGACAGACAGAATTGTTACTGAGTGCCAGAGAATTGTTACTCAGGGACAGACAGAATTGTTACTGAGTGCCAGAGAATTGTTACTCGCACAGACACAAAATTGTTACTTGCACAGACACAGAATTGTTACTCGCACAGACACAGAATTGTTACTCAGGGCCACAGAATTCATACTCAGGGATAGACAGAATTGTTACTGAGTGCCAGAGAATTGTTACTCAGGGACAGACAGAATTGTTACTGAGTGCCAGAGAATTGTTACTCAGGGACAGACAGAATTGTTACTGAGTGCCAGAGAATTGTTACTCGCACAGACACAAAATTGTTACTTGCACAGACACAGAATTGTTACTCGCACAGACACAGAATTGTTACTCAGGGCCACAGAATTCATACTCAGGGATAGACAGAATTGTTACTGAGTGCCAGAGAATTGTTACTCAGGGACAGACAGAATTGTTACTGAGTGCCAGAGAATTGTTACTCAGGGACAGACAGAATTGTTACTGAGTGCCAGAGAATTGTTACTCGCACAGACACAAAATTGTTACTTGCACAGACACAGAATTGTTACTCGCACAGACACAGAATTGTTACTCAGGGCCACAGAATTCATACTCAGGGACAGACAGAATTGTTACTGAGTGCCAGAGAATTGTTACTCAGGGACAGACAGAATTGTTACTGAGTGCCAGAGAATTGTTACTCGCACAGACACAAAATTGTTACTTGCACAGACACAGAATTGTTACTCGCACAGACACAGAATTGTTACTCAGGGCCACAGAATTCATACTCAGGGACAGACAGAATTGTTACTGAGTGCCAGAGAATTGTTACTCAGGGACAGACAGAATTGTTACTGAGTGCCAGAGAATTGTTACTCAGGGACAGACAGAATTGTTACTGAGTGCCAGAGATTTGTTACTCGCACAGACACAAAATTGTTACTTGCACAGACACAGAATTGTTACTCGCACAGACACAGAATTGTTACTCAGGGCCACAGAATTCATACTCAGGGACAGACAGAATTGTTACTGAGTGCCAGAGAATTGTTACTCAGGGACAGACAGAATTGTTACTGAGTGCCAGAGAATTGTTACTCAGGGACAGACAGAATTGTTACTGAGTGCCAGAGATTTGTTACTCGCACAGACACAAAATTGTTACTTGCACAGACACAGAATTGTTACTCGCACAGACACAGAATTGTTACTCAGGGCCACAGAATTCATACTCAGGGACAGACAGAATTGTTACTGAGTGCCAGAGAATTGTTACTCAGGGACAGACAGAATTGTTACTGAGTGCCAGAGAATTGTTACTCGCACAGACACAAAATTGTTACTTGCACAGACACAGAATTGTTACTCGCACAGACACAGAATTGTTACTCAGGGCCACAGAATTCATACTCAGGGACAGACAGAATTGTTACTGAGTGCCAGAGAATTGTTACTCAGGGACAGACAGAATTGTTACTGAGTGCCAGAGAATTGTTACTCAGGGACAGACAGAATTGTTACTGAGTGCCAGAGATTTGTTACTCGCACAGACACAAAATTGTTACTTGCACAGACACAGAATTGTTACTCGCACAGACACAGAATTGTTACTCAGGGCCACAGAATTCATACTCAGGGACAGACAGAATTGTTACTGAGTGCCAGAGAATTGTTACTCAGGGACACCTAATCGTTGAATTAAATAGTATGTCAGACAACATGCAGAGGAGTGGCAGAGGAGGCAATGTTTTAGGAGCGAGCAGACGTGGCAGCAGAGGAAGGGGTCGAGGCAGCAGTATTCGCAGCCAGAGGCCAGTGCTCCCGGTGTCATCCAGCGGTCGTGTCTCCACCGACAACCCTGCCGTCATTGATTGGTTGGCTCGGTCGTCTTCCTCTTCCCAGGTCACCTCTGACACCTACAGCCAACGGTCGGTGGGTACGTCAGACACAACCGTTAGTTGGCATGGCCCGGGACCAAGCCCACTGAAATCACGTGTCCTCTACCTGCCCCTGTCCTTTGCTGTTCCCTCACCAAGCGAAGTATCGCATGCTGTGGGCTCAGCCCCACTGTACAGTGAGGAAGAGCTAACAGAGGGCGGTCAGGAACGGGGGGAGACATCGGCCTTTTCAGCAGCCAAGCGAACAAGTACTGGCGAGGAGAGTGGCTCGGTAGCCGGTCTAGAGACAGGTCTGTCTCCTGACCCAGACGCAGCCGAGGGGGCTAGTAGTGAGGCGGAGACCCTACTTGATGATGAGGAGGTTGATCGCACTTGGCAGCCTCGTCGTCATCAGGCAATTTCTTCCGCATCATCAGGAGAAGAGGGTGGCAGCTTGGCAGCGAGCAAAACAGTCGGTGGGTTGCCCAGGAGACAGCAGCAGGGTCGCATCAGTGTCAGTGGAGCCAAACGTCCACGGAGTAGAGCACCAGCTCCACTGCAGCCTACCACCACGGCCAGTAGTGGTGCCGGTGCGCACGGAGGAAGTAGCAGTCAGCCAGTGAAGAGTAGCGGGGGCAAAGTTTCCTACTCGGTGGTGTGGCAATTTTTCCTCAAGCCGCCCGAGGAAGTAAACGTAGCCGTATGTCGACTATGTGGCCAGAAATGCAAGCGTGGCCAGGGGGCCCATGTTGGGACTACAGCGTTGCGTCAGCATATGCAGCGTCACCATTCGGTGGCCTGGGAAAACCGTGATAAACATACGGCGGTTCTGCCTGCCCCAGCCCCCGCTCCATCACCCGCTCCGTTACTTGCTCCGTCACCCGACGTCGTCAATCGCCCTCTATCAGCCAGTCAAGGCTCCAACACCTCTGCTGAGGGGAGTTGTCGCTCATTGGCATCTTCCGCTCGTTCAGATGCTCCTTCTCCTGCTACTCCTCTTCTCGGATTCCGTCAACAGTCTTTCTTGGAATCCGTATCCAAGAGACAACAGTTTGCGAGCACGCACCCGACGGTGCAAAAGCTGAACGTCCTCCTGTCCAAGTTGCTGGTGCTGCAGTCCCTCCCTTTCCAACTGGTGGACTCAGCACCTTTCCGAGAAATGATGGCTTGTGCCGCGCCGCGGTGGAGAGTGCCAAGCCGTCATTTCTTTGCCCAAAAGGCAGTGCCAGCCCTGCATTCACATGTAGAAGAGATGGTGGGCCAGTCTTTGAGCATGTCGGTCTCTGCCAAAGTGCACGGCAGCGCCGACGTGTGGAGCTGTAACTACGGTCAGGGACAGTACATGTCATTTACGGCCCACTGGGTGAACGTGGTGCCGGCACAGCCGCACCAGCAACTTGGACAGGTCACGACGCTTTTGCCTCCACGTTTGCACGTCCTTGGTCCAGCAAGCATGTCCGCCTCTACCACCTCTTTTTCCGCCGTGTCCTCAGCCGCCACCCCCGTGCCAAGTCCCATTACCCGACCGGCATATCACATGTGCAGGGCGCAACGGTGTCACGCTGTGCTGCACCTGGTATGCCTTGGCGAACGTAGTCACACAGGGGAGGAACTGCTGAGTGTAATGAACAGAGAAATCGACAGATGGCTGTCTCCGCGCAAACTAAAAATCGGAACCATGTTGACTGACAACGGAAAGAACATGGTGTCTGCTCTGCGTCAAGGAAGGTTGTGCCATGCGCCATGCATGGCTCACGTGTTCAATCTGGTTGTCAAGCGGTTCCTAAAATCCACCATCCCACTGCAAGACATCCTTAAAATGTCACGTAAACTGTGCATGCATTTCAGCCATTCCTACACCGCAAAGAACACCCTCATTGAGCTGCAGCGGCAGAACGGAATTCCACAGCATCGCCTGATCTGCGACGTTGCAACAAGGTGGAATTCAACCCTACACATGTTAGACCGCCTTTACGAGCAGCGAAAGGCCATCACCGATTTCCTGATGTTACAAGCGGATAAAGGTACTCCCCTGTGTAACTTAGATGTCAGCCATTGGCAGCTCATGCGTGACACCTGCCGCTTGCTCAGGCCCTTTGAGGAGGCCACGCTATTCGTGAGTCGGCAGGACTATGGGATGAACGACGTCATTCCTCTGTTGCACGTCCTGGAACAAATGCTGTTAACAATGGCTGGTCAGGGTGCGGTAGACGTGGCGCACAGATCTCAACGCCACATGACCCCTGTGGGGGCAGGACAGGAAGAAGAGGAGGAGGTAGAGGAGGACATTTGTGCTCAGGAATTATTGAGTGAAATGGGTGGTTTTTCCACTCAGCGGACAGGAGTGGAGGAGCAGGAGCATCTGGTAGAGGAGGAGGAGGAGACAGAGGACCCAGACGCACCGTGGCAGTATGCTGTGGAGATGGAGGCAGGGAGTCCCTCGCATTCCTTGGCACAAATGGCCCATAGCATGCTCGGTTGCTTGCGTAGCGACAGCCGAATAATAACCATCAGACAGAGGGATGACTTTTGGCTGTCCACCTTGTTGGACCCTCGCTACCGGTCCAAAATGGTGGCCTTTTTCACACCTGCTGAGAGGGAGGCCAAAATTACGTACTATAAAAACCACCTATGTAGTCAGTTGGTCTCTGCCTTTGTGCGCCAACGTCCATCCTCAGACACTGTGGGCCCTGTGCGCTCGCGTTCCGCTGGCATGGCAGCAGGGGAGGGGTGGGGTGGTAGGAGCAGTGGCAGCTCCACCAGCAGCGGCTGCCTCAGTCTGCAGTCGATGATGAGTAGCTTTCTTCACCAGCGCAGTGAGGAAACTACTAACCAGCCGCAGCAGCAGCAGCAGCATCAGGTGGACCTGGAGCAGGAGCTCAAACAACAGGCTTGGGCCTACTTGGACAGCACCCTGCCAACCGAGGTAGACAATCCCCTTGACTACTGGGCAACGAAACTTGACCTTTGGCCCCAACTAGCTGAATTTGCCCTTGAAAGGCTGTCATGCCCGGCCAGTAGCGTGGCATCGGAGCGCGTGTTTAGTGCGGCAGGAGGTATTGTAACTCCGCGGAGGACACGACTGTCCACCCAAAGTGTGGAGAGACTCACGTTTGTGAAAATGAATCAGGCGTGGATTAGTCTGGATTTCAAACCACCAGTTCCTGACACAACTGACTAAATCCGCCATGAATCATGCCTCAAACATGTGCCACTTTCAGGTCTCCTCACACTGCTGGTGTGTTTAATTTTTTGACATAGGGTGCTGGCAGATTACGGGCCTCCTATAGCTGCTGCCAGGCCCCTAATCTGCCATAGGCCCCTATATACCGCCTCCTCATGCTGCTGCCAAGTCCAGAGTCTGTCATGGGTCCCTGTATGGCCTCCCATTGCTGCTGTCTCCATCGCCACACTCTGCTGCCATGTGCCACTTTCAGGTCTCTTCACACTGCTGGTGTGTTAAATTTTTTGACATAGGGTGCAGGCAGATTACGGGCCTCACATAGCTGCTGCCAGGCCCCTAATCTGCCATGGGCCCCTATATACCGCCTCCTCATGCTGCTGCCAAGTCTAGAGTCTGTCATGGGTCCCTGTACGGCCTCCCATTGCTGCTGTCTCCATCGCCACACTCTGCTGCCATGTGCCACTTTCAGGTCTCCTCACACTGCTGGTGTGTAGAATTTTTTGACATAGGGTGCTGGCAGATTATGGGCCTCCTATAGCTGCTGCCAGGCCCCTAATCTGCCATAGGCCCCTATATACCGCCTCCTCATGCTGCTGCCAGGTCCAGAGTCTCTCATGGGTCCCTGTACGGCCTCCCATTGCTGCTGTCTCCATCGCCACACTCTGCCATGTGCCACTTTCAGGTCTCCTCACACACTGCTGGTGTGTAGAATTTTTTGACATAGGGTGCTGGCAGATTATGGGCCTCACATAGCTGCTGCCAGGCCCCTAATCTGCCATGGGCCCCTATATACCGCCTCCTCATGCTGCTGCCAAGTCCAGAGTCTGTCATGGGTCCCTGTATGGCCTCCCATTGCTGCTGTCTCCATCGCCACACTCTGCTGCCATGTGCCACTTTCAGGTCTCTTCACACTGCTGGTGTGTTAAATTTTTTGACATAGGGTGCAGGCAGATTACGGGCCTCACATAGCTGCTGCCAGGCCCCTAATCTGCCATGGGCCCCTATATACCGCCTCCTCATGCTGCTGCCAAGTCCAGAGTCTCTCATGGGTCCCTGTACGGCCTCCCATTGCTGCTGTCTCCATCGCCACACTCTGCTGCCATGTGCCACTTTCAGGTCTCTTCACACTGCTGGTGTGTTAAATTTTTTGACATAGGGTGCAGGCAGATTACGGGCCTCACATAGCTGCTGCCAGGCCCTTAATCTGCCATGGGCCCCTATATACCGCCTCCTCATGCTGCTGCCAAGTCCAGAGTCTGTCATGGGTCCCTGTATGGCCTCCCATTGCTGCTGTCTCCATCGCCACACTCTGCTGCCATGTGCCACTTTCAGGTCTCTTCACACTGCTGGTGTGTTAAATTTTTTGACATAGGGTGCAGGCAGATTACGGGCCTCACATAGCTGCTGCCAGGCCCCTAATCTGCCATGGGCCCCTATATACCGCCTCCTCATGCTGCTGCCAAGTCCAGAGTCTGTCATGGGTCCCTGTATGGCCTCCCATTGCTGCTGTCTCCATCGCCACACTCTGCTGCCATGTGCCACTTTCAGGTCTCTTCACACTGCTGGTGTGTTAAATTTTTTGACATAGGGTGCAGGCAGATTACGGGCCTCACATAGCTGCTGCCAGGCCCCTAATCTGCCATGGGCCCCTATATACCGCCTCCTCATGCTGCTGCCAAGTCCAGAGTCTCTCATGGGTCCCTGTACGGCCTCCCATTGCTGCTGTCTCCATCGCCACACTCTGCTGCCATGTGCCACTTTCAGGTCTCTTCACACTGCTGGTGTGTTAAATTTTTTGACATAGGGTGCAGGCAGATTACGGGCCTCACATAGCTGCTGCCAGGCCCCTAATCTGCCATGGGCCCCTATATACCGCCTCCTCATGCTGCTGCCAAGTCCAGAGTCTGTCATGGGTCCCTGTATGGCCTCCCATTGCTGCTGTCTCCATCGCCACACTCTGCTGCCATGTGCCACTTTCAGGTCTCTTCACACTGCTGGTGTGTTAAATTTTTTGACATAGGGTGCAGGCAGATTACGGGCCTCACATAGCTGCTGCCAGGCCCCTAATCTGCCATGGGCCCCTATATACCGCCTCCTCATGCTGCTGCCAAGTCCAGAGTCTGTCATGGGTCCCTGTATGGCCTCCCATTGCTGCTGTCTCCATCGCCACACTCTGCTGCCATGTGCCACTTTCAGGTCTCTTCACACTGCTGGTGTGTTAAATTTTTTGACATAGGGTGCAGGCAGATTACGGGCCTCACATAGCTGCTGCCAGGCCCCTAATCTGCCATGGGCCCCTATATACCGCCTCCTCATGCTGCTGCCAAGTCTAGAGTCTGTCATGGGTCCCTGTACGGCCTCCCATTGCTGCTGTCTCCATCGCCACACTCTGCTGCCATGTGCCACTTTCAGGTCTCCTCACACTGCTGGTGTGTAGAATTTTTTGACATAGGGTGCTGGCAGATTATGGGCCTCCTATAGCTGCTGCCAGGCCCCTAATCTGCCATAGGCCCCTATATACCGCCTCCTCATGCTGCTGCCAGGTCCAGAGTCTCTCATGGGTCCCTGTACGGCCTCCCATTGCTGCTGTCTCCATCGCCACACTCTGCCATGTGCCACTTTCAGGTCTCCTCACACACTGCTGGTGTGTAGAATTTTTTGACATAGGGTGCTGGCAGATTATGGGCCTCCTATAGCTGCTGCCAGGCCCCTAATCTGCCATAGGCCCCTATATACCGCTTCCTCATGCTGCTGCCAGGTCCAGAGTCTCTCATGGGTCCCTGTACGGCCTCCCATTGCTGCTGTCTCCATCGCCACACTCTGCCATGTGCCACTTTCAGGTCTCCTCACACACTGCTGGTGTGTTACATTTTTTGACATAGGGTGCTGGCAGATTATGGGCCTCCTATAGCTGCTGCCAGGCCCCTAATCTGCCATAGGCCCCTATATACCGCCTCCTCATGCTGCTGCCAGGTCCAGAGTCTCTCATGGGTCCCTGTACGGCCTCCCATTGCTGCTGTCTCCATCGCCACACTCTGCCATGTGCCACTTTCAGGTCTCCTCACACACTGCTGGTGTGTAGAATTTTTTGACATAGGGTGCTGGCAGATTATGGGCCTCCTATAGCTGCTGCCAGGCCCCTAATCTGCCATAGGCCCCTATATACCGCTTCCTCATGCTGCTGCCAGGTCCAGAGTCTCTCATGGGTCCCTGTACGGCCTCCCATTGCTGCTGTCTCCATCGCCACACTCTGCCATGTGCCACTTTCAGGTCTCCTCACACACTGCTGGTGTGTTACATTTTTTGACATAGGGTGCAGGCAGATTACGGGCCTCACATAGCTGCTGCCAGGCCCCTAATCTGCCATGGGCCCCTATATACCGCCTCCTCATGCTGCTGCCAAGTCCAGAGTCTGTCATGGGTCCCTGTATGGCCTCCCATTGCTGCTGTCTCCATCGCCACACTCTGCTGCCATGTGCCACTTTCAGGTCTCTTCACACTGCTGGTGTGTTAAATTTTTTGACATAGGGTGCAGGCAGATTACGGGCCTCACATAGCTGCTGCCAGGCCCCTAATCTGCCATGGGCCCCTATATACCGCCTCCTCATGCTGCTGCCAAGTCTAGAGTCTGTCATGGGTCCCTGTACGGCCTCCCATTGCTGCTGTCTCCATCGCCACACTCTGCTGCCATGTGCCACTTTCAGGTCTCCTCACACTGCTGGTGTGTTAAATTTTTTGACATAGGGTGCAGGCAGATTACGGGCCTCACATAGCTGCTGCCAGGCCCCTAATCTGCCATGGGCCCCTATATACCGCCTCCTCATGCTGCTGCCAAGTCTAGAGTCTGTCATGGGTCCCTGTACGGCCTCCCATTGCTGCTGTCTCCATCGCCACACTCTGCTGCCATGTGCCACTTTCAGGTCTCCTCACACTGCTGGTGTGTAGAATTTTTTGACATAGGGTGCTGGCAGATTATGGGCCTCCTATAGCTGCTGCCAGGCCCCTAATCTGCCATAGGCCCCTATATACCGCCTCCTCATGCTGCTGCCAGGTCCAGAGTCTCTCATGGGTCCCTGTACGGCCTCCCATTGCTGCTGTCTCCATCGCCACACTCTGCCATGTGCCACTTTCAGGTCTCCTCACACACTGCTGGTGTGTAGAATTTTTTGACATAGGGTGCTGGCAGATTATGGGCCTCCTATAGCTGCTGCCAGGCCCCTAATCTGCCATAGGCCCCTATATACCGCTTCCTCATGCTGCTGCCAGGTCCAGAGTCTCTCATGGGTCCCTGTACGGCCTCCCATTGCTGCTGTCTCCATCGCCACACTCTGCCATGTGCCACTTTCAGGTCTCCTCACACACTGCTGGTGTGTTACATTTTTTGACATAGGGTGCAGGCAGATTACGGGCCTCACATAGCTGCTGCCAGGCCCCTAATCTGCCATGGGCCCCTATATACCGCCTCCTCATGCTTCTGCCAAGTCCAGAGTCTGTCATGGGTCCCTGTATGGCCTCCCATTGCTGCTGTCTCCATCGCCACACTCTGCTGCCATGTGCCACTTTCAGGTCTCTTCACACTGCTGGTGTGTTAAATTTTTTGACATAGGGTGCAGGCAGATTACGGGCCTCACATAGCTGCTGCCAGGCCCCTAATCTGCCATGGGCCCCTATATACCGCCTCCTCATGCTGCTGCCAAGTCTAGAGTCTCTCATGGGTCCCTGTACGGCCTCCCATTGCTGCTGTCTCCATCGCCACACTCTGCTGCCATGTGCCACTTTCAGGTCTCTTCACACTGCTGGTGTGTTAAATTTTTTGACATAGGGTGCAGGCAGATTACGGGCCTCACATAGCTGCTGCCAGGCCCCTAATCTGCCATGGGCCCCTATATACCGCCTCCTCATGCTGCTGCCAAGTCCAGAGTCTGTCATGGGTCCCTGTATGGCCTCCCATTGCTGCTGTCTCCATCGCCACACTCTGCTGCCATGTGCCACTTTCAGGTCTCTTCACACTGCTGGTGTGTAGAATTTTTTGACATAGGGTGCTGGCAGATTATGGGCCTCCTATAGCTGCTGCCAGGCCCCTAATCTGCCATAGGCCCCTATATACCGCCTCCTCATGCTGCTGCCAGGTCCAGAGTCTCTCATGGGTCCCTGTACGGCCTCCCATTGCTGCTGTCTCCATCGCCACACTCTGCCATGTGCCACTTTCAGGTCTCCTCACACACTGCTGGTGTGTAGAATTTTTTGACATAGGGTGCTGGCAGATTATGGGCCTCCTATAGCTGCTGCCAGGCCCCTAATCTGCCATAGGCCCCTATATACCGCTTCCTCATGCTGCTGCCAGGTCCAGAGTCTCTCATGGGTCCCTGTACGGCCTCCCATTGCTGCTGTCTCCATCGCCACACTCTGCCATGTGCCACTTTCAGGTCTCCTCACACACTGCTGGTGTGTTACATTTTTTGACATAGGGTGCAGGCAGATTACGGGCCTCACATAGCTGCTGCCAGGCCCCTAATCTGCCATGGGCCCCTATATACCGCCTCCTCATGCTTCTGCCAAGTCCAGAGTCTGTCATGGGTCCCTGTATGGCCTCCCATTGCTGCTGTCTCCATCGCCACACTCTGCTGCCATGTGCCACTTTCAGGTCTCTTCACACTGCTGGTGTGTTAAATTTTTTGACATAGGGTGCAGGCAGATTACGGGCCTCACATAGCTGCTGCCAGGCCCCTAATCTGCCATGGGCCCCTATATACCGCCTCCTCATGCTGCTGCCAAGTCTAGAGTCTCTCATGGGTCCCTGTACGGCCTCCCATTGCTGCTGTCTCCATCGCCACACTCTGCTGCCATGTGCCACTTTCAGGTCTCTTCACACTGCTGGTGTGTTAAATTTTTTGACATAGGGTGCAGGCAGATTACGGGCCTCACATAGCTGCTGCCAGGCCCCTAATCTGCCATGGGCCCCTATATACCGCCTCCTCATGCTGCTGCCAAGTCCAGAGTCTGTCATGGGTCCCTGTATGGCCTCCCATTGCTGCTGTCTCCATCGCCACACTCTGCTGCCATGTGCCACTTTCAGGTCTCTTCACACTGCTGGTGTGTTAAATTTTTTGACATAGGGTGCAGGCAGATTACGGGCCTCACATAGCTGCTGCCAGGCCCCTAATCTGCCATGGGCCCCTATATACCGCCTCCTCATGCTGCTGCCAAGTCCAGAGTCTGTCATGGGTCCCTGTATGGCCTCCCATTGCTGCTGTCTCCATCGCCACACTCTGCTGCCATGTGCCACTTTCAGGTCTCTTCACACTGCTGGTGTGTTAAATTTTTTGACATAGGGTGCAGGCAGATTACGGGCCTCACATAGCTGCTGCCAGGCCCCTAATCTGCCATGGGCCCCTATATACCGCCTCCTCATGCTGCTGCCAAGTCCAGAGTCTCTCATGGGTCCCTGTATGGCCTCCCATTGCTGCTGTCTCCATCGCCACACTCTGCTGCCATGTGCCACTTTCAGGTCTCTTCACACTGCTGGTGTGTTAAATTTTTTGACATAGGGTGCAGGCAGATTACGGGCCTCACATAGCTGCTGCCAGGCCCCTAATCTGCCATGGGCCCCTATATACCGCCTCCTCATGCTGCTGCCAAGTCTAGAGTCTGTCATGGGTCCCTGTACGGCCTCCCATTGCTGCTGTCTCCATCGCCACACTCTGCTGCCATGTGCCACTTTCAGGTCTCCTCACACTGCTGGTGTGTAGAATTTTTTGACATAGGGTGCTGGCAGATTATGGGCCTCCTATAGCTGCTGCCAGGCCCCTAATCTGCCATAGGCCCCTATATACCGCTTCCTCATGCTGCTGCCAGGTCCAGAGTCTCTCATGGGTCCCTGTACGGCCTCCCATTGCTGCTGTCTCCATCGCCACACTCTGCCATGTGCCACTTTCAGGTCTCCTCACACACTGCTGGTGTGTTACATTTTTTGACATAGGGTGCAGGCAGATTACGGGCCTCACATAGCTGCTGCCAGGCCCCTAATCTGCCATGGGCCCCTATATACCGCCTCCTCATGCTGCTGCCAAGTCCAGAGTCTGTCATGGGTCCCTGTATGGCCTCCCATTGCTGCTGTCTCCATCGCCACACTCTGCTGCCATGTGCCACTTTCAGGTCTCTTCACACTGCTGGTGTGTTAAATTTTTTGACATAGGGTGCAGGCAGATTACGGGCCTCACATAGCTGCTGCCAGGCCCCTAATCTGCCATGGGCCCCTATATACCGCCTCCTCATGCTGCTGCCAAGTCCAGAGTCTCTCATGGGTCCCTGTACGGCCTCCCATTGCTGCTGTCTCCATCGCCACACTCTGCTGCCATGTGCCACTTTCAGGTCTCTTCACACTGCTGGTGTGTTAAATTTTTTGACATAGGGTGCAGGCAGATTACGGGCCTCACATAGCTGCTGCCAGACATGTAATCTGCCATGGGCCCCCGTACCGACTCCTCATGCTGTGACGTTGCAACAAGGTGGAATTCAACCCTACATATGTTAGACCGCCTTTACGAACAGCTAAAGGCCATCACAGATTTCCTGATGTTAAAAGCGGATAAAGGTACTCCCTGTGTAACTTAGATGTCAGCCATTGGCAGCTCATGTGTGACACCTGCGCTTGCTCAGGCCCTTTGAGGAGGCCACGCTATTCGTGAGTCGGCAGGACTATGGGATGAATGAGGTCAAATCGGCCATGGGCCCCCGTACCGCCTGTTCACGCTGATGCTGGTCCCACAGTGTGACCTGGGTCCCTGTACGGCCTTCCATTGCTTCCACTCTGCCATGTGCCACTTTGAAATCTCCTCACACTCCTGCGGTTGTCCATTTTGTCATAGGTTGCTGGCAGATTACAGGCCTTCCATAGGTGCCACCAAGCCCCATATCGGCCATGGGCCCCCGTACCGCCTGGTCACGCTGCTGCTGGGCCCATAGTGTGACCTGGGTCCCTGTACCGCCTCCCATTGCTCCCACTCTGCCATGTGCCACTTTCAGGTCTCCTCACGCTCCTGCTGGTTTCCATTTTGTCATAGGTTGCTGTATGGCCTCCCATTGCTGCTGCCTCCACCGCCACACTGTGGCTCCAAACACTGGTTTTGGCCCCGTGACTGGCCAAAGGAGTGAAGTGTGCAGTGATTCTAAGATCGACGGCACTCATCTGCATGTCATACTGACAGACAGTATTATTTCTCTTCCCCAGCAGACTCCAAGGGCATTTAAATTAAAGGTACAGTGTTCTGCACTAATATTAAGTCTCTCTGAAGCCTAGAAACACCCTTTTTTAAGTTAAATTCACAGCGAATTTATTCGACTCGAATCGAATATTGTCCACGAATTCGCCGAATCAGTCGAATCGAATTTTTCATTTCTTCGCTCATCTCTAATAATTACCCAAAATTATATATTGTGTAATTTAACAAGACTAAGGATAGAGGTAAAATTGTACAAATTGAAATTCACTTACTGTTGACTGACTACTGTCTGCAGGAAGTCTTTTCTAAGCATCAGCTACCCTTTCAGTAAAGTAATACTTTCTAAGATTAGTTTTGAACTTTCCTCCTGCTAGTTTGAGGTCATGTCCCCGTGTTCTTAATCTTGGCTTCGTATTGAAAATACTATCATCTTGAACCTTTTTCACCCCCTTGATGTATTTAAAGTTTTCAAACCCTTTTCCTTCTTTCCTCCAGACTGTAAATATTAGGTTCCTGAAATCTCTCTTGATATGTTTTATCCCTCAGACCTTTCACTATTTTTGTTGTATTTTTCTGGACTCATTCTATTTTATCAATATATTTTTGTAAGTTAGGTCTCCAGAACTGGACACAGTATTCTAAATTAGATCTTACTAAAGGTCTATATATGAGAATCAGGACCTTTCTTCTCTTGCTAATGACCCCTCTAGTGATGCATCATAGAATTCTATTTCCTTTTCCCACTGTTTAACATAATCTGAAATAAGTACTCCCAAATCTTTTTCCTCTGGTGTGCTGGCCAACACTATTGTACTCTATGAAGGGATTCTTTTTCCCTAGGTGTGTTTTTTTTTACATTTAGAAACACTGAACTCAAATCATGGTCAATGTTACAAACACCTCTAGGGATGCCAGCCCTTAACATTTTGAAACGTTCAAAATAAACATAAAATTTTGTCCAAACCATTAAAGATGCCCTTGGGCGTGTATTTTCAATTACTGAATGGTATTAAAATGTAGAAAATTAAAGTGTAAAAATAAAATAAATTGAAAATAAAAAATTAATTAATTAATTAAAGTATTTGTGAATGTACAACTTCAAAGATACATGCTTATAAAGTGTACAATATTTAGATATCATATTATCATGAATTTTTTGTAAAGATTAAAGTGGTTCTAAAGCCTCAAGGTTTTCTACCTTCATGTATTTTATGCATGAAGGTAAAAAACCTTCTGTGTGCAGCAGCCCCCCCCAGCCCCCCTAATATTTATCTGTGTCTTATCTCTAGTCCCTTTTTTTTTCATCCCCCACATCTCTTCTAACATTCTGCTAAAACTTTGTAAGTAGTGCTGCTTAGA
Source organism: Staurois parvus (assembly GCF_062004578.1). NCBI lineage: Eukaryota > Metazoa > Chordata > Amphibia > Anura > Ranidae > Staurois > Staurois parvus. The sequence goes on along the minus strand of NW_028317929.1, from coordinate 878,944 downwards.
CCTTGAAGAAGGGGACATTCCCTGAAAGCTTGTCCTCAAAATTGCATGTTAGTGCAAATAAAAAAAGTATCACCGACAGTACTCAATTGTTACCATTGAGAAGGAGTGTTTAGTAGAGTGCCAATCAAATAAGTAAAAGCCCTTTAGTAGCTTTCAACTGTGGTCTTGAGATACATTTACATGTGACAGAACCATGAAACATGATAATACACAGATGTTACCATTTTCACATACAATATACTGTACTGAGATATGCAGAGTAACTAATATTTGGATGGAATATTCAAAACATTCATGGGTCTGAAACAAATGTCTCATTGATGGGCCTTTTTATCCTTCATTCCTGTAACCCCCTATTTTTTTATTGTCATGAAGATGACAAATAAATCGCCTTTTAAAAACCCAGTGCCATGATTTTATTTGAACAGTTTTTTGGTCTCCTTTATTGTAATGATTGTCTATTATCATTGCTTCACAAGTCCCACCTTATAGAAGTTTTTATAATTTTGTCCTGGTGAAAACTAATGTCCTCTTAAGTTCAATTTTTACCAATACTTTTTGTAAACATCATAGTTTAGGGTACTTAAAGTGATAATAAAGACAATTAGAGGCACAGAGCAGCCCTGATCCTTTTCTTCTCAGGTCCCCCACGGGCATTCCTGTCCCCTCCCGCCTGCTGAGTGCCCCCATTCTCCATCTTAGTCAACGTATGGTTACTTCAGGGGACAATTGCCCCTGGTGATGTCACAGCAACCAGCTCCGACTGATGAGTTTCGTAAGAAATCACGTCTTCTGGTCTTGGACATACATTCCTATAAAAAATAAACACACCCCATAGAAATCATTGACTTTCTTTTTACAATATTTGAACAAGCATATAATAAATCTTCATTTTAATGTAGATCAAATCAAGATAATATACTTGAATACATGGACATAGTATATTCATTCCAACAATCTAAATCAACAAAAATGAAGATTTGTCACATGGAAAAAGCACGTATACCTCTACATTTACCTCCACGTCCACTTGACTCACTAAGCAGACCTCCATATACTTACCTTCCTCTTGCTACTTCACTGCACCAATCAGCACTTTTTAGTATGGAGGAGCTTGTGACAGTTCTGGACAACTCACAGGAGGTTTGCTTAGCTCCGTGTAAGCATGACTCTAGAGCAATCTTTCTCAACCTTCTTAACATGGATGAACCCTTAGAAAACCTTTCCGATCTCAGGGAACCCATCCTAATAATTACTAAACCTACAGCTCACTGATGGTCACTGGGAAGAATACTCCTTAAATTTGTGGTCATTGGGAAGGTTCCCCCCCCTTACAGATTGCTAAAAAGATATTTGAATTCAGTGGTTACTTATCTGATAGGCAGAAATTGCCCCTCACAACCTCTAGGGCAACCCTAGTTGATATAGGCTGCTCTAGAGACTCATAGCTTGCACAGACTTTTCTTTTGCCCCTAGCGGCTAAATGGAGCAGCTAAGTAGCAAACGAAAGTGATACTAAACATACACTGTTTAATTTCCATTCCATTTTTCAAACTGATAAACAGCTTTTACATGACCCAGCTCTTTCCCAGCCTGTCTGCAGGGAAACATAAGCAGGAGGAGCTTCTAGCCCTCTGCTACTGGTCATATGCTTAAAAGAAAAACAGCCTTTAGAATACAGAGTTAAAACAAATAAATTTAATCAATAAACTATTTTAAATCATTCTACAAATATACGGTATATTTGAAATCAAATTGTTTTGTGGAAATAACATGATGTGGGAGAATTTCTGCCAGTCACAGGCTGTGCCATGTTCCTCCAGCCTGTGTCATAGAATAAGAGGCAGGTGAAGCAACCATTAGTCAACATGTAGTATCCCATCCATATTGTGTTTTGCCGATTAGTGGGCATGGAAGAGGAGGGAGGGAGTAGGCTGTCATTTACCATTGTGTATACGCCCACATGTGTGACTCTGTAGTCACATGGGCTGCACAGATGCCGTGGCGACCCTAGGGGGGTGCAGGGGGCACAGGATGCACTGGGTGACACCATCACAGAGGGTGCAGGAGCAGGATGCCGGCACAGTGACAGCTGCTCCCACCTTGGTGTAGTGGTAAAATGAGTATCCCCTGAAGCAACTGCACATGTGCTAGTTTGCCGATCGCTGGCTCTGTGCTAAAGTCAGAGATCGGCTTCTTCGGCCTGAAACCAGCACATGCGCAGTTGCTTCAGGGGATACATATCTTCAAGGGATACTCATTTTACTGCTACACCAGCACCGCTCCTTCTTTTCTGGAGGGGTGACACCACGTGCTCCCGCTCCAGGTGACACCAACCCTAGGGTCGCCTCTGCTCAGATGTGATAAAAAGGAAATGCTCAGCATAGAGACTCACTGAAAACTGAGCATGTGCAGAGTTCCCTCTACAGCTGCAAAATCCCTAGCTGAATTGGGGACATTAACAGGAGGGGTAGACAGAGAGCAGCAGGATCAACCAGGTTTTTTGCAGAATACAGAAAACGAATCTCATAGTGACTGAATGAGTATGGACAACCTGTAATACAGCATTTATTGATAATCTTTTATGATGTGGGTTTAGTGACACTTTAAGTATGTGGAGGCTTGCTTCAAAGTGAACCAGTTGCTTCCTCCTACACGGACAAAATACAGATTCACTTTTGGAATATTATGTCCTTAACTTTTATGATGGTGTAATGGTGGTTGGCCTATTCTGGTTGACAAATACCTATTATTGCTCTCCATTGTATTCAACCATTGAGTTATACTTTAGTTTCCCAAACACTTTTCTAATGCCACTGGCTTTATAATAGCTAGCAGCAGACCTAGAAAGAAAAGCATAAGTCTCATATAAAGTTACATCTTGTTCCAGGCTGAGATGTTAAACTCAGCTCAGCACAGTGTATTGTGCACTTCTGTACACCTCCACCATCCCTGCGGAGGAGAACAAGATAACAGGAATTGTCAATGGAAGATATGCTGGATAAGGGCATGCAGGGACCTTTAAGGGAGCAGGAAACAAACCTTTGTGAAAATTCACTGAAGATTAATTTCCAGTACCCGTGATTTGAGTCCCAGCTTCCTTCCTAATGAAAAACAACATGTCATGTTCCAAGTTTGAGAGCCAAGATGTACGGACAGAGCTGTGTAGAGACTCTGTTAAACAATCACACATTTCTTACTCATTACACTTTTTCTTCATTCATTTCTAGAAGAGGATAACATTTAAACCTTCAATATAATAACAAACTATACATGCCATGACCTATGTGCCTATTTCACAGTTCTGTTTTTTGTCTGCACTCATTTGTAAATAATCTCTTTGTCCCAATGACTTGTATTTTTGTCTCCAAATCAAAATTGTTTTGTTTGCTGTGGGTTTAGTCAATTGGTGTTTTTTGATGTTCACTATACTTGTATGTATATAAGTGTGATTTTTAAATTATTTGTATGAAACCATGGTGGTAAAAAGAAAAAAGTGTCTTTTTAAATACAAAATATGAAACGTTTGCCTACATTTTGACTTCCTGCTACTAGTGATGGCTAACACAGTAAAATACTTTACTTTCCAATAATGATGAGATCATTTACCGTATTTTTCGCTCCATAAGACGCACCTGACCATAAGACGCACCTAGGTTTTAGAGGCGAAAATCAAGAAAAAAAAAAATTCTGAACCAATGGACTGCAGACACAGTACAGGGGATGACCAGAGACTGTGGACACAATACAGGAGATGACCAGAGACTGCGGACACAGTGCAGGAGATGACCAGAGACTGAGGACACAGTACAGGGAATGACCAGAGACTGCAGACAGTGCAGGGAATGACCAGAGACTGAAGACAGTGTAGGGAATGACCAGAGACTGCAGACAGTGCAGGGAATGACCAGAGACTGCAGACAGTGCAGGGGATGACCAGAGACTGCAAACAGTGCAGGGGATGACCAGAGACTGTAGACAGTGCAGGGAATGACCAGAGACTGCTGACCTTTGGGGAGGGAGGGGGAGCGGGTACCTGAATTTGACAGGTACCCGCTCCCACTTCCGCGGAGTTGTCCTTCCCTCTTCTTCCCGGGCCAGCTTCTGTGACAGCCGGGTGCCCACTGCGCATGCGCGAGAAGCGCTGCGCTTTGTGAATGGCCCGGCGCCTTCTGGGACCTGTCATGTGTCCCAGAAGACACCGGATCATTCACAAAGCGCAGCACATGCGCAGTGGGCACCCGGCTGTCACAGAAGCCAGCGCGGGAAGACTGTGCAGCGCTGGAACGAGGAACAGGTAAGGCCCTGCAGGAGAGAACAGCTGAGCGGCCGGCCCGGTATTCTGTCATGGTGGCGGCAGAAATACCGGACCAGCCGCTTTATATTCGCTCCATAAGACGCACTGACATTTCCCCCCCTTTTGTGGGGGGAAAAAAGTGCGTCTTATGGAGCGAAAAATACGGTATATTAGGTTGATTATTGTCACATATAATGTACACCCTGTTCCAAATTATTATGCAAATGATATTGTTCTCATTTACCTAAATAATTGATGTAAATAACAGTCAGCATAATTCTCATGTTATCAACTATTAAGAGTACAATTCAAATTTTATTGAACAAACCTCCTAATGATAACAGTATTTTTTTTAAACATAAAAAACGTACAATGCACTGTTCCAAATTATTACAGTAAGTTTCAAAACACTTTATAGGTTGTAAAGAACTGAAAATTGTCATTTGTTGTGTTTGCAGAATATTTACTGAAATCAAAAGCTATTTTAATCAAATTTTTAACAACATTTTAACTTTTTAAATGTTTTAACAGGTCACGTTACATTTTAACATAGGACCCCTTATTTGATAGCAGCTTCACAAGTCTTGCATCTATTGAACTTGTGAGTTTTTGGACAGTTTCTGCTTGAATTTGTTTGCAAGATGTCAGAATAGCTTTCTAGAGCCGCTGTTTGGATGTAAACTGCCTCCCACCCTCATAGATCTTTTGCTTGAGGATGCTCCAAAGGTTCTTAATAGGATTGAGGTCAAGGGAGGATGGAGGCCACACCATGACTTTCTCTCCTTTTATCCTCATAGCAGCCATTGATGCAGAGGTATTCTTTGCAGCATGAGATGGTGCATTGTCATGCATGAAGATGATTTTATTACGGAAAGCATAGTTCTCCCTTCTGTACCAGGGAAGAAAGTGGTCAGTCATAAACTCCACATACTTTGCAGAGGTCATCTTTACACCTTTGGGGACCCTAAAGGGGCTGACCAGCCCTGTTGCCATGATTCCGGCCCAAAACATGACTCCACCACCGCCTTGCTGACGTCGCAGACTTGTTGGAACAGAGTGGCCGCCCACCAACCATCTGGACCATCCAGGGTTGCACGGCACTCATCAGTGAACAGGACTGTTTGAAAATTAGTCTTCATGTATTTTTCTGCCCAATGCAGCTGTTTCTGCTTGTGAGCATTGGTTAGTGGTGGCCGAATAGAAAGGTTTATGGACAGTTGCAAGACTCTGGAGGACTTTACACCTTGATGTCCGTGGGACTTCAGAGGCACCAGCAGCTTCAAATATCTGTTTGCTGCTATATAATGGTATTTTAACAGCTGCTCTCTTGATCCGATGCATGGATCCGGCAGAAATCTTCCTCAATGTGCCTTTATCTGCACGAACCCGTCTGTGCTCTGAATCAGCCACAAATCTCTTAATAGTGCGATGATCACGCTTAAGTTTTCGTGAAATATCTAATGTTTTCATACCTCGTCCAAGGCATTGAACTATTTCACTCTTTTCGGCAGCAGAGAGATCCTTTTTCTTCCCCATATTGCTTGAAAATGGTGCTCTGCCTAATAATGTGGAACACCCTCCTTTAGTAGTTTTTCCTTAATTTGGGCTCTCCTGCCAATCTAATTATCACAGGTGTCCAAGATTGTTTTCAGTGATCAAAAGAGCCCTGAGACACAATGCCATCCATGAGTTAAACTGAAAAACAAAATAGTTAATCTTTGTGACACATAAATAGAATTTGCATAATAATTTGGAACAGGGTGTATATCTAAAAAATGTAAATTACTAATATGTAGTCAAACCTTTATAGCCCCACATGTGGGATCTGGGTACATTGTGATTGCAAACAGATCAATAGCAAGGAAAATTAACTCAAAATTAACTTAACTCAAGTTTTCAATGATGTCTGTGTCGCCCTCTCTGTCCTGTTTACCATTATCGCCGAGAGTGAAAGTGAAATAAAATCCCACATTTTGGGTTATCGCCAGAACAGGATTAGAAAGGAAATCTTTCAATGGGTTCACTTATTTTGGTGAGCCTGGTGACAACCAGGAGGGATTTCCTCCTGATAAATACAAACTTTGCCATGTGTGTGAGGAATTAAAACAATGCTCTGCTAGAGAAGTACAGTTTTTAAAGTATTTAAAACATTTCATTTTTCATCACTTTCTGTCTCACAATGGTCACCAAGATCAAAAGAAAGGGTGTATCTCCCCACTGAGGACACAGACAACAATAAAAAGTAGACAGGTGTATTAAAGAATACAGTGCCTTGAAAAAGTATTCATACTCCTTAAAATTTTTCACATTTTGGCATGTTACAATAAAAATGTAAATTTATTTTATTGGGATTTTATGTGGTAGATCAAGTGGCACATAATTGTAAAGTGGAAGGAAAATTATAAATGGTTTTCAAATAAATGTCTGAAAAGTGTGGCGTGCATTTGAATTTAGCTCCCCTGAGTCTATACTTTGTAGAACCACCATTCACTGCAATTACAGCTGCAAGCCTTTTATAGCATGTCTCTACCAGTTTTGCACATCTAGAAAGGGACATTTTTGCCCCTTATTCTTTGAAAAAACAGCTCAAGCTCTGTCAGATTGGATGGAGAGCATCTGGGAACAGCAATTTTAAAGTCTTGCCACAGATTCTCAGTTGGATTTAGGTATGGATTTTGACTGGACCATTCTAACCCATGAATATGCTTTGATCTAAACCATTCCATTGTAGCTCTGGCTGCATGTTTAGGGTTTTAAAAACCATTTATCATGATTCTTTCCTCTACTCTAGCAGAGCATTGTTTTAATTTCCCACACACGATAAAATTTGTCTTTATTGCTAGAAAATTACTTAAAACCCCTAAATATTTATATGTTTTCCGAAAGCAGAGACCCTGTAGAATAGAATGGTAGCAGTTGCAGATTTTTATATTGCACAATATTTGCATAACTGTTTATCAAATCTAAATTTTCTGAAAAAAATACACTAAAATTAAGTTTAGTGCACACAAATAATAAAATATTCAAGAATAGGATTGTGTTGAGTAAATAGATACCAAACGTGTCAAGCCTTAGAATTTCACGCCCCTGTGAAATGGTGAAAAACTACAATACCCTACGTTCTTCATAAGCGATGCTTTAAAAGTCTTTATAGGTCATCAGTGAAGAGTTAACAGTGAATGATAGCCTTAGAACTATTGCTCTCACTCCCACATTTGTGGCAATAAATAATATGTGTTTTGAAATCTATGTCCACACCCCCCAACAGCCATACATACTAAATTTCCCTTTACTCTCCCACTGCTCAGTTTAGCCAACACACAAATAAATTCTTTGGTACTTATGTGTATTAAAGAGCTGTGGCTCACTCTCCTTCCTTGCATGTGTTGATGCTGGTGCTTGGCAATTTGCTATTTAGGCAACCAGCACTGTCACTTGAGAGGCAGGGAGAGAGTTCTTAGTCCTGTGCAGGCTCCAAGTCACTTATAACTGGGAAAAACAATTTCAGAAGTGGCAAAGATTTAACCCCCACTCCCCCGCCACCCCCTCTTGGCCCTTTAAGAGGATCTAAATTCCAGTCATGTGACCCCTGTGATTGGCTGTTGCAATGTTCACATGATCGGAAAGTATGGATCAGGACCTTTCCGGTACACATTGATTACTGTGCCGGGAGCGAGCTCTCAGGACAATAAAGTGTTTACATAGGGCCACATACAATGGGGATAGAAGGTTTGGGCAACCCAGCTAAAAATTTGTATTAATGTGCATAAAGAAGCCAAGGAAAGATGGAAAAATCTCCAAAAGGCATCAAATTACAGATTAGACATTCTTATAATATGTCAACAAAAGTTAGATTTTATTTCCATCATTTACACTTTCAAAATAACAGAAAACAAAAAAATGGCGTCTGCAAAAGCTGGGCACCCTGCAGAATTTATAGCATGCACTGCCCCCTTTGGAAAGTATCACAGCTTGTAAACGCTTTTTGTAGCCAGCCAAGAGTCTCTCACCAATCGGCGACCCCAAAGGGCCACAGAGCCTTTTGGATCACCCCTGGATACTTCCTGTATGTGTACACTGATATCATGCAGCACCACTGGTATTACTTCCTCTGGATAGGTAGGTAGGTAGGTAGGCATCCTCACAAACACCAATTAACGCTCATAAACTCATGAAACAAGAGAAAGACATTCTCCATAGTGTAAAACCGCTTTATTCTATGTAATAGATATGCCAAAAATGCACTCACATTTAGTTGGTAACAAACAGGCCTTAACACCACATGTATTGGGTGTTTTGCATGAAAAGGTGTACCAAGATGGCGTTCCACCGGATGTACATCGCCACGTTGTCGACGTGTTGCGTCACGCCAGCACGTGACTTTCCCAGGACTACCTGGAGACAATAACTGCTAATTCTCTCTGCTCTGTAAAAACCAAAGATTTGAGAGCTGAATTTGTTAAACTTGTTCTTGTAGAAATATCTTACTGTCATGAAAACGGTATATTTCATTCTATTGGATAAAATATAATTTTTTGGAAAAGGAACTCTCAGGGTGTTCTTCTTGGCTTACCACCATTCCAGAGCTAGTACCTACTACAAGCAAACAGTGGTATAGCTATGGAAATGGACACTGCTGCAAAATTCAAAGTGGGGCCCACCTCCATGTAATGTTTGGACTGGGCTCATCTTCCACCCTTAGATTCGCTCCCACTTGTTGACCTTACTTGCTCTACTTAAATCTACTTACCTTTATTACAAAACTAAGGTAGGGATAATACTATAAATAGTGTTTGATTTTTAGCTGTGTGCAGTACACATTTAATTTTTATGAATCAACCACCTAAGAACATTATAAAGGAACAACATACTGGAACATGGAGTTCCTTAGCAGTATGTGCTAACATACCGCTTATAATAGGTTTAATTCACAAAGCTTATACAGAAGGATACTTTTTTACCAATAAAAAAAAAACGACAGTTGTTTTCAACTCCTAATCCAATGAGATTTAAAAATCACAGTCATAAAAAAATAAAGATCCTATCCTTCCATTAAAACTTTGTGAATCATGTCTAATTACATAATTGCACCTGACTTTCTTTATTGAAAATCGACCATTTGAAAAAAATAAGTAATTCTGTCAAGAAGGAAAAGGAGAAAAGAAGCAATAGAGTAAAACAATTGCAAATTAAATTAACCACTTTCCCTCCTGAGGATTTACCCCCGTTCCTGACCAGACCATTTTTTGTGTTACAGTGCTGCGTTATTTTAACTGACAATTGCACTGTCATGAAACACTGCACCCCAATGAAATGTAAGTCCTTTTTTTCCCATGAATAGAGCTTTCTTTCAGTTGTATTTGATCGCCTGAGCGCTTTTTATTTTTTGCACTATAAAAAAAGACCTACAATTTTCAGAAAAAACAATATATTTGACTTTTTGCTATTAAACATGTCCAGTAAAAAAATTTTAAAAATCAAACTTCGTCATAAATATAGGCCAAAATGTATTCTGCTACATGTCTTTGCTAAAAAAAATCCCAATACGTGTAAATGAATTGGTTTATAGCTTTTACAAATGGAGGTATATATACTGGGATTTTTTTCTAAAATTATTTTTACTAGTGATGGCGGTGATCAGCGACTTATAGCGGGACTGTGGTGGACATTCTGACACTGCTGGAGGGAACTTACTTGGTGTCACTTACATCCCCAGTGACACCAATACAGTGATAAGTGCTAAAAGAGCACTGACACTGTACTGATGGCACTGGGCAGGAAGGGGTTAACATGAGGGGCGATCAAAGGGTTAGCTGTGTGCTGGGTGTGTTTTACTGTGTGGTGGTGTCTGTGTGCTTCACTGTAAGCACACTGCTTTGGACGGCTGTGCTGTGCTGGTGTTAGTAAACAAAACAGTTCTCCTCCCCATCAGAGATCCTCATCAGCCACCCATTGATTGACAGCCGCAGCAGCGAATTGTGGCGGGGGTAGGGCGCGCACGTGGCTCGCGCGCGACCCCTACCTGGAGATGCAAAATCACTTGTATATACGTGATTTTGTGCACCCATGCTGCCCTGTAGCAGTATTTCTGCCATAGGGCGGTAGATTGTAAGCTCGAAAGAGTAGGGCCCTCTAACCCCTCGTGTGCTGTTTGTTGTTGCTGTACTTTTTCATGTATTGCCCCCCCCCCCCCCCCCTCTATTGTACAGCGCTGGGCAAACCCTTTGGCGCTTTATAAACTCTATGTAATGTAATGTAATAATAGGGCGGTCGGGAAGCAGGAATTTCACTTTTTATAGAAAAGATAGTAAATGCACATTAATAAATGTGCATTTTTTCCTTTTTTTTTTGAGCCTGTAAAGCATTGCACCAGCAATCAGCAGATTGCTGGTACCATGCAGGTCTCCAGCAAATTTGTCAGTTTAATCTGTGTGCTCGTGCCTCATATGAGCAGACAGTGTAACACTAACAGCAAGACTGAATGAACTATCACAGCACTCCACAGTGCCGTGGTAGTTCATTGAGAATTACAAGCCAACATCTACAAAAGATGTCGGTAGTATCGGTACTTGTAGTTCACTCATTCACAGAACTCTGTGGGTGGAGCCCAGCAGGCCGAGCTGATTTAAAAAACTGACAGCTAGTACAGAGAACTTCTCCCTGTACTGCTGTCTTTGGGGGCAACAGCAAGCAACAGCTTCAGCAGTGGGAACATGTTATATGTTCCGCCTTAAAAACGAGTGGAACATGTAACATGTTCCCAAATGTTGACTTATCCTTTAACCTCCCTGAGGGTCTAATTATGTCAATATTTTTGAATGTCAAAGCGGTACATTGTTTTACATGGAAATTTGTTATTTTATACTGTATGCCTGTAATTCTTAGGAATAACTCAATTAAATCTGTCTGAACAAGAGTCTAGTAAACATCCCGGGTATAAGAAAGTTTGAAACATGAAATCATAAATTATAATATAATAAATAATTATAAAAAATAATAATATAATCATCATAAATTTATTTCAATAATGTAATCAAACCAAAAACACTGAAATTTGAAATAGAGCGCCAAGTTCGCACATCACTGAGCTCAGTCGCAGAATCATCGCTGTCGTCACTTTCAGAGTCTGATGACGAATTTCCCCACGAATCACTATCGCTCAATTGTGCAAGTGGTTCTAATTTACTATCGATGTTTAGTACATCTTAGTACACCCGAGTGTATCCAGGACATCCATGTACAGTGGTGTGAAAAGCTTGTCTATATCTGCAATAATGTGAGTTGTCACTTGGCGTTTTTACCCTATTTAGTAATAAATTTACAGTGTTACACTATGGAGTCTTTCTGTTTTGTATGATTCCACATGATGTGCATATATGGGCATATACACTGACACCTGTGTATGGAGGAGTAACTGAGAGTGAAGGAGAGACCAGTAGGGGCTGTGGAACCTATCCTACCCAGAGTTTGCATGCAGGATCCAGGGTGATCCAAAAGGCGTTTTGGCCCCTGTGGGTCGCAGCGGGAAGGTGAGCGTGCATGCCTGCCGTGTAGGATTCTCATTTCACCACTTGCACCAGCGCGGGAGCATGCTTGGAAAGTCATGGTTAATTATCTTTGCCATGTAGCACTATGTCAGCTTGTTATGGACATTGTTATCCTATTGTGGTTTGTTAACTGATACGGGTCATTGCACTTTTCACCCTTATGTGGTAGTATATATCCCTGCATAGGGATTCACTGTGTTTGAGCTATCACGTATACTTTGTTTGAGTTGATCCCCTGACGGGGGGAGAATTATCACCTGTTTAGGTTCAATCAAACCTCTTACTTGCACCTTTAACCACTTGTATATCACATATATATCATATCATATATATATCATATATATATCATATATAGATCCGGTCAGATCTAACACCTTAAAAGGATCTATTACATTGTTACTGCTATATATGCTGGTTTTATTCACAAGTATCTACTATACTGTTATATATGCTGATTTTTATTCACAGATATAGGGTGGTCACATCCACTCAGTAGATTTATATATAGCGTGGCATCATTGTATTGTATAGTTGTATATATCCATCTTAAGGGGAGGATTGGATGCTAGCTGCTCAAACATAGGCCTTTGTATTTCTAGCAGCGCAGGAGGATTCATACATATACTTTTTTGTACTCTCACTTTATAACATCAGAATTGTAATAAAAACATACCTACCAACAATCCCAGATTCTGCAGGACTGCCCTAGATTTTTATACAAATACCACAGTCCTGTGGATTCAAGTATTATCCCATAACTGCACACCTTCTGTTACTGTCATGTGCCAGTTTTTTCCTGATTGGCTGCAATTCTAAAACTTTTGAATGGTTCCAAGTTAGACTGGTGGAGTACTACTCAATTTAAACTTCAGACCAACTGATATTTATTGGTTTATAGAAATGGCTGCAGACTATGTAGGCCGTGTACCGGGGTGGGCTCCCCAGGATACAGTGAAGTCACGAACGAGGAAAACAACCTCAACACCAGCTTTTTGCCACAACAGAATTTTACTTCGATGTGGAAAATAAACACAACCACAAATGCTGGGAACATACAATAAATTTACATACACCCAGCCCAAAGGCTGAGACCCTTGTGCTGCACAGCATGGTGCCTTCTGATGATGAAGGTAAAAAGAGTAGTAATTTACCTACTGGCAGGCACAACTAAGCTGCCACACCTTACCCGTCATTACTAGAGATGAGCGAATCGAACCAGGCGAAGTGGAATTCGATTCGAATTTCAGGAAAAATTCGATTCGCGTCGAATCCGAATATTAGCCTACTTCGGGTGCGCGAATAGGATTTTTCCCGATCAGCCGGCAAAAGTGTCCCTGCAGAGAGCTCCGCTATTTCTGACAGTTCTCTGACAGTTCCTTCACATGTACAGCGGTTGAAACATTGTATCTATTTGTTTCCATTTAGGATACAGATGTTTTTATTCGGAAACAGATACAATGTTTCAACCACTGTAAATGTGAAAGTCAGAGAACTGTCAGAAATAGAGGAACTCTGCAGATACACTTTTTGCCGGTTTGGAATTATTCTTATTTTCATCCTACTTCTTCTTCTTCTTCTTCTTCTTCATCCTCATCCTCAGAAGAAGAGGATGAGGATGAAGAAGAAGAAGTAGGATGAAAATAAGAAGAATTCCAAGCCGGCAAAAAGTGTATCTGCAGAGCTCCTCTAAGTGTATCTGCAGAATAGAGGAGCTCTGCAGATGCACTTTTTGCCGGCTTGGAATTCTTCTTATTTTCATCCTACTTCTTCTTCTTCTTCTTCTTCCTCTTCATGCTCATCCTCATCCTCTTCTTCTTCTTCTGAGGATGAGGATGAAGAAGAAGAAGAAGAAGAAGTAGGATGAAAATAAGAAGAATTCCAAGCCGGCAAAAAGTGTATCTGCAGAGCTCCTCTATTCTGCAGATACACTTAGAGGAGCTCTGCAGATACACTTTTTGCCGGCTTGGAATTCTTCTTATTTTCATCCTACTTCTTCTTCTTCCTCCTCTTCATCCTCATCCTCTTCTTCTTCTTCTGAGGATGAGGATGAAGAAGAAGAAGAAGAAGAAGAAGTAGGATGAAAATAAGAAGAATTCCAAGCCGGCAAAAAGTGTATCTGCAGAGCTCCTCTATTCTGCAGATACACTTAGAGGAGCTCTGCAGATACACTTTTTGCCGGCTTGGAATTCTTCTTATTTTCATCCTACTTCTTCTTCTTCTTCATCCTCATCCTCAGAAGAAGAAGAAGATGAGGATGAGGATGAAGAAGAAGAAGAAGTAGGATGAAAATAAGAAGAATTCCAAGCCGGCAAAAAGTGTATCTGCAGAGCTCCGCTAAGTGTATCTGCAGAGCTCCGCTATTTCTGACAGTTCTGTGACATTCCCTCCATACAGCGGTTGAAACATTGTATCTATTTGTTTCCATTTATGGAAACAAATAGATACAATGTTTCAACCGCTGTATGGAGGGAATGTCACAGAACTGTCAGAAATAGCCTATTTCTGACAGTTCTGTGACATTCACTCCATACAGCGGTTTCAACCGCTGTATGGAGGGAATGTCACAGAACTGTCAGAAATAGCCTATTTCTGACAGTTCTGTGACATTCACTCCATACAGCGGTTGAAACATTGTATCTATTTGTTTCCATAAATGGAAACAAATAGATACAATGTTTCAACCGCTGTATGGAGGGAATGTCACAGAACTGTCAGAAATAGCCTATTTCTGACAGTTCTGTGACATTCACTCCATACAGCGGTTTCAACCGCTGTATGGAGGGAATGTCACAGAACTGTCAGAAATAGGCTATTTCTGACAGTTCTGTGACATTCACTCCATACAGCGGTTGAAACATAGCCTATGTTTCAACCGCTGTATCTATCTGCAGAGCTCCGCTAAGTGTATCTGCAGAGCTCCGCTATTTCTGACAGTTCTGTGACATTCCCTCCATACAGCGGTTGAAACATTGTATCTATTTGTTTCCATTTATGGAAACAAATAGATACAATGTTTCAACCACTGTATGGAGGGAATGTCACAGAACTGTCAGAAATAGGCTATTTCTGACAGTTCTGTGACATTCCCTCCATACAGCAGTTGAAACTCCTTCTTCTCATCCTTCTCCTTCTCCTTCTTCTCATCCTTCTCCATCTTCTCATCCTTCTCCTTCTCCTTCTTCTCATCCTTCTCCTTCTCCTTCTTCTCATCCTTCTCCTTCTTCTCATCCTTCTTCTCATCCTTCTCCTTCTTCTCATCCTTCTTCTCATCCTTCTCCTTCTTCTCATCCTTCTCCTTCTTCTCATCCTTCTTCTTCTTCTCATCCTTCTTCTTCTCATCCTTCTCCTTCTTCTCATCCTTCTTCTCAACCTTCTCCTTCTTCTCATCCTTCTTCTCATCCTTCTCCTTCTTCTCATCCTTCTCCTTCTTCTCATCCTTCTCCTTCTCCTTCTTCTCATCCTTCTCCTTCTTCTCATCCTTCTCCTTCTCCTTCTTCTCATCCTTCTCCTTCTCCTTCTTCTCATCCTTCTCCTTCTCCTTCTTCTCATCCTTCTTCTCCTTCTTCTCATCCTTCTCCTTCTCCTTCTTCTCATCCTTCTCCTTCTTCTCATCCTTCTCCTTCTCCTTCTTCTCATCCTTCTCCTTCTCCTTCTTCTCATCCTTCTCCTTCTCCATCTTCTCATCCTTCTCCATCTTCTCATCCTTCTCCTTCTCCTTCTTCTCATCCTTCTCCTTCTCCTTCTTCTCATCCTTCTCCTTCTCCTTCTTCTCATCCTTCTCCTTCTCCTTCTTCTCATCCTTCTCCTTCTCCTTCTTCTCATCCTTCTCCTTCTCCTTCTCCTTGTCCTTCCTCATCTCCAAGGGCATTTAAATTAAAGGTACAGTGTTCTGCACTAATTTAAAGGCTCTCTGAAGCCTAGAAACCCTTTTAATAAGTTAAATTCGTAGCGAATTAATTCGCATCGAATCGAATTTCTTCCTCAAATTCGGCGAATCAGCCGAATCGAATTTTTGAATAATTCGCTCATCTCTAGTCATTACCCTAAAAGAGCAACAATCAGTGTATGGGTGTACGGTATGGGCTAGCCTGCGGTGCAGCACAACAGCTTACAATCTTACACAAATCTACAGTATTCCCTCTCCCATAACTGGTCCTGTAGCATGTGCCTGAGTATTCCTTCTGAGGAAAACGCCAGTCTGGCTTGAGTTTGTAGGATTTTATCATCTCTCCAATGTGAAATGTCACTTTAAGTTGTGGAGTCCTTCCAATGATCAGTAACAACACTTGTGGCCTGACACAAACAGAGACCCTAACTAACTAACTATAGGCCTGGACTCAGTCTCAAGGCGCCAACACTGAAATGAGGTGCGTGCACGATCTTACCAAACCGGGTCTGCTTTGCATCCGCTGGTGACTCTGAACAGAACAAATGTCTCTCCAACAAGCATGCAGTCTCGCCGTATATGTTGCTTAGTTCCTTTGCTCTCATCAGCATTCCTGGCAGCAATCTCATCAGCATTCCTGGCAGCAATCTCATCAGCTTCCTGGCAGCAATCTCATCAGTTTCACTTAGCTGCAGCTCTGGTTACGGAGGGATGCTCTCACACCTGGATGTCATCAGATTCTCAGCTCACACGGCCCCCCTCATTCACCATTCTCCAGAACATGGCTGCTCTCTCTTCTTCCTGTTCTCTCTCAACTCTGTGTGAAAACTCCACCTCTTCATGAATATACAAATATCTATGCAGTCTGAGGCTGTGTTAGAAAAACAGTGACATCTTGTGGCTAAACTGCAGAATGTCAGTCAAAACATTTAATTTACTCCACACAAGCAGTATTCAAACAATGAGAGCTGTTTCCCCATCTCACAGCTAAACACAAGGTCTCTGCAAGCGAGAGTGAGAAGGGGAGACCGGAGGGGAGATGGAGGCACAGAAAGCAGGGACACCAAATGTTTATTATTTTGCATCAGTGTTCCTCAGCAGCCTCTAACTATATGACTATACCTGTGTGTACACATAGGAGGACATGCACTGTACTCTGTCACTCTGGATGTGTGTGTACACACATAGCAGGACATGCACTGTACAATTTTTTATTGATCCTTTAGTCCTTTAGCTTTCTGTAAGTGCTAATTCACACATGTGCGGTGCGGATTGAAGCTCAGGTTTCACAGCTAATTGATATAGTAGCTGTTCACCAGTTCAGGTCAGGTTTACACCAAGTTCAGGACAGGACCAGCTCAGGATTTTTTCCTTTTCTCACATGTCAGGTTTAGAAATGGTTCCCATAGAAGTCAATAGCCTATAATCTGCACCTGAACTGGAGCACATTGCTCAGAAATCGGACATGACTCTTTTGTAAACCTCACTGAATACGCACTGCATCTGCACCAGATGCACCACATGTGCTCCAAACATATGTGAAACGGCACCATAGGAAGCAATGTTATTTATGTCCTGCCGATTGGATATGGTCCAAACTTCATCCAATCCACATACACAGTATGTAAACGGGCACTATTTGACACTCTCTTTCACAGTACAGTACTTATGGACTATGTTGTGGGTAGAAGTACTGCAAACTGTGTACAGTTTTTACCATATGTTGGTTTAGACCAGCAATGGGCAAACTACAGCCCGCGGGCCGTATACGGCCCGGCGGACCTTTTAATCCGGCCCGCGGAGCTAGGCTCCAGCTAGGCTCCTCTCACAGTCCGCCGTGTAGCATGAAAATCTGTCTCCTATGAGGATCTGTCCCCCTTGACGTATCTGCGCATGTGCCGGAGATCGCCGATCGGCTGCTAATGCCTGAAACTGGCACATGCGCAGATACATCGAGGGGGACAGATCCTCATAGGAGACAGATTTTCATGCTACACCGGAACGGCGCGCGGGAACACGGCGAGAGGAACGCGCAGAGCAAAGGTAAGTGAATTGACACAGGGGGGACTTGGGGACTTAATATGGGGAATGAATTACTATAGGGGGGATGAATTACTATATGGGGGATGAATTACTATAGGGGGGATGAATTACTATGGGGGATGAATTACTATAGGGGGATGAATTACTATGGGGGGATGAATTACTATGGGGGATGAATTACTATATGGGGGATGAATTACTATGGGGGATGAATTACTATGGGGGATGAATTACTATATGGGGGATGAATTACTATGCTTACTATGGGGGAATATTACTATACTTACTATGGATGACACATACACATCATTCATCTACTCTTGGTCCGGCCCCCGGGTCCAATATATGAACCCATTGCGGCCCTCAGGTCAAAAAGTTTGCCCACCCCTGGTTTAGACTATGTTTAAGTATGCTTATTTAAGCCACACTCAAAATTCAGTGCAAATAAGCCATGCCCATCTTCGCCATGAAGCACGCTGCATTGCAGGAGCGAGGCTAGAGGGTAGTGATTAATGGCATATTTTCTGAATGGTCTTGAGTTGTAAGGACATACCCCAGGGCTCTGTAATGCACTTGGGAACTAAGAATAGACATGCAAGTTACATGCCTGGGAAGAATCTGAGGAAATCGAGGATGGAAAAGGGTCTGGAAGTCCTAGTGGATCAAAGGCTCAACAATAGCATGCAATGCTAACCTGCAGCAAACAAGGCCTGGAGACTTATAGCATACAATAAAAGGAGATTTACTCAAGTGATAAAACTATAATTTTTCTCAAAACTGTGGTTTGGCCACTCTTGAGTATGCCATCCAGTTCTGGTTGCCAGTCTGCAAGAAGGATGTGCTAGAACTGGAGAAAGTCCAGAGAAGGGCACAAAAGCTAACACAGGGACCGGAGGACCTCAGTTATGAGGAATGACTGCAAACATTGGAGAAGAGATATACATGATCACGATACACAAAATGGTATACAATCGTGATATACAAATCTTTGAACTGTGACTCTAGCATTGGGAGAAAACTATTTAAATTGAGGTCTTTAAAAAAGACGTGGCCACACAATGACGTTGGATGAGAATCTGTTCAATCGCAAACTGCATAAGGGGTTCTTTACTGTTAAAATGGTAAGGATGTGGAACTCCCTTCCACAGTTGGTGGGGTGAGTATGGAGTGTAGATGAATTGAAAAAAATTGTGTTTCTTAGTGATCGCAACTTGCAGGTATATGAAAATTAGTAGTCTCCAGGGGCGGACTGACAACTCATGGGGCCCCTGGGCAATAGGGGATCATGGGGCCCCTGTGTCCTTGCCCACACTGAAAGCACACCCAAAAAAGCCTATAAAAGGTACCAGGGGCATTTCATTGGGCCCCCTACTGACCCCAGGCCCTCGGGCATTGCCCGAGTGCTCGAATGGTCAGTTCGCCCCTGGTAGTCTCACGTGGTGAACTGGACGGACTGGTGCCTGTATTCAACCTTACAAGCTACGTAGCTAGGTCCTGCCCAGCACATAGCAGAATGATACGTTCTAATCATCCTTCATAACAGGGAAGCTGCCAAGTGCTGGAGCAAGGAACAGTGATTCTTCCTCATCACATACTCTTTCTACCATCATGCTCCTATCCTCCAAATGTTAATTTTCCATCTGCACAATCAACCATTAGTCCTTCTTTCCTCCATATCTGAAGGTCCTGTGAAGGTGCGGCCTGATGATAAAGGTGTCCTCTGGTGGTTAATGGGGTGACGGCTGCCAGAGATGATGGTCTGGACCTATATCCCGAATCATCCAACCTGGGCGGACTCCTACAATGCTGGGCTGAGATGTGGAGGCTCAGTGCCAGGTAATAGAGATGAAAACGCTCATGGTGTAGTATTGTGAAATGTATTTATTAGGGTATATATCATTATGGTAAACAGTAAACATACAGGGTGATAATAACCTATACAAGTATAGTGTAAATGAGCTCTTGAATACACTGACCAGTGGATAAAAATGGTGGCCACCGGACCTCCTGATCCGGTGGCGTGACGTCAAAGCGTGCAGAGGCTCCTCCTAGACGCGCTTCGTGTAATAACACGTCTCCTGTAGGGGTGATGGCATCACCCCTACAGGAGACGTGTTATTACACGAAGCGCGTCTAGGAGGAGCCTCTGCACGCTTTGACGTCACGCCACCGGATCAGGAGGTCCGGTGGCCACCATTTTTATCCACTGGTCAGTGTATTCAAGAGCTCATTTACACTATACTTGTATAGGTTATTATCACCCTGTACGTTTACTGTTTACCATAATGATATATACCCTAATAAATACATTTCACAATACTACACCATGAGCGTTTTCATCTCTATTACCTGGCACTGAGCCTCCACATCTCAGCCCAGCATTGTAGGAGCCCGCCCAGGTTGGATGATTCGGGATATAGGTCCAGACCATCATCTCTGGCAGCCGTCACCCCATTAACCACCAGAGGACACCTTTATCATCAGGCCGCACCTTCACAGGACCTTCGGCTTCATGGAATTTCTATGTGCACATTAAATTGCACTTCCGGTGAGTGGGCAATTTTTCTACACCTTCATGTTGGAATGTTGGAATATACCCATTTGGATTGAGGTCATATATACTCCATCACTGGAATATACCTATCTGGACTGATACCATATCACCTCGGACTGTTTGTCATTTAGTCTATAGGACTTTTTTTACTTTTTGTCATATTTATGACAGTGTGTTTTATTTGTATAGCGCTGCACACCCCATTTTTACGTTATATTCTTAGAAAGGCTCTGTGGTTCCTTTTTGTGCACTAGCAGCTTTATAAGGTGCGCTCGCTAACTCACACATTTATACTTTCCTCCATATCTGTTTTCACTGTCCCTCTATACATCCCTCCCACCCCTACCAACTAAACATTTACATATTTAAACTACCATAAATATATTTATGTGTGTTTCTAATAATATTTACTTGTGGCCACAGAGTTAAGAATCCCTGTGAGGTTCCAGTCCTTCTCCCCGCTATTTCCTGTTTGTTTTACAAAGTTCCTGATTCCTTCATTTTATTTCAGTTTTTGAAGTTAAAGCTTATTTGAAGTTAAAAGCCAAAGACAACACAAAAGGAGCACTTCTTTATTATTATTGCTTTTAAATTTTGTTTGAGGTTTGTAAAGAGAAGTCATTTTTCTTCTTCCAGAAACAGTTTTTAAAATATTTCTTTTTAAAAATAATAAATCTTGCAATATTATACTATTTGGTATCTATATTTTCTGTATTAGAACCTATAAACTAGCATACCATGATTGCATGATGAGCTAACAGACTGAAATATCCAATTATCCTTACATCAAAGTAATATCCTATGACAGCTGAAACAGTAGTGGCTATTCGCCAAATGCTTGCTAGTTCCACATTAAGGTGGTTATGATTTTGTTGTTGGTGGGTGGAAAATTACTTTCAAATCAGTTAGTCAATTTTGTAGCTGCTATCCCCTGGTGGGGCATTCCCAGGGACCTAAACTTGGTGCCAGTTGCAGCAAAGAGTGCCAGGGATCTCTAGGGTTTGTCTCCCATTTCCATCATCAGTAGCTGTAGTGAAGACCAACTGGTATTTGGATTCCTCACCCTGTGAGAACTTACATCAACTTCTAGTGGGTATCATAACAGACAGGAGGGAGCAAACGCCTAGTGCCTTACCACCATAAAGATTTGTTGAATCCAGAAAGACAGTTGTATACTCACAGACATCTAACCATGCATTACACAGATGGAAAGCCAATGTATTTTGGGGACGTGCCCCCTTCTTCAGAGCTAAGGGGGCATGTCTCCCGTAACACATAAGCTTTCCGACTGTGTCATACATGGCTAGACTCCATCATCTCATGGCTGGAGTAGTTATCTAATATGCCTGTTCCTTATCATGTTTGTGAGTATACAGCTGCCTTTCTGGATTCAACAAATCTATATGGTGCTAACTAGGCATTTGTGCCCTCCATGTGTTTTTTTCAGTCTATTAAAGATTTCAGAGGCAGGCTGCATCGGGTGAAGCATTACAGTGACAGTGATGTACTATTGTCTGAGTGGTGGACTCTCTACTACTCCACCAAGGAGCACCAGCTTCACCAACAGGCCAACTTCTACCTCCATTGCTGGTCCTTGTGTCACTTGAATCTTAGTTGTCCCATTAGGACAGTAAGAAAAGCACAGTCAGTTCTCAGTGTACCTTGACCTCACTGATTTCATCTTCCTTCAGTCCTTCCCATATGCTTGGCTGATGTTTCTGCAATTAAATCTGGACCCATGAAACATACCCTCTCTTACAGGCCCACAACCCTGGCATTAACTGGAACTTGGGTGAGGTGATGGTTACTGTCATCAATTTTGCTTGTGCAACCCAGAAAGTCTCCTTTGTATTGACATTGAGAACACTGAGTGCATTCCCCAGGTTTACCATGGTTTCATCGATGTCTTCAAGAAAAATGGGTCAACACTCTTCCTCCACATTGCATTTACAATTGCCCAATTAACCTCCTTCAAGGTGCAGAGATCCCATTTGGCCAGATTTTGTCCCCGGTGAAGAAAAAACAAGTAACTTTCGAAAAGCACATTGACAGGAACCTATAAAAAAGGTTCATCCTGCCATCTACTTTTCTCTCTAGGGCAGGTATCATTTTTGTTGAGAGAAAGGATGGCACCCTGCATCCATGTAAAGAGTTTAACAAGGTCATCATAAACATAGTTACCTGCTTCTATTGTTTCCTGAACAATTCCAGAACCTTCGCTCTGAAAATTCTCACTAAATTAAATTTACCTGGGGCTTGCAATTTAATAAGGATCTGAGAGAGAGATGCAAAACACTGATTTTGTACTTTATTTCAGCCTTTGAAGTGTTTTGTGATGCCCTTCAAGCTGCGTATTGCTTTGGTTACTTTTTTACTTTGTTGATGTATCCATGGTCATCTACTTGGATGAGATCTTCATTTTCTTTTTATCCTTGAAGGTACATTGGAACTGTGAACATATAGTTTTAGGCTTCCTCAGTACTCATCACCTTTATGCCAAACCTAAAAAACTAAGTTAGAAAAAATTTACTATTCAATGCCTAATTATCTCCTTTGAAGTGGTTTACATGGATCCAAAAAGGTTTCAAGCAACAAATGTTCCAGCTATTCTGTATTCCATGACGGCCCAATCAATGGCAGACTGTCCTAGGCCTCACTGGCCAGTGATGTAGTCAGGGCTTCTTGCATTTTGGATAGGTCTCCCTAGTGTTGTATCCCAGTATGTTATTGTAAAATGAGTGCCTGCTGTTTGCTAACTTTTCCTTCTTTAGAGGACTTTTACCCATTAATAAATTCCATGCATTACAGGTGTGTGGGTGTTCTTGGGTCATCACTGATGTACAGCAGAAGGACCAAAAAAATCCAGTGGCTACTTCAGAGGAGACCTCTACAATAATTTGGTTGCAAATGTGGAGATACCCTTTAAGATAATGGCATTGATTCCATGATTCACAAGTTGCTAAATGCTGTGAGTAATTGATACACATTGCTTCGTAAAAATAACAAATTTCTCAAAAAATGCTTATTGCATGTAAAGGCTAGGATTTAAAGGCATCATATGGCCATTGCAGAATATCACCCCTTTGAAGAATGTCAAGAACAGTTCACCTTTTTAAAGCTGAAATCTAGGCAAGAGTTGCGCTGCTACACCTCCCTTACAGTAATTTTTTTACAGCCACTAGATGTCCTCAATCTTCAAAGTTTAATGACATCTAGTGGCTTTCAACTGATCTCTTTATGGAAGTGCAGGTTGTCATAGACCTGCCTGTAATGTAAGCGGTGCCCTACCCCTGCCCTTCTCAGCAACTCATGCCAAAGGACTGGCCAATCTCACACTGTGCTGTCACTTACGTAACAATGCCACTCTCAGCTGCACCCTGCGCAAAGATTTTCCAGCTCGCGGGACCACAATCTAGGTGCCAGCAACCTTAAAGCGATTGCCACTGGTTTAAGTTATTTAAGCAATTAACCCTTGAAACTGTCACCACTACCTTTTTACCGAGAAGGAGGAAACTCACAATCTTAGCAATAACAACTATGATTTTAGAACAAACGTCTATAACATGCACTGTCACCAAAGACAGGTATGTTCAGAGATTTATACTACAGTAGCACTCTTCAAGAGACAGGGATTATTTTAGTTTGCATTAAAAACCTTAGAGACAGTTTTAACACTTTTCAAAATATGGTTTAATAATGAAAAGATCAAAGTGGTGCAAATAAAATATTTACAGAAAAAGGATGTTACAAAGAAATAAAGAGCAAGCAACAGCCAAACAAAGAAGTGGAAAATACTTGCAAAGCCCTTGGTTTTAGCAGAGTCCAATCGATCAAGCAAAAACGGTACAGTGGCTCTCTCAAGTCTAGTTAGGTGTTACAAACCTAGGGTGACAAAACTGTTTTGTCATAGAATTAGGACAGGTCAGAGGGAAGTGTTAATGTGTAGATTTTTTAGGTTAGCAGAAATTAACACACATCCTGCAAGAACTCAGCTATTTACAGGTCTGGCAAAGGCCTGTGTGTTGGTGTCTGCTGTCCCTAAGTTGAGATAACAGGCTCTTTCAAATGTGCTAAAAGTTAAGGCTATGAATTCAATTAATTGAAGGAGGAGAGAGGGTGTAAGATTCCTGGGCTATGCCTCTTTTCATGACAAAAATGGCTGACATGAGCTGGGACATGAAGAAAATGAATGTCGCATTCAGCTTTTATGGGCCCAATTCAAACAACCATTACACTACATTACATCAATATGGTGCCCTACACTCACATACAATGATCCAGAGAGTGATCTGTGAGCATTAATTTGGTGATATCAGCACTGCTGTGTGCATCACTAAATCACTGAGGACCACTGCCAGAGAAAATCCAAAGAGGAAGAGGACCCTGCATATAACATGGCTGGCCTAAAGACATCTGAATAAAATGAGATTAAAAACATACAAAATACAAGGGGACCATTAAGGGAAGGGGAGGGGCTTAGGGAAGACTAGGGTTGGGGGGGGGGGGGTTACTATATATAGGGAGAAGCAGCTTTGTCAAGAAGTACAGGAAGCGTGTTAGGACTACAAAACCCCTCTACTACATTTCCCACTCCTCATCTCCATACATGGGGGTCTGTAATAGTCATGCTTAACTACACTAGGCACTGTGGGTGAGTGGGTCACTCACCCTGCACATGGGGTACCTTTGCTGTGTCATGCTCATCAATGCCTTGGGACAAGGCAGTCCTCTGACTTAGAGATGGCCATACACCCTGTGCACTGAATGATTGAACGGACTCTCTGGTCCTGTGTCAATGCACATCTTGACTGTAACTGTTTGCATTTAGGAGGGACATGCTGAGCCAATGCTCACTCCACCCAACCAGCAAATCTCTGTCACCTCACTCCCAGTGCTAGAATGGGGTCCTGCCATACACCTAGCGAGGACCTCATGCATTTATCTCCTCACTCACCCGTACCTTGTGGCTAGGCCAAGAGCCTTTGTAATGCTGATCTACTCCCTTTGCCACGGGAGACAGACCGCTGGGGAAGTGAGTCCTAGAGGCAATCCCTCTCGCTGCCGGAGTATGCCTCGCCTGGCACAGGTAGCACACCTCACGACAGGCTGCTTGTGCTTGTCATTAGACCTCCATTACCTTTGGGAACTACTTGCTTTATCTCTGCACCATATTAACTCTTGCAGAGCTGGAGGTTCCTGCAAGGTGGTAGCTCTGGTGCCATTGGGAGTCACAAGCAGGCTGTCAGAGCTGAGGTCTTTGGTTTCTTCAACCCCTGGTAGCCAGTGAAACAGGAGGGCTTCAGAGTGATGGCAAAGAGCCTCCGGGGTGAGTAGTGCCTGATGTCTCTGGTATAAAGGACAAATGACCCAAAGTTCTTCACCCATGTAACACTGGGTGAACCCTACAGCAGCCTGGTACCAGACTCTGGAGTTGGTGGTGGTGGGTACCTTCTTCCATGGTAATTGCTGGCCATGCATAGTGACTGGCAGCAATGCATGTGGTGAATCTGAGCATCCTTCAGGGACCTCTGGCTATATACGCCCCTTATCAGCATCTCTGCCAATCTGGTGAGGGTACCTCATGCAGGAGCAAATCATATTTAGTCATGTGCACTATTGCTTGCCAAGCCTGGACATGTTTTAACTAGTTAACTATTGCCATGGTTTCTTTAGTGGTGGTCTTCAGGTGTATGAAGTACGCGTAGCCCCACATTGGGTGCCAAATCATGTGGGCTGGTGGATGTTCACTGTTTCTAGTGAATGTAAGCCCACCAGGTTCTTCCGGGCTTTGGTAGACACTGTGGGTGGGGTCACTCGCCCTGCAACCTAACTACAGGTGTGGCTGCTCCAGCATTCCTGCATAGGAAGTCTATTATTGGTAAGTCCAAGATGGAGGTGGCTTATGCTAATGGTGTTCCGATAAGTCAGTGTCTTCAGAGCAGAGTGCAGGTCCCAGCAATCCCTCTACATGGCATGTGGCTTGTCACCAAGACTCCACTCTAAAGCCCCCTTGGAATCCGGTCCCCTGTATCTTTTATAACAATACAGGACAAGTAAGTCTAACCCATAAAAACCCACAAACTAGCCTGGGGAGGGCAGCAAATACAGTAACTCCTTTCCCCTGGCAAGGGCAGCCGTAACTATACTAGTTATAGTAAGCAACCTGCCAAGTTTACAGTACTGGAGAAGACGGAAAGCAGGCAAGTAGGGGCATTTTATTGCAGGAGAGAGTGCATGGCTCTTCTGCAATAAAAGTTTACCTTCTCACAGTTTTTTTTACAGCGGCACTTCAGTTCTTCTTTAATACCACTTTAAGTCAGGGGCAAGAATTGCAATAGCAATAGGGTGGAAATCTGAAATTTTGCAGAAGATACATACAGCATTATACAGGTCTCTATATGTCCAGAGATATCTAACAATGGCATAAAACCACAAAGATTGTCAAGAAAAGAGATCAACTAAGCATTTTCAAACTCAAAGCTAGCTATAGATGATTTTGGATTTTTCATCCCAGTAAGCAATTTAACTAGATTACTCTAGTCCTGGAGATCCTCAATGAACAACAAAAGCAGACAAAATGAATCAGACTGTAAAACACTTTATCAAAAAGTAATTTAGCATAGCTATTAAACCATACTTAGATCTTCAACATATAAGGAATGCTCCAGTCTTAGATACAAATGTACAAATACCTACTCAAGTACTGTTGGTAACAGGGCTAAGAATACTTTAAAACAAGGTTTAAGTAAAAGTAAATGCAGAGAAATATCTGCAAACATGGTTCCAGACATCTGTTGATTTTTGCATCCAGGAGACCCAAAAAGAATGCAAGGAAAAGAGATGCCAACCATCAATGGATGCAGATCCCATATCAGAGCTAAACACCATTTGAACATTCAAACCGTGTATTTAGTTCAACTGAATTTTTGAGACAGGTCCATTAACTCTCCTTCTCCTGAATCAGCCTCACCATTTTACCAACCAGTCAATTTATTGCAAAGCTCCAAAAGCAGAAGAACTTTGAATAGAGATTCTACATTTCAGGACTGTGTGTTGATGTCCCTGCATTGTTTGTTTGAAATGTTATATTATTGTTTATCTTTCTTTTGCTAAAAATGAGGTGCCATGTTGAACTACTATTTTAAATCCCTTTTGCATTAGGGTATATGAGTCTGAGAGTTGTTAAATCTTGTGTCCACGTGCCTGTAGATTAATCTCTGTTTTCAGGCCTTCAAAAAATGGGTTTACTTGATAACTCTTCCTCTGCTGGTACTTACATACTTTAACCTTCTTTGCCAACTTGTTTGTCTGCTGTACCTCCATGAAATACCCATGTTATTGGATTAATCTGTTGGGGTCCCTCAAGGCTCTGTCCTCGGGCCCCCTCTCTTCTCCATCTACACCTCCTCCCTTGGCCAACTCATACACTCTCACGGCTTCAACTACCACCTCTATGCCGACGACACACAAATCTATCTCTCAACCCCCCACCTCAACCCCTCGGTCTCCGCCCGAATCACACACCTACTGAGCGACATATCAGACTAGATGTCGCTCCACTTCCTTAAACTGAACCTCTCCAAAACTGAGTTTCTTGTCTTCCCCCCAGCCCGGACACCACCCCCCATTGACTTCTCTGTCACATCCAACAACACCACCATCAAACCCGCCCCGCAGGCCAGAGTACTTGGTGTCATTCTGGACTCCAACCTATCCTTCCAGCCCCAAGTCCAATCTTTAACAAACTCGTGCAGACTCCACCTCCGCAACATCGCCAAAATACGCACGTTCCTAACCCCAGAAACTACTAAACAGCTCATCCACTCCCTCATCATATCATGACTCGACTACTGCAACTCCCTCCTCACTGGCCTGCCTTGCCGCTGGCAATCCCCGCTTCAGTTGATCCTGAATACGGCTGCCAGACTCATTCACCTTTCCAACCGCTCCATCTCTGCCACCCCCCTCTGCCAATCCCTCCACTGGCTTCCGATTGCGCAACGGATCAAATTCAAAATCCTAACACTGACGTACAAAGCTGTCCACCATACTGCCCCATACTACATCACTGACCTAATATCCAAGTACCGCCCAGCACGCACACTCAGCTCCTCACAAGACCTCCTTCTCTCTAGTTCCCTGGTCTCCTCCTCCCATGCCCGCCTCCAGGACTTCTCCAGGGTGTCACCCATCCTCTGGAACTCCCTGCCCCAACCCATCAGATTATCACCTTCTCTCCTCTCCTTTAGGCGCACCCTGAAAACCCATCTCTTCAGGGAAGCCTACCCCACCCCCTGCTAACCTGCCGACCTCCTCCACTCTTCCTACCACTCCATCCCCCACAGCTATCTCCTCCTTTACCTCTATCCCCTCCCTCCTAGATTGTAAGCTCGAAAGAGCAGGGCCCTCGATCCCCTCATGTTTTGCATTGTATTGTTACTGTACTGTCGCATGTTCTGTCCCCCTTTGTAATGTACAGCGCTGAGCGAACCATTGGCGCTTTATAAATACTGTATAATAATAATAATTTAGGGGTATGATGTGACTCTTCCCTCTTTTCCCCAGTGCAGTACTTGGTGCCTTTACAGTCAATCAATAGACCTTAGCTCTGTCACATGGGCATGGAGAAATGCTCCTTACCCTGTGAAAGCTCCAACCCAGACCAATCCTGAACCTATACAAAGCTTTGTTATAGAGCTGCAGTGTTTGAATGGAGCATGAGGTGAGCACCTGTATCTGTACCTTGAGTGTGTAAAATAAAAATTCACTTTAAATTGATTGTAAACCCATATTTTTTAAAATAATAAACGTTATACTTACCTGTTCTGTGCAATGGTCTTGATGCTCCTCTGTTTGGGTCTCCCGATGGCACTCCTGGCTCCTTCCTCTTGCAAAGTGCCCCTATAGCAATCTTCTTGCTATGGGGGCACTCATGCAGGCTCACTCCTGAGCTGGCTGTGTCCCTCCCCCCACTCCCTCCTCATTGGCTGTGATTGATAGCAGCCGGAGCCAATAGTTCCTGCTGCTGTCTGAGCCTATGAGGAGAGAGAAAGCAGAGAGAGCCATTTCTCTCATGCACAGTGCTGGATTGAGATCTCGCTAAGGTAGGTATAAGGGGGGGCGATGCACTCAGAAGGTTTTTTTTACCTTAAAGTAAGAATGCATTAAAATAATAAACCTTAGGCCTTTAGAACCTCCACCAGAGAAAGTTGTTACTGCTCTTGTTGCTTTTCAACCAAATCCTGTACTGTCCCATTTGAAACCTCCTGCAGCTTCATTTGGAATTCACAGGCTTTGGTATTGAGTGCTCCACAGACATGTACCATCTTTTGAGCAAAAAACTCTGTTAGAGGCTTTCTTTTTAGGTTCAAGATCTCATGACCTTGTACCTGATGTCCTGAACTTGTTTATAATTCCCAGTAACAACTCAGCATGCCTCTGTCAATGATTCTTGCTAGCTAACTGCCAATAACCTCTGACTATTTTTTGATGATTCCTCTTTGATGCCATCCCTGATCTCTTGCTTGTATCTCAGAATGTCTCTCGATTCTGTACCTCATCTTATTGCTATCAGCTGTTGCCAGTTTGGGTGTATCTGAGGACCACAACCTGGTAGCTTTCTGCAAGCAAAGCCCATCCCCCTTTGTGGGATGTGCTGATGATATGATCAGCATGTATAAATACATACATGACCCATATGGTGAACTTGGTGCAAAGTTATGCACCTTCAAGCAGAACTAAAGACAGCAATACATACCTCTGCTCCAATGGTCCGATGCCATGAGGTCCCTTGCTGGCATCTTCTATCTGTCTTCTTTTGGAAGACGTTCTTTGGCCGCCTTGATTGGCTGGTATGGGACGACCTTACTCTCACGCATGTGCAGGAGTCGTACTTTCAAGCACAAGGGCACTGTGCCAAAAACTTTCACATTTTGCAGAGAAATGTGAACAGGCAGGTAAGTTTATTTTACTACATGTCTCTTCTGCAATAAAGAGCCTGTCTGTTGGCAAAAATAAAAAATGATGTTTAGTTCCAATTTAGGTTATTGGAAAGGACAAGGGGGGATTCTTTGCTTCTTGAGGAAAAGAGGTTTAACCTCCATATATGGAAAGACTTCTTTGCAGTAAGCTAAACGAAAATGGTATCCATCTCAATTTAAAATTAGTTTTTAGAGTAAGGGACACATGGAAGGTCTTTGCACAGAACAAACAAAACAAAGTACACTTACCAGCTAGCATTTGGAGGAAAAGAGGTTTAATCTTTGCATTCAGAAAGAGGTCTTCACAGTAAGAGCTGTTAAAATGTCAAATAGATTCCCACAGGAACTATATAGTTCTGGCAAGCTAAATTGATTGTTTTTTAAAAAAAGCTGGATTGAATCCTGAAAGCACATAATATAACTGGCTATAAACATTTATAAGTAAACACCAGAGACCGTTGAACAGGGAATATCTGATGATCTTAGGGGAACAGAAAGACCTTTTTTCTATTGTTGGAGCAAACTGGTCCATGCTTAATAAGGGTATTTTTTCTTCTGGATAAACAGTGGGTGCAGGGTTCTGTATATGCAGGTTTTCAAATTATTTATTTATTCTTTTTTTATTTGGTTAAACTTGAGGGACTTTTTTCAACCTGACCAAATAAGAATAACGGACAACTTTTTATATTGTGCATGTCGTCCTACTTTAAGCTCTACATTTATCTTGCAATCTGGAAGGTCTGCACCTGGCAAAACAATAGCACCCCCATAAGGATATATAAAGTCTGGGTAAATTCACTAATAATGGTACCCTAAAGCAGTGTTTCTCAACCTTTTTTCAGTCAAGGCACCCTTTAAAATTATGGATAATCTCAAGGCACCCTTCGAAATTCTGCACGATCTCAAGGCACCCCAATCTAAAATCTATAAAACTATTCTACACACATAGTACACCCAACATTAGAGGTGATTTGTTCTTCCAAAGCAAATACACCTTTGCACACTGGTACCGACTAGTATTCCAGTGTGTCGCTCTCATTTTCACTCCCTCAATCTGCTAATGTGAACCCAGTGCTGACAGTGAGAGGCAGTGGAAGGCCAAGCAAGGATGATGTGCATGCACCCAATGTCCTCCTTATCAACTGATGATGTCATTGGTTGTTAGGATGCTGGTGACTAGGAAGTCATAAAAGTGCACAATGAAAACCTGTGGCTTTGTGTACTAAAAGGCAGGAGTGATCCATCTGCTGGCTTGTATACAATTTTTGGGCATTTACCAAAGCACCCCTGAAGATGGTCTATTGTTGGGGCAAACTGGTTCGTGCTCAATAAGGGTATTTTTTCTCCTAGATAAACTGTGCATGCGGGGTTCTGTATATGGAGGTTTTCAACTTATTTATTTATTCTGGGCACCCTGGTTGAGAAAGGCTGCCCTAAAGGACACATTAGTACATCCAGCAGTGCCTATCAGAGTCCCCTCCTTACATCTAGGTGTGCCCATCAGAGTCTCCTTTACATCCAGGAGTGCCTATCAGAGTCCCTGTTTATATCCAGAAGTGTCCATCAAGCAGAATGGAGGAGGGCCATGGGTGGTTGGTAGTATATGCGCAAGTCTTCAAATTTGGATACACAAACTGGTGCATCCACTATTAGTCAGTCAGAATGTTTTCATGGACAGTTGCTGTGAGCCAAATAAAATCTTGTAGAGGGCCAGATGTGATCCGTGGCCTGCGATATGGAGACCCCTGTCATAGCCTGGGCAGCACAGTGGCTAAACTGGGCAGCACAGTGGTTAAATGGTTAACACTTCCGCCTGGCAGTACTAGGGTCGTTGGTTCGAATCCCAACCACGGCGCCACCTGCCTGGAGTTTGCATGTTCTCCCTGTGCCTGTGTGGGTTTCCTCCAGGTGCTCTGGTTTCCTCCCACACTCCAAAGACATGCTGGTAGGTGAATTGGCTCCTGTCTAAATTGGCCCTAGTATGTGTATGTATGAATGTGAGTTAGAGACCTTAGATTGTACTCCCCTTGAGGGTTAGGGACTGATGTGAAGGTACAATATATATATAAAGCGCTGCATAAATTGATGGTGCTACTGTATATAAGTACCTGAAATAAATAAATAGACCATGGGTTAAATGCCACTGCCTCACATAACCACACCCATCTATAGGTGACGAACCTATTCACCTGTAGAGAAGTTTCCACACCATTTATTTTTTACTTTCTACTTTGACTGACACTGCTATCAAGATCAAGATTGCTTTCCCTTTATGTACATCTAGGGAACAGTACCCAAACACTGCAACAGCTTTTACTTGGTAGTCTTCTGAATCAATGTCCCACACTCTTCGAATGGATGTCTAAATATTATGCATTCAATAAGGTAATAGATAAATTGCACAAATTGGAAAAATAAGGCAAAAAGCAATGCACAAAAGGTAGTATCTCATAGACACTAGTCAGCGACTTTGTCCTGACTGCTGTTGACTGATTGATTCTCTCTAGGTTATTGCACGTCTTTGCTCTTTTAACAGTTTTAACAGTCCAGCTTGTGAACCAACAGTCTTGTTTAGTTTCAATAGATTCAGTTGTAATGTTTACGTAGCAGAAAAGTAGGATGACAGCTTGACACCTCAGCTGCTACACTACAGTAGCAATACACAAGTCAAAGCTTTACTTCCCCTAAACCTGAAGGGAACATTGTCCTGCACAAATAAAGAGATCACCTATCATGTCCTTTTATGAATGGCCTGCTGTTTGTCTTTCAGTCAGCTGAGTCTGACATTTTTCCCTTCCCCCAAACCCTGTCCTGCTTGCTGCTGTTTCATTCTCTTCCACCCCCTCCAGTGGCGGATTTGCAAACTAAGATCTGTTCAGTATTTTAGTATTCTTCATAGGAGGAAACGTAATGCTGAACTGCAGGCTCAGATATGTTACCATAAACAGAATGGTAGAATGGTTTTACTTATTGACCCTTTTTGTGAAAAGAAATCCATCAAAATAATACGATCAACTGTGTGTCTGTCTATTGTGCATGAGCGTGGAGGCTGTCATCCACAGTATCTTACCAGATCGTGGTGTCCTGAGTGCTGTAGTGACACCGTTTTCATTTCATTAGCATTTATAATATTGCAAGAATTGTACATCGTACCTTGCATCATACATGCAACAAACTGGGCATCATACATGCAACAAACTGGGCATCATACATGCAACAAACTGGGCATGTGTGGGGTTACACTGTGAGTCATCCCTAGACTGAAACAAATCAGATTGTTTTGTGCATTTTCCTATGTGTATCTTTTCTTTTTCTTCTTGTAAATTGATCTGAGCGGCTGCCATTTTTGCTTTGTTGCATTTGGTGCTGACACACACAGCAGGTCTTCAGCTGTCATTGAGTAAATCTGGGTCTCTGGTATCTTGCTGTGCTTTTAAACAGTCAGTCCACCTCAGGGGTGGACTGACCATTTGGAAACTCGGGCACTGCCCGAGGGCCCGGGGTCAGTAGGGGGCCCCATGAGATGCCCCTGGTACCTTTTTCATAGGCTTTTTTGAGTTTGGGCAAGGACACGGGCCCCATGATCCCCTATTGCCCGGGGGCCCCATGAGTTGTCAGTGCGCCCCTGGTCCACCTTTATGAAAAAAAAATGCCTATGCAGGTAATGTACAAATATAGATTAAAAAAAAACTGTGCAGCTTTAACTAAAGTTAGAGAATACCCTTGCTATACACTACCCTATAGGAGTCACTGAAGAATTGGGTCCCCCTATAGTCCTGCATAGCTAGACAACACACATTTCCTTTCAGCCTTGCACTCCAGAGACAGTAAACAGTTCTTCAACTTGTTTTTTTTTTTATTAGGGGATTTAAACTTAGGGATGAGGGATACATGGGATGCCCAAGGAACTGTTGAACGGAGGACAACTTCCTGGAACAATATACAAGTGCTCAGAAGGGTTTTCTTGGAGAGTTATCCAACCTCTCCAGGTGTACCACCTTAGACCCTCTCCTCTTCACCCAGCTGCCCGAGGGAATCCCTAGCCAAGAGGTCCCAGAATCTGCCTCTTAAGATCTGCAGTCTTAGATGGGGGCTAATCAGGTTTCCCACCGTTTCCCCCTATCCAGCCCAGGGGGTGTGAGGTTACTCTAGTCTCTCCTGCAAGCTTGTGGGTTGGTGGCTGCCTTCAGACCTTGTGCTGGGCTGGTTCCTTCCCTGCTTCTCAGGAGACGAGCTCCTCTGCCTGTAGGTAGGCCCCTCTCCTGGACCCCTTCCCAGGCTCCACACTCCATCCTGCTCACTCCATCTTCCACCCAAACTCTGCTGCTATTGAGCAGGCTTGGTCACTCTTAAAGGCTGTCCTGACCCCATGCCAAGCCTCTTGCTTGGGGATTGGCCAGGATCCCTTGAGAGTGCAGACCAGCTCCTCCTCACCACCACCCACTGAATTCTAGAGACTTCTCCAAGCCTCTAGATCAGGGGAAGGTTTCAGGGGACTGATCTGCACACCCCCTCAGCCCTTACCTAAATGTGACCCCTCTGGCTATTACACCAGGCTGCTATTCAGTCTGTAACTAAAAAAAATCAACTAGCTCCCCTTAGCTTTCCTAGGAGGGTGCTACATATAAGTGTAGGTCATGTATGTACCTCCTGAAGCCTGGCAGAAAAACTCCTAGATATGGCGCCATCCCATCCTGCCTCATTGCTAGGATGTTGCTATGACACTCCCAGCCATTACTGCTCACACCATCATATAGTTAGTCTGGTTGAGGTCCATTCAGTTCAACCAATAGAAGGGAGAAATCACCACAGGAGCAAGCTCCCAAACTCCCACACATGTGTCATTTACTATCTCCTCAGTCTCAGTATCACTGGGCTCAGAGCTACTGCAACAGGGGAGACAGAGTGCATGCAAAGGAGTTTGAATTGGCTGGAAGTGTCTTAGCAACAAGGTAGGACAGGATGATGCTGGGAGTTTTTTGGACAGACTTTGGAAGGTACGTAAATGGCCAACAGCTATAACAAGGCATTATTTAACTTTTTGTCAAAGCTGCACAGTTTCATTTTATCTACAGGCACCCCTTACCTGCATAAGAAGTTTTTTGGTTAAGGTGAACTAACCTTTTAGGGCTACACTCACACAGGTGGCCAGGGGTCCATAGTTTGTTGTTCAGCAACACTCTGGCCACATACAAACTGGGTGTAAATCTGCGGCCAGTTTGTATGTGGCCAGAACTCCACAGCAATACTGACCCTAAATGCATACTGTCTGTGTCCAGGGTTAGTTGGAGGCTCTATTCACTCAGATGAGCAGCTGCATGTGGACATTGACAACGCTGTCCATTGACTTGCACAGATTACAGATCTGACAGCCATTGCTAACAGCTGCTGCTGTTCACACACACACTGTTTGCAGATGACATTTTGAGCCGTCACCAAGAATCTACTGATTCTCACTGGAGACTGCCCCTATGCGGCCATGTGAATGTAGCCTAAGGGGGAAGCAACTACCTCCAAGGAATGCCTACTCTCAATGTATTCAATTTAATCCCTGCACTCTTTGTATATGAACTGTATATACAGGTAAAACTCGAAAAATTAGAATATCGTGCAAAGGTTCATTTATTTCAGTAATGCAACTTAAAAGGTGAAACTCATATATGAGATAGACTCATTACATGCAAAGCAAGATAGTTCAAGCCGTGATGATTATGGCTTACAGCTCATGAAAACCCCAAATCCACAATCTCAGAAAATTAGAATATTGTGAAAAGGTGCAATATTCTAGGCTCAAAGTGTCCCACTCTAATCAGCTAAGTAAGCCATAACACCTGCAAAGGGTTCCTGAGCCTTTAAATGGTCTCTTAGTGTGGTTCAGTAGGAATCACAATCATGGGAAAGACAGCTGACCTGACAGTTGTGCAGAAAACCATCATTGACACCCTCCATAAGGAGGGAAAGCGTCAAAAGGTAATTGCAAAAGAAGTTCAATGTTCCCAAAGTGCTGTATCAAAGCACATTAATAGAAAGTTATGTGGAAGGGAAAAGTGTGGAAGAAAAAGGAGTACACGCAGCAGGGATGACCGCAGCCTGGAGAGGATTGTCAGGAAAAGGCCATTCAAAAGTGTTGGGGACTTTCACAAGGAGTGGACTGAGGCTGGAGTCAGTGCATCAAGAGCCACCACACACAGACGGATCCTGGACATGGGCTTCAAATGTCGTATTCCTCTTGTCAAGCCGCTCCTAAACAGTAAACAACGTCAGAAGCGTCTTACCTGAGCTAAAGAAAAACAGACCTGGTCTGTTGCTCAGTGGTCCAAAGTCCTCTTTTCTGATCAGAGCAACTTTTGCATCTCATTTGGAAACCAAGGACCCAGAGTATGGAGGAAGAATCTGCTGGTGTTGGTCTACTGTGCTTCATTAAGTCCAGGGTCAACGCAGCCATCTACCAGGAGATTTTGGAGCACTTCATGCTTCCTTCCACAGATGAGCTTTATGGGGATGCTGACTTCATTTTCCAGCAGGATTTGGCACCTGCTCACACTGCCAAAAGTACCAAAACCTGGTTCAATGACCGTGGGATTACTGTGCTTGATTGGCCAGCAAACTCGTCTGACCTGAACCCCATAGAGAATTTATGGGGCATTGCCAAGAGAAAGATGAGAGACATGAGACCGAACAATGCAGAAGTGCTGAAGGCCGCTATTGAAGCATCCTGGTCTTCCATAACACCTCAGCAGTGCCACAGGCTGGTAGCTTCCATGCCACACCACATTGAGGCAGTCATTGCTGCAAAAGGGGCCCAAACCAAGTACTGAGTACATATGCATGCTTATACTTTTCAGAGGTCCGATATTTTTCTATATACAATCCTTGTTTTATTGATTGCATGTAATATTCTAATTTTCTGAGATTGTGGATTTGGGGTTTTCATGAGCTGTAAACCATAATCATCACAATGATGACAAATCACAGCTTGAACTATCTTGCTTTGCATGTAATGAGTCTATCTCATATATTAGTTTCATCTTTTAAGTTGCATTACTGAAATAAATGAACTTTTGCACGATATTCTAATTTTTCGAGTTTCACCTGTATATCTTGTGATGTTGTGGGGTGTTCGTTGAATGGTAATGCTTCCCAGTGAGTTCAGTACACTCAAGAAATGCTGTTTAAGAGCATGCTCACCCAATTTTATTATTGAAACAGAAGAAGGACCACATCCAGCCTGTGGGCCACAGTTTGGAAACTATTGAGATAGATACTTGTGTATATTCTATGATTTTTAAAACTTGACTTTCTTACATTGCTGCTCCTACCTCCCACAGTTTGTGTCATCATAATATAAAATATATAACTACAGTAACATAGACTACTATTTGAAAATGCAATTGAAGTGTGTTAAAGTCAACATTGAGGTTAGAATCCCTGTTAGATAGTCAGGTTTTTATTGCTGACTGTATCCATTGGATTTACCCTCTCTATTTATCCTGGTAATTATTGTCATACAAAATGTAAGATGTCACTAAGTAATCTTTCAACACTTGTTCAGGTGACAACTTTCTAAGTTCAGGTTACCCATACTGTGGATAGATGTCCTTTCACTTGTTTTTATGTCTTAGGACAGGAAGTGGGACAAAACCAGCAAAAACACACTTACTAAGGGTTTTAACCATTTCTTATTCTATCCAAAACTATTTAAAGAAAATCTTGTTTTAGATAATTTTAATAAATCCATGACAGGGTTAAAGAGAGAACATTTCATTTTGCCTACGCTTTGCTTTAAAGCTGAATGCCAAGTATGGTCTTTTTGCCTACTTATAAAAATTTAAGTGTGCATATATCATACCTTTACAATAAAAGTGCTGTGCCATACTTATATAAACAATCCAAATAATAATAATAGTCCAATCATAGTGTACAGGTGAAACTCAAAAAATTAGAATATCGTGCAAAAGTTTGTTTATTTCAGTAATGCAACTTAAAAGGTGAAACTAATATATGAGATAGACTCATTACATGCAAAGCAAGATAGTTCAAGCCGTGATTTGTCATAATTGTGATGATTATGGCTTACAGCTCATGAAAACCCCAAATCCACAATCTCAGAAAATTAGAATATTACATGCAATCAATAAAACAAGGATTCTACATAGAACAGTATCGGACCTCTGAAAAGTATAAGCATGCATATGTACTCAGTACTTGGTTTGGGCCCCTTTTGCAGCAATTACTGCCTCAATGCGGCGTGGCATGGAAGCTATCAGCCTGTGGCACTGCTGAGGTGTTATGGAAGACCAGGATGCTTTAATAGCAGCCTTCAGCTGTTCTGCATTGTTCGGTCTCATGTTTCTCATCTTTCTCTTGGAAATGCCCCATAGATTCTCTATGGGGTTCAGGTTAGGCTAGTTTGCTGGCCAATCAAGTACAGTAATCCCACGGTCATTGAACCAGGTTTTGGTGCTTTTGGCAGTGTGGGCAAGTGCCACGTCCTGCTGGAAAATGAAGTCAGCATCCCCATAAAGCTCGTCTGCGGAAGGAAGCATGAAGTGCTCCAAAATCTCCTGGTAGATGGTTGCGTTGAACCTGGACTTAATGAAGCACAGTGGACCAACACCAGCAGATGACATGGCTCCCCAAATCAACACAGACTGTGGAAACTTCACACTGGACTTCAAGAATCTTGCAGTCTGTGCCTCTCCATTCTTCCTCCATACTCTGGGTCCTTGGTTTCCAAATGAGATGCAAAAGTTGCTCTGATCAGAAAAGAGGACTTTGGACCACTGAGCAACAGACCAGGTCTGTTTTTCTTTAGCCCAGGTAAGACGCTTCTGATGTTTGTTGTTCAGGAGCGGGTTGACAAGAGGAATACGACATTTGAAGCCCATGTCCAGGATCCGTCTGTGTGTTGTGGCTCTTGATGCAATGACTCCAGCCTCAGTCCACTCCTTGTGAAAGTCCCCAACACTTTTGAATGGCCTTTTCCTGACAATCCTCTCCAGGCCACGGTCATCCCTGCTGCTTGTGCACCTTTTTCTTCCACACTTTTCCTTTCCACATAACTTTCTATTAATGTGCTTTTGATACAGCACTTTGAAAACATCCAGCTTCTTTTGCAATTACCTTTTGCAATTGTATCCATACCCACATATAATGACACTTTGGGCAAGGTATAACACTCCCCCTTAAATAGGGTTCCCTTGTAATTAGCTTCTCTCCAAAGGTCATCCACACGCTCTGGGTAACAGGACCAACAAGCTAATCAAAAGGCTTAGGGCATGAGGGCGGGCTCCTCCCCACTTACCACCACCATAATAGGCATCATCTGTGGCAGAGTAAAGTCACAACCAATCCGCCAAACTCCCAGTCTTGGCCATGTGATGGGCAGCTGGACAGGAAATGATGTATTGGTCCAGATGACATCACTTCTGGTATACAGGCACTTCCAGACCATCAGCTGAACAGCCAGGGACTCGAACAC
The DNA here is from genome assembly GCF_062004578.1 of Staurois parvus. Classification (NCBI taxonomy): domain Eukaryota; kingdom Metazoa; phylum Chordata; class Amphibia; order Anura; family Ranidae; genus Staurois; species Staurois parvus. Next base: position 839,156 of record NW_028317929.1, on the reverse strand, counting down.
AGTGCATATCCGGAACATAATCCACACTGTGCTCCACAGTAGAGTGCATATAGAGACAGAACAGAACCCACATCTGACCCCATCCAAACTTTGGCCAATAAGAATTCCCAAGTTGGAAAGTCCATATGGGGATCAGATGGAATTAGGAGAGCGGGAACACCAGCTATAAGAGCCTAAAGGGGAGCCCCGAGCAAATGCCAGTGTGTACTCAAAATTTATTAAATTTAGTAATGGGTCTTACGTTATTTAAGATTGAAGATTGTTCTCCTTGAAACAATAGTAGGTTGCGTGGGTTGTCTTTGGTCACTCTGTAGGCTTTAACAAAAAAAAAAGTGATCTCGCACTGTATCCTCTATCTGGGAAACATTTTCGCAGAGATGCTGCCTGTATTTCAAAATCCTCATTGCTTAAACAATTTCGTCTTGCCCTTAAATATTGACCTTTAGGAATCAATCTAATTAAATTTTGGAATGGGCACTTGGAAAGTGAAGTAGTGAATTACCAGCTGTAACTTTATGGAATAAGTCAGTACAGATCAAATCATCTGGATCTTTGATAATAAGTAGATCCAAAAAGGGAAGGGACTCACTATGCCATGATAATGTAAACATAAGATTCAACTCGTTAGAATTCAAACGTTCTACACAAACAAATGCACATAGAGACTCACTTGATCCTGTTTTTCTGCCAGAATTTGGCAGGAAAAATACGCCTCTAATGTTACAAAATGTATGCACGTTTATGTGCATAAATGTGTGTATGTACGTGGGTTTATGCGACTATGATGTTTCAGCTTAAATGCATTCTACTGTCCAGAAGATTAATTTATTCTGGCCGATACGTGCATACGCATTTTTTTTCTGCTCAAAAGCTAATCTCAGAATGTCCCTTTGGGGTTTTTTTCCTGCGCGTAAATGCTCCTCTACGAAAACTCCTGTAAATGCCTATTTGTACATGGCCACATAAGCTAACATAGGAGTGCTTTATAGGGTGAAAATACAACCCTGAATACTAGTATAAGTAGTGTTTTTTTAACCTTCGTGTGCATCATTCAGCCCACCTCCTTTGAGCATTATGACTCTGCCCCTGCCCTAAACTCACAGAAGAGTGGCGCTCTTTCACTATGTGGCGTTTGTCGCCGCTGTATCTAGGGCCCACCCACATCTTTAAACTTTATCGCTGTGCTGTCTAGTGTGTTCCTTAGCCTTCATGATACTGTTTGTTCACTAATGTTCTCTAACAAACCTCTGAGGCAGGGACGGACTGACTATTTGGGCACTCCGGCAGTGCCTGAGGGCCCGGGGTCAGTAGGGGGCCCATGAAATGCCCCTGGTACCTTTTTTATAGGCTTTTTTTGGGTGTGCTTTGAGTGTGGGCAAGGATCCCCTATTGCCCGGGAGCCCCATAAGTTATCAGTCCACCCCTGCTCTGAGGGCTTCACAGAACAGCTGTATTTATACTGAGCGATTAAATTACACACCGGTGGACTCTATTTACTAATTAAAGGACTTCTGAAGGCAGTTGGTTCCACTAGATTTTAGTTAGGGGCATCAGAGAAAAGGGGGCTGAATACAAATGCACACCACACTTTTCAGATATTTATTTGTAAAAAATGTTGAAAACCATTTATCATTTTCCTTCCACTTCACAAATTTGTACCATTTGTGTTGCTCTATCACATAAAATCCCAATAAAACACATTTACGTTTTTGGTTGTAACATGACAAAATGTGGAAAATTTCAAGGGGTATGAATACTTTTTCAAGGCTCTGTATACAGATTTTTTTTTTATTAAGGATGCAGGGGGGCTCCACTGGAGAAGTAGGGGATGGAAGGTTGGAGGGGATCCTAAATTTTAAGCTGGACTCTAATGGCTGAACTTTTGATATATACAGTGTGATGTTTATGACAATCAGGGAGCAGTATCCTTTTTCTATTGTTTTTGTACCATATCCATGATTGAGCCCATGAGTGAAAAACACAACACAGATGTTCAATTTCTTCGTATTCATATCCACTGACACTGAAATGGACTGCTCAGAATAAATTCCCCTCTCTCCTATGTGATGTGGATTCTGTGAACACACCTGTTCCGCCCCCCCTTCCCCTGCAAATGGAGTTATGTGAATAGAGTATGATTACCATTCATTTGCATCTCATTTTCACTGTCATTATTTAAAAATGTTGTTGCTAACGTCATAGTCACCTATTTTAATACCATGCTACCAGGTATTCTGGAAAATCCTGCATTTACTTGCACTGAACTGGTGTTTTTAAATACAACTGGGTATTCTTTGAACACATCAGTAGATATTGTATATCCACCAATATTATAGCAATTAATAATATATGTTGTAAAACAGAAATAATATGATTTAATTACCGGTACATCATTTCCAGACAATAAAATAGATTAAAAGAATATTTTCTTTAATGGAATAAATGCATGTTAAGTGTCCCCCTTTGCCTGTCACAGCTGGATGGGCTTGTAATACCAATCTTCTCTATACTTAGAAGCCATAACATAAAACCGGTTACAAATTTGCACACATTTGCAAGCAAGCTTTCCGCAGCTGTGACTGTAAATATCAGCAGATGACTCGGAATAATCTTGTCCAGAGGATGGCTTCATTGATGGGATCCCAGTAGGTTACAGAAATCATCGCCCGGCTGCTTGGCAACCAAAGAACACTGATTATGAGACTGAAATGGCAGATGCAGTTATCAGAATGAAAAGCTAAACACACATCCGGGAGGGGAGATTAAAAGTGTGTCACAGTATTTAGGCTAAAAGGATTGAAGCACAAAAGCATTAGGCTCTGTAGCGAATCAGCGGGCAGGAATAGCTGTGTATATGTGTCACTATTCACATGTGCATCCCATAATTAATCGGAGACTTCCTCATTTTCTGCTTCAATATGTCTTATCGGGGGGTTGCTGTGAAGCCCATATATTTGATATGCATGGCAAAATGGCTCCATTGTGTTCTGGTAGCTGCTTCAAATAATATTGTGGGCTGGTCATTAAAGAAAATGTTATTTCTGATTTTTTTGTGTGTGTGATATAAATGTATAATCTTTAGGGATGCACCGATACCGGTTTTATAAAATGGGCGAGCACAAGTACCGATACTCTTGCTTAAGCACTAGGCCATGGGTGTCAAACTGGCGGCCCTAAAAACTAGACAATAGAGAAAATACAAAAAATCCTTAGAATGTGTTAAAAGCTATATATACAGTATCTATCTATATATATATGTACCTCGGTTTACGAATTTGATGCTTTCTGCGGGACGTTTCGTATTGAGAAAGATTCATAAACCAAAACGTGGTTTCCTATAGGAATGCAATGAAAACCAATTAATCCATTCCGGAAGTCAGAAAAAAGTAAAAAAAAAGTATTTTATGTGTTTAAAACTCTTTATAAAGTGCACTTTAAAGGCACGGGACTGGCGCTCTAAACGCTTCATAAACTGAGGTATTATTTTCAATGGATTTTCATTCGTAAACCGAAAATTACGTTAACCAAGGTGTTCGTAATCCGAGTTACACCTGTGTATATATATATACATATATATATATATATATATATATATATAAAACTGGTTTAGAGAAAAAAAAGAGAAACAGAATAGAGAGAAAGATGGACCGAGCTTCATGTCTGTACAGTATATATTGATGTATAGCTTAACACATTTTAAGAACTTTGTGTATTTTCCTTACTGTCTAGTTTTTAGCCTTGATGAAGGGGTAGTGTTGAGTCTATAAAACACAATATATGTTACAAAAAAAAAAATAATCTTTTAAAGCAGTGATCTCCAAACTACGGCCAGATGAGGCCCTTTGCTTGCCCTTATCCTGCCCTTGGGGCACTTTTTCTCCCACTGATACAAGACACTATTCCTCCCACTGACACCAACAAGGGGGCATAATTTCAGCTACTGACATCAACAACAGTCACTATTCCTCTCACTGAAATGAACCATGGGACCCCATTCCTACCGCTGACACCAACAACGGGGCACTATTTTTCCCACTGACACCAATGATGGGGCACTATTTTTCATACTTACACCAAGAATAGGGTACTATTCCTCCCCTAATGCCAAAGATGCAGTGTTTATTCCCAATGACGCAGGGCAATTTCTACTCCCAATGGCCATAGTCTGGCCCAACTAAAGTCTGAAAACCAGTAAACTGGTTGAACTGCTGTAATACTGACACTTAGTGGCTGAATGTCTCCTTGCTATGGGAACTCTGCCATACTGAAGTTTCTATCTGTTCAATCCAGCTCTGATGAAGAAGGGAGCAGCCTACGAAACGCGTTAGTTTTTATCCCCCCCTTTGGATTTACCGGTAACCCTGTGTGGATATGTTTTACTTATGCCTGTTTTACCGTCACCTTTGTGAGTATATTTCCTAAATTAAATAAAATTAGTCACTATTTATTGAGGTAATGCGCAAGGTTTGTGCGCTCTTTCTTTCATCCTCTTTTACAGTTTTATCAAGCTTCGCCAGCTTCATGATAGAGCTGCACAACCTCTGATCACCAGCGGATGAACACACTGTTTGTTACTAATGCCCGTTTGATCTGAGTCTTTGAGCGCAGGAGATAATGGATCTTTGGTAACCAGTAAACTGCCCCTTTGTTTAGAAAGTTTGGAGACCCCTGTTTTAAAGGACTGTACAAGCTGGTGTGGCACTCCTATCCTTTCAAAACGTTAGTAAACTCTTCTGGGGGTCCATAAAGACCCCACAGTTGTTGGCGAGCAGCCTGTAGGCCCCTAAACTGTCCATTGCATTATAATTCATCTCCATATGGTTCAGTGGTCCTACATCAAAAAGGAAGCGTCATTTTGATAGAAAAAAACACTTGACGTGGTAAACACGTTTAGGTGCATTTAGATGTGTAAAGCGATTGGGTATTAATTCATTAATAAATTATTCTGACCATTGAAATGAATTAATGCTCAAGCCTTAAAGGCACCTAGTGTTAAAGCGTATTTAGACTAAACGCTTATTTCTGACAAAACGCTGCTACTCCTGAACACACTGGCAATGTTTATTTTTTCTTGCCTCTAAATGCCTACTGTATGTGTGCATGGACAGATAGGCTAACATGGCGGGGGCATTTAGAGGTAGAAAAAAATCCAGATACCCCTAAGAGCAGCTGTAAAGCATTTTCTGTGCCTGAGGCCTCAAAGTCCAACTCTGGACAACTTAAAATTATCCCTTGCAGTGGGCCTGCAGCCATAGTGCAAGGGGAAATATCTTGTTTTGTCTAAGGGTGAGAAGAAACAGTTTTACTTACCTGTTCTTCCAATCCCATTCGCCCACACCCTCATAGTGGACTGTCTCTTAGCGGCATCATGTCCAATGCAGGCCTGTGGACCCTGCTTTGGTCTTGATGATGTCAGGACCCCAGACCAGGGGCAGACCATTTGGAAACTTGGGCACTGCCTGAGGGCCCGGGGTCAGTAGGGGGCCCCATGAGATGCCCCTGGTACCTTTTTCATAGGCTTTTTTGAGTTTGGGCAAGGACATAGGTGCCCCATGATCCCCTATTGGCCGGAGGCCCCATGAGTTGTCAGTCCGCCCCTGCCCCAGACTGCTGTAGTGTGGGGGGAGAAGAAGATGTGGGAACCAGTCTATGTGCATGGAGTTGGGCTTTAAAGCAGTTTTAAACCCCAAAACAAAAAATATAATATATTGCAGCTTACCAATCATTAGATATGGTGGCTGCATTAGTTTTCTTTTTTAGGCTTTTTTCAGGCTTATTCCCCACTGTTTTCACTTGATCTCCCAGTAATACACCTCCTGTGTTAGTATGCCTCCAGTCTGGATGAAGGAGCACAGGGCCACCTTTGGACAGCAGTATTGTCAGTCTGGAGGGAAGGACGTGTTAGATGTACTAGCAGATTTAGATACACTGACAAATTAAAGCCATAAACCAGCTAATACTTTATAGGCAGTTGCAGCAAACAGTTTTGTTCTTTTTGGGATAAATAAATAAAAGCTGATCATTGTAAGCACCCCTGGCAGTGTTAAATTGTTTGTCTTATCCCTGTAAACTGATACATCTTGAAGAGAGCTTTTTCTTTTGAAAAACAACAGACTTACTGGATGGATCAGAAAATGAAAATAGAAGAAAGAAAGCCTAAACAAGAAAACGAATGCAGGCATCACATCTAAGAATTGGTACGCTACAAAATAATAAATGTTTGTTTTTGGGTTTAATACTGTTTTATTAGTAGAAATAAAAACTAGTGGTGTAGAAAAAAACCCTGTGGGTATAACTCCTTTAAGCTGGTGGGAGCCGCGACTTAAATTGGCTGGGGTGTCTAATGTCAGTAAATGGAGACTGCCGATCATGCTGCATTGTGACAACACAATGCTGACTTCATCGGGAACCATCCCACCAGTTCCTGATTGTCAATAGACCGTGAGCTGCCCGTGCACAGTACTGGGTGCACTGATGGTGCACGCTCCGGAACAAGAGAGCGATGCATAAATGTGGTGGCTATGCGTGATAGCTCACCTATCTTGCCATCACACACAGTATATACCAATCATATTTTCAGCTCTTTATGGTTGGCATAACTGGGGGCATAGCAGGGATGTGTTTTACAATTCAGAAAGTTGTAGGTATACTAACTATGATATAAACGTAACTTCTTGTACGCATACTAACCTTTTCTGCATTTGGATTTTTTATGCTGCAAACCTTCCATAATAAACACAAAGATGCTACCAGGTCTACTATGCAGGACCAGCCTGAGGTGCAGGGAGAGTCCTGAGCCTCTGCAGAGAGACCCCTGCTTTCTTCTCTGTAACATGCTAGAAGGGGAAAGGTTTTGTGAGGTGGCTCCCACAATTTCAATCTCACACAGCTAGAACAACAAATACAATCTTCTTAAGAAAGTCCTGAATTCCTAATTGTGTACCCAGAAAATTCAAGTCAATAGAGGTGTTTATAAGTATGAAATGCATATATAATACAAAGCTTAGGAAGATGTATGTCTGTGGGTCTGAGAATTAGACGCTGTACCCAATTGTGTACCCATAAATTACAGGTCAATGGGGGTGTTTATAAGTATGTAATACATATAATACAATCAATAGTGATGCAGCGCTGATATAATTAGCAATAAAGTGGATATTAAACCGTGAGAAAAGGTGAATTCGGTGTTATACAGCCCGCACAAAACACGGCACACAGTAATTTCTTTTATAACATATAATTGCTATTTAGCAGATATAAATGCAGTCCACAGTATATATAGATGAATAAATGTGTTCTTAAGAGACACACATGCTTCTGTGCTGGTGCAAAGTGGTAGGTGACAATCCTTAAATGGCTAGCATGCCTGCTCACCTTCCCCCTGCGACCCACAGGGGCCAAAAAGCCTGTCGGGTCACACCTTGACCCTATGCGTTATCTCCAGATGAAACACTCTCCACTCTCCAGTACTCTCTCCTTCACCATCTGTTATTCCCCCTGAATAGGTACCGCTGCACGTGTACTCACAATGCTCATAAGATGGTGGTAGTCATGGAACAAAAGCACAAAGATCCTCCATAGTGTAACACTGTATATCAAGTTTATTTCTTAAAAAACGCCAAGTCACAACTCACTTTTCAGCAGATAAAAAACGCTTGTGACACCTCTCCTGGGTGTACTGAGGCACTCTGGTGTAGCAAGATGGCGCCAACCCGGAAGTGCGTCACCGCGTCACTACGTCACATCTACGCGTTACGCCACGCCCCTCGTAGCTTCGTCAGGCCAACACCCAGCACTATAATGTATAACACAAAGCTTAGGAAGATGTATGTCTGTGAGTCTGAGAATTAGATGTTATATATATTTAATAAGCTAGTAAAATGATTGTCAGGCTGGGTTCACACCGATGCGGTCCGGAATTCACAGCATTTTCTGTGCGAATTCTGCACCGCATCAGAATCGCAGCCAGTTCATGCAAACCGCTGCAGGTGTGTATGTTAAGTTAACAACTGCCCTAAATTGGTCTGCAAAATGCGGTGTGATGTGCAGATTCAGATCGCATAGGTGTGAATAGCCATGCAATCCGATTCTAGTGCAGACCAAAAAAGGGTCCTGTACCTTGTTAGTTCAGGTGCGGTGCGATTTGAGCCATAAATGTATGGCTCCAATCTCACCGCACACAAATCACATGCGATTTGCACAGGAATGCGGTGTGGTTCCTGTGCGAATCACATGCGATATACCGCACCACATATATGTGAACCCAGCCTAAAGGTAGACAGTTTTTTTTACCTTAATGCATTCTCTGCATTAAGATAAAATAAAACTTCTGTGTTCAGGCCCCCCCCCCCTATACCTACCTGAGTCCAATCTTGAGTCTTGAGCTCTGTGAGAGCACCGTCTTTCTCTCCTCAACGGACATGAAGGCATCAGCATGGGAGGGGGTAGGCGGGCGATGGCGGACCTTCCTCTATGTTCCTCGTTAACTTGTTGGGTGCCAAGTGTGGGTCGCACGAGAGGACTACCCCCGAGGTGTTAGGTGCTCTTTTTAAGAGCTTGTAGTGAAACACAAACTACAGGGTGTTTCTAAAGTCTGGAAACAGGAAATATATGTGTGTATATACAGTATATATATATTCCAATGAAATAAAAGGTTGTTGAAAATTGTAATTACATTTATTGAAAATGTGCATTTTGCCTATGTGTCCAGACTTTAGGGACACACTGTACAATAAAGTGCTGCAATTAATGATTAGTGCTCCAAAAATAGTATCTGAGATCCACAAATGAATGATCAAATAATAAATTAAGATGTTATCATAGGGCGGTACTATGGAAACCAAGGAAATTCAATATATGCCATGTCCTTGGGTCAGTACATTTCAGGAAAGCATATAGTATGGACTTTATACTGTAGGCACGTAACCCCACAACCAATCAATCTATCTTTATTACAATTTTAATGGTTAAAGTGTTACTATACCCACAACAGTAAAATCAGTCTGTATATGCAGTAAATCATGTTTGCTATACTCACTGTGGAACCTAAGGGGTTATTCATCTGCATTGTGTAAAAAAGCTGTTTGATCATTTCTTCTCTGCCCCTCCTCTTGTTGAAATGACCACCTGATACAGACTGAGATTTTTTTTTTCTTGGGAGAGGGCATGTGATCAGCAACAGGCCAATTAGCACTGTCCAGACAGAGGGTCAAGGGTTTCACATCCTCCTAGAGCAGAAAGAAAACTCCTCCTATAAGCTTTAACCAGTGCTCTGCTGGACACTGTTAGAAGTAACAAGACTGCTCTAACTGCTGATGAGAAAAGGTATTTAGCAGTTTATATTTACTAAAGCTGTATGTTTGTTTTTTCATCAAATGCAGCCAACTAGTTCCTGAGGAAGCGACTTATTGTCACCAAACATGTCGAGCAAATAATCCTCTGGAATTGCATTATTCCCCAACTGGACTAATCATTCACTTTAAACTGGCAGCCCCTGTGGCACATACAATCCATTCTATTATATACAGTTGTGTTCAAAATAATAGCAGTCAGACATCACTAACCTGATCAATCACTGTTTTTGTTAGAAATTATATTTCTACATGGCAAATAATTTACTAGCAGGTGTAGTAGAGTAATAGAAATCCAACAGACCCAACAGTCATGACATGCATGCTGCTGATTCTGTGTAATTGAATCACTAATTGAAAGGGGCATGTTCAAAGTAATAGCAGTGTGGAGTTCTATTAGTGAGGTCATTCATTCTTTGAAAAACAGGTAGCAATTATTGCCCTTATTTAAGGAAAAAGTTGATTGGAGAGGGGAAAACATATAAAGAAGTGCAGAAAATGATAGGCTGCTAAAATGATTGCAAATGCTTTAAAATGGCAACCAAAACCTGAAAGACGTGGAAGAAAGCGAAAAACTACCATTCGAATGGATAGAAGAATAGCCAAAATGGCAAAGACTCAGCCAACAATCAGCTCCAGGAAGATCAAAGAAGGTCTAAAGTTACCTGTGAGTACTGTTACAATTAGAAGACGCCTATGTGAAGCCAAGCTATCTGCAAGAAGCCCCCGCAAAGTCCCACTGTTGAAAAAAAAAAAGACGTGCTGAAGAGGTTACAATTTACCAAAGAGCACATTGACTGGCCTAAAGAGAAATGGCGCAACATTTTGTGGACTGATGAAAGTAAGATTGTTCTTTTTGGGTCTAGTGGCCGGAGACAGTTTGTCAGACGACCCCCAAACACTGAATTCAAGTCACAGTGAAGTTTTTGTGAAGACAGTGAAGCATGGTTGCGCAAGCATCATGATATGGGGATGTTTCTCATACTACGGTGTTGGGCCTATTTATCGCATACCAGGGATCATGGATCAGTTTGAATACATCAGAATACTTGAAGAGGTCATGCTGCCTTATGCTGAAGAGGAAATGCCCTTGAAATGGGTGTTCCAACAAGACAATGACCCCAAACACACCAGTAAACGTGCAACATTTTGGTTCCAGGCCAACAAGATTGACGTTATGGAGTGGCCAGCCCAATCCCCGGATCTTAATCCAATAGAAAACATGTGGGGTGACATCAAAAATGCAGTTTCTGAGGCACAACCAAGAAATAGAGAAGAACTGTGGAATGTAGTCCAATCATCCTGGGCTGGAATACTTGTTCACAGGTGCCAGGAGTTGGTTGACTCCATGCAACACAGATGTACAGCAGTTCTCAGAAACAGTGGTTATACAACTAAATATTAATAAAGTGATTCAAAGGAAAGCCAAATCTTCAAACATTTTTCAGTTTATATAGTGAATGTTTGAGTTTGTAAAGAAGAATACAAACACTGCTATTTTTTTGAACAGTCTAATATTCACTTTTCTTCAATTTTTTTTAGAGGAACAACACAAATTTGATATATTTTTCTTCATGTTTTGATTTGGAATAGAATGTGTAGTGTTCCCAATGCATTTGTGTGTATGGAAATAAAAGCTATTAGAAGGATTTTGAGCTTTATTCACTTTTTTCAACACACTGCTATTATTTTGAATACAACTGTATATGGGTAACCCTTTCCAATGTAGTCTTTTGACTTCATTATGATCTGGTGCCATTGTGATTTGTAATGTTTAGCCATTTACTGCTATGTATAATTATATACACCTTTTTCTTTGGTTTTAACTAATAAAATTGTAATAAAGAGTACTTTTACAAATATTTGTTGTGAGGTTACGTGCCTATAAAGTCCATACTATATGTTTTCCTGAAATCCACAAATTATTGATATGCCTGTTCAATCCAACCTCCACACAAGTGCCAGTGTCCTAAGTGCCCCCCGTAACAATGGTTGCTCACCAGTTGACTCCATGATGTTTAAGAAGGTCTATATGCTGTTTATGTTAAGCAGTGATCCACCACTCCAGGAAAGAGACTCCAGCATGGTATGTTATCCCTTTAAGCATGCAGCTCAGACAAGAGAACAAGAGATCCACAGAGTCTCCTGTGATTTCTCAATCATTGCGCAACAGATTTATTAAAACTCTGAAAAGAACATTTAAAACATGCAGAGCCACCCACATGATGTGGTGCTCCATCCAAAACCCAGTATCTTCAGCAAGACTGAGTTTCAGAATAGTTCCTTTGCATGGAATGTGCATTGGCTCCAGTTTTTAGGACCAGCGGTGATTTCGAAACTCAATTTTGCTGGAGATACTGGGTGCCAGATGGGGCACTGCAACATGTGAGTTGCTATTCATACTAATATAGATGCAACAACAATTTATTATTAATAAAATGAGTGCAAAAAATATGAAGAAAATTATGAATAAAAACAATCAAAGATCAATAAAAAGTCTATATATGTGAAATAGAGTGCAAAAAGTCCCAAAGTTGACAATAACGAACTGTAAATCAATTTGAATGATAAGGGCTCTCCAAGTGAATGACATCAGTACTCACACATTCCTTACCAGATGGAGAGATCTCAATAAATAGAGATTAATTGTGCTTTGCTGTGATACAGCCACAATATCCCCAATGGCAACCCAGGTTTGATATGGCTCCAGACAGGTGGAAAGACCTCAATATATAGAGATCAAATGTGCCTTGTGGTGACCCAGCCACAATATATCCACCAGCTACTCAGGTCTGCTGTGGCTCCATTCATATAGCATATGAGGTAAAGACAGAGAAAAGGGCAAGCTCATAGTGCAGCTAATCTTTACGTTATATGTAACGCTACCCTTTTGAGGGCCGCTGTGCTTCTGGATCCCTCTAAGCTCCGCACAGCCAGGCAACATGCATTTTCCACACTTGCATTCACAGTCAGTGAACAGTCCATGAGCTTGGTTTGTATTATTTTTATTAGGGGATGTAACTTGGATAGGGTTTATGGGATGCCCTCCTTGACTGAATCAATGCAATGGGACAACTTTTTCCCTGATTACAAAAACAGATCCTGGACTGTTCTTTTCCTTGAAAGGGATCAGTCATTACAGATCAGTAGCAACTGCCACATATGGGTTAGGGACTCTGTGCCCCTCTGAAAGTTAGCTTAGCAGAAATATCTCCTCTCCCCTGTAGAACTGCACTAGCAGCCCTCCTGGCTGCACTGAAGATCTCCTTTGAAAGCTTACTATGGTGTCCTTTTATGACACAGAGAATAGCTGCGATTCAACGGATCTCAGCTATTCTCTGGTCATTCACAGTTTATGACACTCAGGAGATCATGTCAGCCCTTCACTGGAGATCTGTGTTCTCCCTCTAGATTCTCCAGCCCAGAGCTGGAGAATCGGAGGGACCGCAAACTAAGCAGAGATAATTTACCTCTGTTTAGTAAACTGATCTTTTACTGTAATCACGTGAGATTATAGTAAAATCAGCCGTTTTCCAGAGTTTGTAGACCGTTCTCCAGTGTTTGGAGACCGTTCTCCCTTTGTTCGGAGAACTGCTTCATAAACTGCATTCACAGGAGAACTGTGTTCTCCGAGAATGCCGGAGAACTGAGCAGTGATCTATTACCACTGGTTCATAAATGGACACCTATATGTGGCAGTTTTTCCCCTTGTGAATCCCAGGGTGTGCTGATGTACTCACACTTACCTCTTTGCTCCCACTGCTCCTAGGCCTTGATCCTGTTACTACTGTATACTGAATGGATCCTCCTGAGCTAACCTGAACCCAGCCTGGAGGCCCTCCCAGGCCATCGACAGCCTCCTCAGCACTCCATCTTCCACCCAACTCCCTTGCCAGCTTGATTCTCCCATATTTATGGGTTGGCCTTACCACTCTACCAGGATCTCCAAACCTGGGATTGGTTAGACTCCCATAAACATGCAGATTAGGTTTCCAACCCTTCCACAGTCCTCCAGAACCAGGTGGAGGCGATAGAGTCCCAACGTGTTAAGCCATCCAGCCTGACCTGCAATATCCTGACCTAATCACCGACTTGCACAGTTACCATGAGTCATACACAATAAATTTACCTACACTAACCCTAGTAGCACAGTAGAGGGTCCTACATGTAAAATTGTACCGCGGTAATGCACTTGCATGAGGTAAATGGGCAAATCGCAGTATGCAGAAACCAAGATGAAGTCAAAAGCCTAGACCCCCCCAGAAGGTTTTCACCACACAGTCATCATCAGGGAAGGAGCGCCCAATAATTAACTCTGAGTTTGTTGCTGCATATATGTTCAATAACCTTTTGTGTTTCTGTTATCACTCATTTTTACACATTTTGCATGTGTGTTGTTGCTCGTTTTAGAATGCACTTCATGTATCATGTGTTTTTCTTGTAGCTTTGTTACCACAGGCTGAGATGCATGAAAATGCATGCAAAATGTATCATATATTCATTTTCATGCATTAACATTGACTTCTATGGGCCTCAAAACACATGAAAGCAGACTAGAAAATGGACCTGAGCTATTTTCAGAAACATGCTGCAGTGCAGTACACAGATGAGAACAGGCTCTGTTTATAACATTGCCTTTGATGACACAAGCAATTTAACACGTTCCTTACAATTCAGCGATGGCGATGTCACCCCACCGTCAGAACTCCCCTATGAGGCTTCAGGTTTCTGTGCATGCGTCTGCAAGCCCATTCAAACAAACAGAAGCAGGAGAAGGATGGTGATGCATTTGGGAACATGTGACAGATGCTACTGGAAGTGACATGCTCACCCCTGCTCCAGCCAGTGCCGTTCAAAAACATGAAAAGCAGAATTTTTTTTTCAAACAAATGCAAATTCATTTAACATTGAGCATTGGCCTGTCTCTGTATTTCTGATATTTTACATTATGAGTCCCCTTATGAATGCTATAACAGAGGTTATCAAAACACGTGTACAATTGTTCTCCTGGTAATGCTTACAACGGCACAAAATTGTTCTGCAGCAGATCTATATTACCATTTTGCAAACATGCTCCAATTTGGTAAACCATGTTTGTCTAATTGCATTCCACCTCCCCCATAAACTGGAATTTTAATGTGGAAAAAACATATTTATTATTGATTGTGGCTATATGTAATAATGTTATGGCAATATTGTGGTAATAACGCAACATATGATCTATTGTCCTAATAATCTGAAATAAATAAATATTCACCAAGAATGATAGTAAACTTTATAATAATTTGAAATAAATACATTTATACCAATGATATTAAACTTTATTTTACATGCTACAAATTGCAATTGTTTATAGGCTATTGAAATCATGTTCAGATATACAGTTATTTTACAGTTGTTTAAAAAATATGTCAGGGTGGAAAGCATGTTGAAAGGTGTCCTAGGTATAGTATTAGTATGTGTGTAATTCTATGCATTTTATGGCACCCTTGTGAATGTGCTTTGGCTTCTGTAGCAGCAGTGAGATTAGAGTCTCCTCATTTGTATCTGCCTGACTCATGCTTAACAAGCTACTGCTCTGCAATGTGCCGTGTTCTGCTCTAACAAGAAGCTTTAACCAGGTTTCATTATTATGCAGACATAATTACTGCAGCTCTGAACAGATGGCAGGAGTTTAATAACATTTTGTGTGTCCACAGAGATAGCTTGGGCTAGTACACTGAATATATCTGTCATTTCTGGTGGCAATCTCACTTATAACTGAAAAAACGTTGACCACTGGAGAATAATCTCATCTCAACTATGTACAGTATTTGGGTATCATAGACAGCTCAGTGCCAGTTCACATATATGCGGATTGGATGCCATTGGAACCGTATCCAATCTGCATGACATGTGAAATAACATTGCTTCCCATGGTGCCTGTTCACATATGTGTGGTGTGCTGTCAGTGCAGATTCAGTGCAGTTTAAAAAAAAAGAGTCCTGTACGATTTCTGGGCAGTGCGGTCCAGTTTAGGTGCAGATTACAGGCTATTGACGTCTATGGGAACCGTTTCTAAACCTAACATGTGAGAACATGATAAAATCCTGAGCTGAACCTGACGTAAACCTGACCTCAACATGTGAACAGCGAATGTGTCAATTAGCTGCACCGCACTGTGAATCAGCACTCAGCACTCATGTTCAGTGACAATTAAATTCATTGGGGTCACAAAGGCTGGCTTCAGACAGGCTGATCAGTTAGCAGTTGCAAAGGAAGATGAGAGATTGCTACAAAAATCACCAAAACTTTACCTATCCTGACATAGTATATGTGCCTGAAAGATTACCTAAATTCTAAAATTTTTTTTACTGTATTGCAGTTGAGCAGTTGTTAGATGTGGTGGTTGTATTAATTGTTTGTAGTCTTGGTTTCCTTGGAACCTTGTTCACACAGGTTGTTGAGATACAATGTTCATGTACAGTGCTCAGCATGAATGAGTATACCCTTTTTGAAAAGTAAGATTTTAATCAATATCTCAATGAACACAAGAACAATTTCCAAACTTTTTACAAAACTGAGTTTTATAGCACATTTGATTAGTTCATTACATGAAAGTAAGGTTAATAAAATACCTTAGATTACAAAATCTTCAGTTTTACTCAAATTAGTTGATGCAAAAATGAATACACCCCACAACAAAAACTACTCCATTTAGTATTTTGTATGACCTCAATGATTTGTAAGGACAGCATCAAATCTAGGCATGGAATGAAGAAGGTGGCGACATATTGCAACATTTATCTTTTTTTTCTTCAAGAATGACCTCTTTTAGAGCCCTGATGCTGGATGGAGAGTGATGCTCAACTTGTCTCTTCAGAATTCCCCATAGATGTTTGATTGGGTTCAGATCAGGAGACATACTTGGCCACTGAATCACTTTCACCCTGTTCTTCTGAACTGCAACAGTGGCCTTAGATGTGTGTTTTAGACAAGGCCTTGAAATTTCCACTCGCCTCCTCGCATTGGCGAGTGGAAATTATGGTGGGGGCGAGTGTGTTCCCCAGGGCCGTCTTGCTGAGCAGGCTCGGAACTCAGGTGTCAGGGATCCAGGTATGACCAGAGATGTGTGGACTGACACAGGGAAATAGAAGGCTTCAGAAATGATGAAATAATAATAATATTTATTATGAGCTGCACAAAATAAACAAACGCAGTGCAAACAAAACCAAACCTTAAACTAATATTACTATGTATAAGTGTAGTCAGGGCTGGAGAGGTGGAGTGGTCAGGCAGGCCGGGTCAGGAACAATCAGGCTGATAAGGTATAACAGGAGCAGGCAGGAGAATGGTCAGGAATAGCCGGGGTCGGTGCAGGCGGAGTTCTAGCAGAGTCAGAGTCAAGCAGGAGGGTCAAGCAGGCAGAAAACAGGAGACAGGATCCAGGATCCAGACAACAGGGCACATGGGAAAACACCAAGGCACTGATTGCAGGCCTGGTACTGCTTAAATACACCTCCTGCAATCAGCCTCAGGTGATGGCTTGATTGCAGGAGTGAGATCCTGGCTGCTGAAAGCACCCGCTGGCAAGCATCGGTACTGCAGCCCACACAGCAGATGAGCCCCAGCCCCACCAGCGGTGAGTCCATTCCTGACATCAGGGCTGGCTCCGTCACTCGCACTGGGAGCCGTCAGACTGCTCAATAGTTGAGCAAAGTGAAAGCAAAGGAAGTAGTGCATGCTGTGCTCTCTGTCTTCCCCTAGAGTGCAGTACCCGGCTCTGTGAGTGAAGGTAACGTAGTACTGTACTGAAACTTTTTATAGGGCTGTGTGTGTGTATGTATGTGTGTGTATGTACATGCATGTGTATATGTGTGTGTGTATGTACGTGTGTGTATGTACATGTGTGTGTATGTACGTGTGTGTGTATGTACATGTGTCTATGTGTGTGTATACGTTTGTGTGTATGTACATGTTTCTGTGTGTGTTCGTGTGTGTGTTCGTGTGTACCTGTGTCTGTATGTGTGTGTTTAAGCATACATGTATGGCTGATTTGGTCAGGTTCAGGATGATGTGGTTAATATGGGTGGTAGAGGATAGGGCACTTGAGGTATTGCTGGGTTGGATAGAAGGTAGGATATGCTTGGTAGAGTTATGGTTTGGTAAGTGAGAGATTATGGTTGTATGCGGTGCATGGTCTAAGTATGATGTAGTGCTTAGGGGGACATTGGAGGCCCTGATGTAATATGGGGGGACTTTGGGGACCCTGATATAATGTGGGGGGACTCTGGAGACCCTGATATAATGTGGGAGTATTCTGGGGACCCTGATGTAATGTGGGGGAACTCTGGGGACCCTGATGTAATGTGGGTAACATTTAACAGTGTCATTTCATGAGATAATTTACGAGGGCATGTTTAGCGGCAGAATTAGGGGTGGGGCAGGGTAGGGGATGGGTGGGGCAACTGGTGGTGAGCAACTCTTAAGGCCTGGCTAGTAGCTCAGGACTCGAAATTTTAAGCCCTGTTTTAGACTATTGTCATGTTGAAAAAGTGCACGACGACCAAGGACACGGAGTGATGGTAGCATATTCTCTTTCAATATAGAGCAGTAAATCTGTGAATTCATGATACCATCAATGAAATGCAGCTCCCCGACACCAGCAGCACTCATGCAGCCCCACAGAAGGACACTGCCACCACCATGTTTCACTGTAGGCACCATACATTTTTCTTTGTACTCCTCACCTTTGCCCGCATTTATGGGAGTATTTTGTAGTATAGTGTCTAATAAAAAATATTGATTCTGAAAGGAAAGTAAAGGTTTTCTGACAAATCTGTTGGGGTGCATTTATTTATGCAGAGCACTGTATTTTGTACAACTACATCAACTACATCAGTATTCAGTAGAGTTATATTCTTCAACCAGTAGATGGCAGTGTTTAAAAAGTTTGTAGCTGCATCTATGGTTAAACTCTATCTCTTTTCTCCAAAATAAAGTTCCTGTTTCCTGTTTGCAGAAATGCAAGCAGAAAAGCACATGTGGATTGTGCACTGTCGCACAGGTGTCAAACTGGTGGCTCACCAGCTGTTGCCAAACTACAAGTTACATGAGGCATTGCAAGATTGACAGTTACAAGCATGACTCCCAAAGGCAGAGGCATGATGGAACTTGTAGTTTCACAACAGCTGGAGGGCCGCCAGTTTGACACCCCTGGGCTATGGTATATACAAAATCTCTATCATAGATGTACAACATGCAAGGGCCATGTTTACCTGCCGCAAGGCAGGCAGTCCCATGCATGTCAGTTGGGAAACGGGCTGTATGGACCTGGCCGCAGCTTCCACTTCGACATCCATGCAGTGCATGGCCCATTTAAGCTGAACAGAATGCTTAGGTAGGCCTGACACTGCACTGTTATTAGTAAATATGTACTGGAGTCCCTCATCCCTCATCCCTCATCCACCTTGTCTAGCAGTGATGGAAGCCACCTTTAATTCCTTTACTTGCAATCCCCTGGGCTTCCACAATCTCCAAGACTCCTGGACATGCCCAGGGGATATACGGATACATTCACACAGACAACTAGTGCCAGTGAAAATTATGCTGGCAGGAATCTGCACATTCATCTAGCTGTTTGTGCCACCTACAGCCACCAAGCCCTGTACACATCAATGACAGGTCAATGGCATCCACGGCTATCTGTGACCAGGGGCGGACTGACTAATTGGAAACGCGGGCATTGCTCGAGGGCCCGGGGTCATTAGGGGGCCCCATGAGATGCACCTGGTACCTTTTTCATAAGCTTTTTTGAGTTTGGGCAAAGACACAGGGGCCCCATGATCCCCTATTGAGGGCCTGGGGTCAGTAGGGGGCCCCATAAGATTCCCCTGGTACCTTTTTCATAGGCTTTTTTGAGTTTGGGCAAGGACACAGGGGCCTCATGATCCCCTATTGCCTGGGGGCCCCATGAGTTGTCAGTCCGCCCCTGTCTGTGACTGTTCACCTAGCCAGCGATTACCTGCCGTGATCGCTGCTGGAAGGACACAAAGGGGAGCATGCAAAATTGGAGAGAGCAAAATCTGGTGCAGGTAATCTCTAGCTAGGTGAACAGTCACAGATAGCTGTGGACACCATTGACCTGTCATTGATGTGTACAGGGCTTGGTGGCTGCAGGTGGCACAAACAGCTACAAGAATCTGTGGATTCCTGTCAGCATAATTTTAGAAATCAGTGCAGCTCCGACCAAGTTGGAATTGCACCAATATGAACGCTTAATTGCAGACAACAAGGTGCGACTTGCCATGCGATTTGAAACTCGCATGGCGCGGCAAATTCGAATGGCAAACCACACCCAGTGTGACTGGGGTGTAAATGTCACTGCTTCCTGCCCTCCTGTACTCAGAGGGACCTGCTGGAACAGCAGTGACTGGGAAAGTGAGCTGCCACCAGACACTTGGCCCTTCAATATTATAACAATTGTGTGGGCTGCCGGTGAGATAAAGAGCATGCACATTCCTTATAAGTTCCAGTCAGGGAAGACATTGTGCCGATCGGCTTTAGAATACTGCCTGTCCAATGGGGCGGCATTACTTTTATCCACCCGAACACCCATACCTTTTGCCTAGGGATCCCTGCTACCTGAGCTAACCATCACAGTCAGCCTCCTAGTGAGAGAGGTGTTACAACCCCATTTCCAGTGAACTGTAAGTAACTATGTTTGCTTTACGCACTTTGGTTTGCATGTGAACTTTTCTTATACTCTATTTTACTTTAATATGCTGTCAATTTCAAATATCCATGTTACTAAAAGGGAGGTGTTAGGTCTCATGCACACTGGACATTTTTACAGCGGCTGTTTTTGGCATCTGACCAGGGGTGGACTGACCATTTGGAAACTCGGGCACTGCCCGAGGGCCCGGGGTCAGTAGGGGGCCCCATGAGATGCCCCTGGTACCTTTTTCATAGGCTTTTTTGAGTTTGGGCAAGGACACAGGGGCCCCATGATCTCCTATTGCCCGGGGGCCCCATGAGTTGTCAGTCCGCCCCTGCGTCTGACGGTTTTTTGCTACAGCCAGTAAACTCCCCAGCATGTTATCCTATGTGTCCCTGCACGCATAGACTGTAATCAGCATTTTTTTGGCAGGGACACACTGGTAAACGTGATAAAACAGAGCAAAACGCGGCAAACCGGTGGTTTCGAGCCAACATTTTTTACATTTTTTTTTGGTGCTAAAAAAATTTTAACGTGGAAAAATGTGGCAAAATGCAGTGATACGCTAATGGAAAAACGCTAAAAATGCTGAACAACTGACGTTTTTAACACCACTTTATACAGCTAACAATACCGGCATTTTTAAAATGACCAGTGTGCATGAGACCTTATTCTTTGTTCAAAACTAAAGCATACCTTTCTACCACTGTATCTGTATTGTGAGTTCACCCTGTGTTCATTCAGTAACCATCAAGTTGCTCATTGCTGTTTCATCAATTGTCTGATACTGCGACATAACAACAAATCTAAAAGAGATTGTACACTGATTGTAGTAAAGGTGGTCAGTTTAAGATTGGGAAGGGATCCTGCTGCAAGCCAGTTACTGAGGTCTGTAGCACTAGCAAGTCCTGTAGTTGTCTAATGACTAAGGCTAGGTTCACACCTATGCAGGTTGCGTTTGAACCGTTTCTGCATTGCGTTTCACGTTTTTGCACCTGCGTTTTTGATGCGTTTGTGCAGCGTTTTTGAGGCATTTTTTAAAAATATTTTTTGTGTTGCTAGGCAGATTTAAAATGCAAAACGCATCATGAAAAGCACATAAAAAAACTCAGCAAAAACGCAATACATGCTTTTCTGTAGCATTTCCATTGAAGTCTATAGAACCAAAATCTTAACTTTTTGCATTAAAAAAAGTCCCTGACCCTTTCCAAAAAATGAACCGGGTGAAAACGTGCAGATGTGGGCATGTCCCATAAAAGACATAAAAGAGTAAAAGACATTACTAAAAAAACCTTGTTTACACCAGATGCAGTCAAACACCTTTTTTTTTATTTCAATAGCAGTCAAACACTTTTTTAAATGCAGTACAGATGCATATGCAAGAAAAATGTATGTATTTCAATGAGCTTTGTTGACTCTATTGCTGTACTTTTATGCGCATTAAAAAAATTACAGAATTCTGCATTTTTGCAAAAGTATCAGAATGCATGTGAATGCATGTATATGTAACTCAGTGAAAAAAAAATG
This sequence comes from Staurois parvus, assembly GCF_062004578.1. Lineage (NCBI taxonomy): Eukaryota > Metazoa > Chordata > Amphibia > Anura > Ranidae > Staurois > Staurois parvus. The sequence goes on along the minus strand of NW_028317929.1, from coordinate 817,583 downwards.
CATGTAAATGCACATGCAGAACTGCACACTGAACACAGGGATTGTGGTGTAAACAAGGTACTAGTCTAATACAATTCAGGCACTGGGTGATGAGGGCGGAAAGTGTTTAGTGTGTTTCCAAGAAGGAGAGAGTTCAGCTTAGGCTGGCCATACACTTTACAATTTTCTGTCCAATTTCTGCCCAATTTCCTGTAGATTTACCTTCAACTATGTAGTGCAAGGGCCTACCTAATTGGATACATTTGAAAGTGTTGTTAGGTTTGACCTCCTATTATATGGTTTTTGGTAAATCTAAACCAAAAATCTCAAGAAAATTGTATAGTGTATGGCCAGCCTTACATTTGTGGTTGGGAGGAGAGGGTGGTAAAAATGCATGGTTGAGCTGTGTTTCTACTGACCCCAACCATTTCCTCTTAACATTTTGCCGACCAGCCACTGTAGAAATACGGTGGCAGGTCGGCACGGCTGGGCAAAACCACGTTTTAAAACGTGCATTTGCAAAACATGTAGGGGGCGCATGCGAGGCCCGTGCCCGCCCTACCCGTCCCGCCGATCGCGGGTGTCAGTCGCCGGGTCACGGCCGGTCATTACTGGCCGTGTCCCGCCGATTAGTGGCAATCACTGACAGAGAGCAGGGCTGCAGTAGCTCTGCTTTCTGTCAGTCCCCTGTCAGTTCCTGACATGCTGATCCGGAGAGAAGAGTTTATCTCTCCGAATCACACCCCTGCCCCCTAGTAAAACACTCCCCTCACACAGTTATCCCTTTCAGTAAATAAAAAAGTTAACCCCTTCCTCCCCAGTGCCATTAGTACAGTGTCAGTGTTTCTTTTTTTGCACTGATCACTGTATTGGTGTCACTGGGGATGTCAGTGACCCCAAGTCAGTTCTTCCCAGTGTCAGAATGTCCGCCGCAGTTCTGCAATCCTGCCATAAGTAGCTGATCACCGCCATAAGTCACTGATCGCCGCCATAAGTCGCTGATCACCGCCATTATTAGAATAAAAAAAAATTTAAAATCCCAGTATCTTTCCCGCCATTTGTAAATGCTATAACTTTCATGTAAACCAATTCATTTACATGTATTGGTTTTTTTTTTAGCAAAGACATGTCACAGAATACATTTTGGCAGAAATTTATGACTAAATTTGATTTTTAAATTTTTTTTACTGGACATGTTTTATAGCAAAAAGTCCAAAATATTGTTTTTTTTCCTCAAAATTGTCAGACTTTTTTATAGCGCAAAAAATAAAAACGCACAGGCGATCAAATACCACCAAAAGAAAGCTCAATTTGTGGGAAAAAAAGGATGGAAATTTCATTTATGTACCGTATTGCATGACTGCGCAATTGTCCATTAAACTAGCGCAGTGCTGTATAGCAAAAAATGCCGTAAATTGCAGTATCTATGCCATAGTTTGTAGATGCTATAACTTTCACACAAAGCAATCAATATACACTTATTGGGATTTTTTTACCAAAAACATGTAGCAGAATACATTTTGGCCTAAATTTATAACCAACTTTGAGTTTACTATATATTTTTTATAGCTGAAAGTAAAAAATATTGTCTTTCTTCAAAATTTTTGGTCTTTTTTTGTTTATAGCGTGAAAAATAAAAAGCGCACAGGTGATCAAATACCACCGAAAGAAAGCTCTATTTGTGTGAAAAAAAGGACGTAAATTTCATTTGGGTGCAGCATTGCATGACCGCGCAATTATCAGTTGAATTAATGCAGCACCGAGTAGCAAAAAGAGGCCTGGTCATTAAGGGGGGTAAATCCTCAGGAGGGCAAGTGGTTAAACTGCAAAGGCAGTGGATAGGGATGTATATATGCAGCGGCAAAAATTATCCCCATTGTTGTGTTCGACTGAATGGCTGCATCCTGCAACCACTGCCCAATTGAGTGCCATGCAGGCGGTTGCAGCATGCTGGTTCAGGTTTAAGTGGTTAAAACAGGCGGTGAGGAACTGATATAATGTCTTCTCACCGCCTGTCAAATGCCAGCACAGATTGCTCTTCAGGACACCTCATGTGTAAAGGAGGTCTAGAAGTGTAGTGATGCAGCTTTACAGTTCAGTTATCTAGAGGTGGGTGACTTGAACAGTGGTGTTGTTGCTTTCAGTTTTCTATCTTGCTGTTCTGCTTTCAGGTCCAGTGCTTTTTTTCTGCATCAAAAGAGCATTGATAGTAGGTTACATGATTTCCAATGGCATAGTTCACACCAGTGTGGACAGTTCCAGTTCCAGAAAAAAAAAAGTAGAACATGCTGCATTTGTTTCTGCACTGAACTATACTGGAACGCATAAAAATGCACCAAAGCCGCACTGGAATACACCAGAACACACATGTCCTTATTTAAGTTGAAGAAAGAGACAGGGGAATAAATTAACTTTTACGCAGCAAAAACACATAAAAAACACATCAAAAACACACTGGAACATGTAAAAAATACATCAAAACCGCACATAAAGAAACGCATCCAGAACTCATCTAGACTGAATTTTTATGGTGTGAACTGGCCCTAAAAGTCATTATCATTTGAGATCTGTGTTTCCACCTCTCTGGATTAATTACATTCAATGAGCGGCACTAATTTAATAGGAAGAAAAAAAAAAGATGTCTTTACAGCACGAGGTATGATTTGTATTCTACAGAAGAATGTTAAAGAGATCCTAGATTGATTTCACTGCACAACAGGACTGAGTGGGTTTACCGCATGCATGTCTCCCACGCTTCTGTGCCAGAATGACATTTTAGTCCTAGGAGTATTCTGTCTCCAATTCTTCAATTTTCCTGCCATGTATTCATAGGCATTTGCAAGCTTCATCAGTTCCTGGCATCACTGAATGGATTCCCTGATTTTTCTGCAGTGGTGACATGAGTCTGACTAAACATAGACATCTGAAAGAAAAAAGAAAAACTCACTTATCTCTAACATTTCATGTCATTGTGTACCCTGTACTGTCACACATGTGATGCAAGTTGCAGATTGGGCCCTGGTTCACACTGAATGCAACTTTGAAATCGTGCTACTTCACTTCAAGTAGTGAGACTTCAAAGCTGCAGATCAGTGCGATTTGTACCTCCGATTTCACTGTGGCTTGAACCACTTGCCCTCCTGAGGAATTAGCCCCCTTCAAGACTAGGCCAATTTTTTGCTTTACGGCGCTGCGTTACTTTAACTGACAATTGCGTGGTCATGCACCCAAATTAAATTTATGTTTTTTTCCCACAACTTGAGCTTTCTTTTGGTGGTATTTGATCGCCTGTGCTTTTTTTTTATTTTTTGCGCTATAAAAAAAAAAGACCGACAATTTTGATAAAAAAAACTTTTTGCTATTAAACATGTCCAGTAAAAAAATTTTAAAAATCAAATTTCGTCATAAATTTATGCCAAAATGTATTCTGCTACATGTCTTTGTTGAAAGAAATCCCAATAATTGTAAATTAATTGGTTTAGGTGAAAGTTATAGCGTTTACAAATGGCGGTATATATACTGGGATTTTTTTTATTTTTAATAGTAACGGCGGTGATCAGCGACTTATAGCGGGACTGAGGTGGACATTCTGACATTGGGGGGAACTGACTTGATGTCACTGACATTCCCAGTGACAACAATACATTGATCAGTGCTAAAAAAAAAGCACTGACATTGTACTAATGGCACTGGGCAGAAAGGGGTTAACATGAGGGGTGATCAAAGGGTTAAATGTGCGCTGGGAGTGTTACTATGGGGCCGTGTCAGTTTGCTTTACTGTAATCACAGCCATCCAAAGCAGTCTGCCCGAGCTAACAGGGAGGAGAACTGTTAGTAAACAAAACAGTTCTCCTCCCCATCAGAGATCCTCAGAAATCACCGGTTACCGGCTAGTAATCACTGGCTGGGACCCAGTGCTTGACAGCCATGGCCGCCCCTACCAGGAGATGCAAAATCACACACACACACACACACACACACATATATATATATATATATACGTGATTTTGCACACCCACACTGCCCTGTAGCAGTATTTCTGCTATAGGGCGGTCAGGAAGTGGTTTTAATAGAAGTCAATGCAAGTCACAATCAAATCAGAAAAAAGAAAAAAGTAGTGCAGGAACTTTTTTTTTAAAATCACGCTAATTCAAATCACACTGATTAAGACAGTACCATAGCAATACATAAGATGTGAATTCAGGCGCGATTTCTAAATCGCATGCCACACCTGAAGTCACACCGGAGTGAACAAGGGCTAAGGGTCTACAATTCAAAATACCTTAAGCCGTGACAAGGTAGATCAGATGCTTTACAGATATTCATTTGTCTGAAAAGGTGTGGATCAGATGGTGTGTAGCCAATTGTAGATCAGTTTACATAGACATGCCTGTATATGAACTGTTGCATGCGTGCATCTGAGGCTCATATCAGTGAAGGATATAAAATTTACCACCACCTTTTCTAAAGCATGCATAGTTATTTGTGTGTGTAGTATGCAGGGAAAGGTTGATTGAAAGGTCTTTATAGTGTAGCACCCTCCTAGTTAGGTCCTAGGATTTGTATAGCTAGGATAAATATAGCTGTGTTTTTCTGCTTACCAGAGAGGCTGCCAGGTAAATTCAGTGTGGTATTCTACTTAACAGAGTGCTGTGATTGATTAGTCAGATCTGCTCATGATGCTCTGGTGCTCTTTGAGTTGGTCTGAGTTCTGCCTGCCTTCAGGAAGCTATGAGAGCCTTCCAGAACATGGGTAGTGGCTAGGCAAATGAACAGCATGAATATAGATACAGCCCTGGCCAACTGCAGGAGAAGGTGGCCCCATTGCATTCTGGGAGTAGTATTTATGTTCAGAGAGCACATAGCTTCAGTGTCTTTCCCTGGAGTGGATTGTACCAAGCCAGGCTGGAGGCAGGCTGCCTCGCCTGGCACTTCAGGTAGGTCAACCTGAGGGCCTGAAGTTAAGTGAGAGTGACCCTGGTTCTACAGTAGGCTGACTGAGGAGAGCTGTCTGCCAAAGATCTCTCTAGTATCACTGGAGGGAGAGTCACTTAGAACATTAGAAACCTTTCTGTCCTTGGACATGTGAGTACAGACTCTGAGAGATCTTGGAGATTCTGTGTGCTTTGCTACCCCTCTGGTGCTTGATAATTAGTGTGGGTCTGAAAAAAGAGAACACTGGCTAGTGTTCTAAAGAGCTTGCCCAATGTGTGCTATTGCAAAGGACTTTGCTCAATTCTATTACTCCTGGACTGCTACAGTCTACTGTAATGGGCCTATACCTGAAGGCTCAGCCCTGCAACTACTACTAATGCTAAAGGAACTTTGCTCACTCCTAAACTACCTGCTGCTGCATCTTAAAGAGAATTCAGCTATCTGCTTTCAGCCAGGACTTCTATATTGCCCAACTAAGAGATCAGCTATGTATATGTCCTCAAATGTGAATAGTTCTAATTTTGGAGTGTCCTACTACAATTTCCCATCCCTATCCCCAGTTCTACAATAAAACTCCAAAAACAAACATCCCCTAGACTGGTCATTGAAGACAACAAGCGGAAGTTTGTGTGTGAAGTTGGCTGAAGAAATACACTCTGCCTATCTGAGGGGAGAAGTAAGGGGAAACCTCGGCAAACATACAAGCAGTCCTCACGATCTAGCAATGGCCATACAAAGATTTGAATCTTGTCTTATACCACAGTCACATTGGGTGTGACTTGGCATGTGAATTGCATGCCATATGACTTTCAAGTTGTATTCCAAGTCGCACCCTATTGTCTGCTATCAGAGCGGTTATATCGGTGTGGTTCCAACTTGGTCGGAGCAGCGCTGATTTCTAAAGTAGTGCATGCACTACTTTTGGAACGATTTGCATTGACATCTGCGTCAGATGTCTTGCAAATCGCACCTCAAACCTTCAACCTTGAGTGTTAGGATATGATCTAAAAGACTCTGCACATGACATCTTTACTTCATTTTCATATTCAACATTCAGAGCAAGCCAGGCCATAAGGTAAAACTGCATGTTGACAGTGCATTTTCATGTTATCAACACAGTTAGGAACTGGGATCGATGCATGACCACCTGGGCACCACATCCCCAAAATAAGAGGTTTACATACATGGTGGAACTTTTAAGGTACCACCTTGGTGTGTGATTGGTAATGCCCTATGGGAGCCCCTGAGCACGTGAGTGTGTTACCAATACATTGGATAGAAAATAATGTGCCTGGTTTTTGTTATATTTATGTACATACCTTTCCTGGAAACGCCCCACTGCATGGGTTAATCTGCCGATCCTCCCAGTGCAAGACTGGTCCCTGCTACCCCTCCCCTTCTATCCCCGCATGATCTAGAGGTCTTGTGCATTTCACTATTCCTGACGTCATCATACCCATAGGCTCTGGACGTGAAGATGGCAGGAACAATCCACAGCTGGACGTAGGGGGATTTTTTTTTCTGGAGGATCAAAGAATCGGGTGAGTATAGCCCCTGGACAAAACAAGCAGTTAAACCATACAGTGCAGGCACAGCCCCACTGCATGGGGGATTTTTTTTTCTGGAGATCTGCTTTAACTGTTATCTGTATACAGAGCCTTGTTGTGTATTATGTCTTTCTGATGAAGCTCATTGCAAAATGTGTTGCAAAATTATAGCTCTTGTGCTAACATCTTTATATATTGTTCTGCTAAAGGTTTTTTGTAACCTGGGATTAAGTGACCTATTTAGAGCAAAGCTGTACTTTTTGGCACACTATCTCTCCAAATTGGATGTGTCTGTATCATGCTATCTGTCAGGACTACAAAAATAGAATGTAACCTGATGCACCCAGTGATTTGTTCCTATCCTTTAATATATCCGTACAACCAATTTAATTGTCCTGGGACTTTAAATGAGGCACAACACACATGACCAACAAATAACCAGTTTCCAACATTAATTTTGGATAAATTAATAACCTTCTCATTACATACAAAAAGAGGATAAAATGGTAACAAGCTGATTTGTAATAAATCCATATCAATGCATTTCATACATAATTGGATATACTATTGACCGTATACAATCCAGATGTCAGTACATAATTACATAAAAAAAGGATTCAAAAACTCGCAATAACGTGTTTCATAACTCTTTGTTCACTTCTTCAGGAGTAGTTGCATGTATAATATCTGCAAGGTAAAACATCAAGTATGTAGCATACCTAGTGGTATCTTGTAATATACAAAGTATTTCCAATCTTAAGAGTCACCGGAGGAACCCTAATACTTAAAAATCAGCTAAAAATACATATGACAGTAATTCCAAATGGTGATCTCCAGGGGAGTCTCACCCGGGAGCTGTGGAAGTGTTACTCTTCAAGAACCCAAGGGAACAAGTCAAAAGAAGATTCAATGTGGGTGGGAATTCATGATGGCACCCAAAGTAGTTACTATGGAAAGAACTATAGGTACACAGGACTTGGATCACCTGTTGCTGACACTATGGTTCCAAGAGTAAAAGGGCACAGATCTGGTGAACACCAATGAGTATCTGCCAGCAGCCAGCCGATCCCAGTAATTAGGCTCCACCTGAAGATGGGATTGTATATTATTATTATTATTATTACTACGAGTTTATATAGCGCCAAAGGGTTTGCTCAGCGCTGTACAATAGGGATATAATCCTTCACTTAACTTTCATCTGTGTCTCAGTGTTCTCCCCATGAATGACTTGCCTGCCTGTGTCCAGTACCATGTGTCCAGTATCTTGCATTCTGTTATCCCATCTCTGCTCCCCTTGGTCCCAGTCCTCGTCATGTCATATTTAAGTGAGCTTCTATTTGTACATAGTGTATTATAGTTAGGTTGTTGGTTTGGTTTTGCTTCACTTTCATGTTTATTTTTCATTTTTGCTTTGCTTATGGTTTGTTTGTGTAGGGTGTTGTGTGCATTAATTAATTTTATTACAACCTATAATCATTTTTGGTCTGATTCCAGTTTCCTTTAAAGTAAACTGAAAGTTCAAAGTAGTACAGGAACCTTTTTTAAAGTCACTGAGACTTTAGTTGCATAGATTGGAACTGGTGCCATTGAAGTAAATGGGCTGTGACTTGTCATGAGACTTTATGGGGTTTATTTACCAAAGCTGGAACATGCAAAATCAGAATCACTTCTGCATGGAAACCAATCGACTTCCAGGTTTTATTTCCAAAGCTTGGTTGACCAAGCAGAGGTTAGAAGCTGATTGGTTTCTATTCAGAAGTGAGCCTGATTTTGCACTCTCCAGCTTTAGTAAATAAACTCCTGTGTCCAAAGTTCCATGACAAGTCACACTAGTGAGAATGGAGCCTAAGTGTAGCTCACTGATCTGGTCATTCCTGCTGCCTCTATATATCGCAATTTATTATCCCTTACAATACCACTGATTTTCCTTATAATTTGTAATTAAATAAATATTTAATTCAATATTATTAAGTTTCTATAAGTAATGCAACAAAATGATAAATACAGTAGTCTTCAAAGACGTATAGTGGCATACTCTGGTGGTTATCATTTAAAGGGCACAAAGACCCAAATAAACTTGAGAAGTATGAAGGAACATTAACACCAGCAGTATCTAAATGGCTAATTGCCTTCAGTTAGCATCTGTAAGTTGCATATTCCCTGTAACATTATCTGACCAAGGGTCAATGAAAATGTACCTATCTATCTCAAGAAGAAATTGACCAGTATCACCATTTTAGATTTGTATATTTAATCTAAAAGAGAAAAAAAGAAATGGGAGAGGGGCAGGTGTATGAAATGTTTTTTTTTTTTTTAGAAAATATAGGGAATGGTTCTGTGTGGAAGGTAAAGAAGAAGAGGAGAGATGTATGGTCAGGATGGAAAAGAAAAATAATCGGGAAGTTGTAATGGTTAGGAAATGGTGGGATTATTCCACCCCTCCCCACCATTACTGGAAGAACAGGAAATGATTGAATATTTAAAGGAAATTTGGGCCAAGAGAAATATGGAGGCTGTCATTGCCAACATCCTTTTGAAAATTCTAATTGCCTGGCAGTCATGCCAATCCTATGTATGCTCAGTTCTCAAACTTAGAGCTGCAGGAGAACAGCTGTACACTGATTGAAGACTTGATAACTGACTGCACATTGTGCTATATATTACCTGTTCAACACCGCCTCACCTGGTGATCTGTCCTGAAAGTCTGCAATTTTTATTTTGTTAGACTTTTAACAGACCAAGCTATTAAGCCAAAGTAGCAGTAAGAGGGTTCAGACAAACCATTTAACACAGAAAGGGGTGCTTACAATGGTTAGCTTGTATTCATTTAAGTTAGGGGTGTTTTCTGAAAGTAATTGGCTTGTATGAAAAATCATAGAATGGGCCCCATTAATAGAGAAATGCCATATCATGGTGAGGCAGTTTGGAATAGGACAATAACAAACGCTAAAAAAAATGAAATACTGATAGTAAAAAAAAGAGCAGCAAAAAAATAGTTACCGGGAAGGGGAATGAGTTAGGAATGAATACGTTACGGAGTAATAGCGGGTTAAAGAGAAACAAATTTATGAATTTTTCTTTTACTTGATAGATTGCTTCAACTGATGTGATATGTAGATCAAGAGACACCCCTTTGAGCTGTACATGAATGAAACAGAGTAAATACAATGTAACAATACAGTGTTTCAATGAATTTCTAAGTGACACTTGTACTATAGATAGTCCCGTTTTATAGAAAAAAATTCCCAAGCTGATGGTAATAACGGCAGTGGAACTGCACTGGTGGAAAAGGACCAGGGCATAGGAAATACACTCTAGAAACTTTGTTAAAGAATAGGTTCACTTTTTAAAAAAATAATAAATGCATTTTTTTGAATATAAAAAATGTGCATTTATATACATTTTTTTACATTACAGCCTGGAAAGCATTGCACCTACAATCAGCAAATTATGGGTGCAATGTCAGGCTCCTGCACACTAATTTGGGCTAGTTTTACCAAAGAAATGTAGCACAATACATTTTGGCCCAAATTTATGAAGACAGATTTTTTTTAAACAAAAACTAAGAAAAACTTTTTTTTTCACAATTTCTTAATATAGCAAAAAATAAAATACCCAATAGTGAATTAATACCACCAAAATAAAGCTCTATCTGTCCCAAAAAAATGATAAAAACTTAATTTGGGTACAATGTTGCATGAGTAACTGTCATTCAAGTGGTGAAAACAGAAAAATGGCTTGGGCAGGAAGGGGATGAAACAATATAGTCTTGAAGTGGTTAAATAGTTCATCTGAATCACGTTGGTCCAAACAAACCATTTACTTCACAAATATATATGCCCTTTGGGAGTGCTGCTTAAATTGTATGTAGCACTATCCTGTATTCAGTTGGGGTACACAACTTCTCCAGAAATTTAATTTCCTGCTTGTGTGATTGGCTCACTGATATTCCAAGAAGTCTGCACTAAGATACAAGTCAGGCTTTAGGCAATCATTTTTGGTGAGACACTTCCAAAGGGTTAATTACTGATAAAGGGATGCAGACACTGCAACTTTCTTATTGGAACCCTGCAAGTGCATCAGCTGATTAGAATCTACATAGACACTCTCGTTCAAGAATCAGTATTCCAGGGACATAGTTGAACATGCACTTTTTCTTCAGAGAAAGCCTTGTCACTTCTGCCCACCTTTAAACCGCTGAGAGCTGAGGAGTTGGGAGTTGAAGGGCGTTTGGAAACCTCCATTTCTCCAATCTTTTTCCTTACACTGAATCCAGAAGCAGGGGCTGACTGACAACTCATGGGGCCCCCGGGCAATAGGGGATCATGGGGCCCCTGTGTCCTTGCCCAAACTCCACAAGCCTATGAAAAAGGTACCAAGGGCATCTCATGGGGCCCCCTACTGACTCCGGGCCCTCAGGCAGTGCCAGAGTTTCCAAATGGTCAGTCTGCCCCTGCCCAAAAGTGTTCAACGCTGAGCTGTTAGACTTCTGGTTCAGAGCTGTTAGACTCCTGGCTCAGCAGCTGCTGGTCAGGGCTCTGTGTCCTAGGTCTGCATGAAGTACAGGCAGAGGAGACTACAGAGTAGGGACGGACTGACCATTTGGAAACTCGGGCACTGCCCGAGGGCCCAGGGTCAGTAGGGGGCTCCATGAGATGCCCCTGGTACCTTTTTCATAGGCTTTTTTGGCTGTGCTTTGAGTGTAGGCAAGGACACAGGGGCCCCATGATCCCCTATTGCCCGGGGGCCCCATGAGTTGTCAGTCTGCCCCTGCTACAGAGGTCTAATACCTCAAACAGAGGATCTGTTCTACTTTATTATAGTCACATACGAGGCAAGCCTTCTTATTACCATAATAAATTCCAATAAAAAGTATGAAAAATATAAACAAAAAAGGTAAAATACCTGCCCCCACACTGAGGGGTACATACAGTTCATGATAGAAAAACTAAAAAGCCCTCACCCACCTGCACACAGGTACATACAGTATATACACATATACATGTACTGTATATATACATATACATGTGGCAGCCCCCACTCCCTATTTATAAAACATGGTGCTGGCATTCTTGCCTTGGTAAAGTGGAGGTCTTCTGGTGGGATCCTAAAAAACTGAGAATCACAAATTTAGCAACAATGTGTTCCTGCACAATGCTGGTGGGTCCTTTGTGAAAATATAGGATCCTAAGCTTCTCCTAAGATCCTGCATTGACCTCAGAGACAGGAATCAGGAGCATCCAGATGCCTCTGTCATGGCACCCAGGGGAGGATCTCTTACCTAAAGCCCCTTAGTAAGTGTAGGGGACCAGCTCTGCCTATGCTATGCAGGGTTGGGTTAAAGAGTACAGGTAATCCCCCAACACGAAGCAGTGCACATTAAGGACATGCAGATCAGCACGTTACACAATGCTGTATATTTTCATTATTGTAACAACAGTGTCCCTTTAAATTTTAGAGGTGAAGTCCAGGCTTTGCAGATGAAATACTGCATTCTGCATTGCATCTTGAAGGCTTACTGCAGTGTCTTACAGTACTGCTTGTACAGCCTTAGGAAAAAAACATGGATCAGAATGACTCTTTCTGGTTTACTCCTGAGCTCTGTAACAGATCAGAATCAATTACAAGCCAACAAGCTCTAAGAAAGATAGCAGACATTTATTTTTTAAGAGGTGATTTTATTGACTTGACCACTCTGAAATAATTTATAAGGCCTGATATTGCCTGACCTTGACTATTCTCATTTCCAGCTGAGACCAGTGGAAATGTGAATTGCTCTGCTGAGTTTCAGTGTTACTTATTGAAATGTATTCTTTGCTGGAAGGACATTGCTATGCTAGTAGGATAAATTCCATCAAGGAACCGTCACGGTTAAATATGTCGCTTGTGTGACTAACAGGCTTCCAATGCCTACGTCAGCACTGTACTATGCAGCATGCAATGCATCACTGCAATAACAAAAACACGATTTTACACTTGCGCACAGATCTAACAGCAGATCTTTAGAAACATGACCCATACAAGATGTCCTGATGCATTACACTGTTTTACTGCACGGGTGTTAAGATGCAGTATTTTGTACATTAACATGCACTGTGTTAAGTCAATCTTTTCATTGTGCATTCCAATACACCACAAAGCATACTTCAATGTGTAGGCACTGTTTTTTTTTTTTACAAAGCAGCACACCACAATGCTCAAATGGATTGCTTTGTTATGCACGAAAACCTGGTGCATTGTGATGCGCTGGCTAGGTGTGTTGGAGTGCCATTAAAAATGTGCTCAGATTTGTGCCTTACTGTGTGTTGCAGCAACCGGCAACAAAATGTGTGTTGCATCTAAATGGGCCATCACTAGTAAATAACAATTGCTGTACTTCAAGGCATCATGTCTGCACATATAGGAATACTAGGAAAGCAATGTTATGTGAATTTATTTTATTTTTTTAATTATAGGTATTTATATAGCTCCAACAATTTATGCAGCACTTCACATACTGTACATTTACACGAGTTCCTGCCTTCAAGGATCTTGAAGTCTAAGGTCCCCATCTCACATACATACACATACCAGGGCAAATTAATCTACCGGAACTTGCAGATAGTGTCCTGTCTGGGATTTGATCTGGGAACCCATCACAAACAGGTTTCAGTTTACTCCATCAAGAGTGATTGACAATGAATTTGACTGGGTGTAGACTCCCTTCTCACCCATCATGAATGTGCAGGAGCCCTCTTTGGCTGGATCAGGTAACAATCTAATGCCAAAGGAGCAATGCATACAGTCAGGTCCATAAATATTGGGACATCAACACAATTCTACCATTTTTGGCTCTATACATCACCACAATGGATTTGACATGAAACGAACAAGATGTGCTTTAACTACAGACTGTCAGCTTTAATTTGAGGGTATTTACATCCAAATCAGGTGAACGGTGTAGGAATTACAACAGTTTGCATATGTGCCACCCACTTGTTAAGGGACCAAAAGTAATGGGACAGAATAATAATCATAAATCAAACTTTCACTTTTTAATACTTGGTTGCAAATCCTTTGCAGTCAATTACAGCCTGAAGTCTGGAATGCATAGACATCACCAGATGCTGGGTTTCATCCCTGGTGATGCTCTGCCAGGCCTCTACTGCAACTGTCTTCAGTTCCTGCTTGTTCTTGGGGCATTTTCCCTTCAGTTTTGTCTTCAGCAAGTGAAATGCATGCTCAGTCTGATTCAGGTCAGGTGATTGACTTGGCCATTGCATAACATTTCACTTCTTTCCCTTAAAAAACTCTTTGGTTACTTTTGCAGTCTGCTTTGGATCATTGTCCATCTGCACTGTGAAGCGTCCAATGAGTTCTGAAGCATTTGGCTGAATATGAGCAGATAATATTGCCTGAAACACTTCAGAATTCATCCTGCTGCTTTTGTCAGCAGTCACATCATCAATAAATACAAGAGAAGCAGTTCCATTGGCAGCCATACATGCCCACGCCATGACACTACCACCACCATGCTTCACTGATTAGGTGGTATGCTTAGGATCATGAGCAGTTCCTTTCCTTCTCCATACTCTTCTCTTCCCATCACTCTGGTACAAGTTGATCTCGGTCTCATCTGTCTATAGGATGTTGTTCCAGAACTGTGAAGGCTTTTTTAGATGTCTTTTGGCAAACTCTAATCTGGCCTTCCTGTTTTTGAGGCTCACCAATGGTTTACATCTTGTGGTGGACCCTCTGTATTCACTCTGGTGAAGTCTTCTCTTGATTGTTGACTTTGACACACATACACCTACCTCCTGGAGAGTGTTCTTGATCTGGCCAACTGTTGTGAAGGGTGTTTTCTTCACCAGGGAAAGAATTCTTCAGTCGTCCACTTGTGTGACTAGAACAGTGTTTGTCAACCTTTTTTCACTCAAGGCACCTTTTAAAATTATGGACAGTCCCGAGGCACCCATTAAAATTATGGACAGTCTTGAGGCACCCCATTTTAAAATATGGTGCCGCTAGAGTCTCTAGACTATCCATAATTTTAAATGGGCACCCCAGGGGCAGACTTACAACTCATTGGGCCCCCGGGCAATAGGGGATCACAGGGCCCCTGTGTCCTTGCCCACACTCAAAGCACACCCAAAAAAGCCTATAAAAAAGGTACCAGTGGCACTTCATGGGGCCCCCTACTGACCCCGGGCCCGAGTGCTCGAATGGTCAGTCCGCCCCTGGGCACCCCATATTCACACATGTAGGACACCCAACATTTTAGGTGATTTATTCTTCCAAAGAAAATACACTTTTGCACACTGGTACTGACTAGTATTCCAACGTTTCTCTTCTCCCTCAGTTTTTCTCCACCACTGAGCTAATGTGACCCCAGCACTGATGGAGAGGGGCAGGGGAGGGTCAAACTAGGATGCTGTGCAGGCAGCTGACATGCTCCTTATCAACTGATGAAGTCATTGGTTGTCAGGCCGCTGGCTAGAAAGTCATAGTGGTGCACAATTAAACTGGCTTTGTGTAACTAAAAGGCAGGCTTGTTCCACCCACTGTATTGTATACAAGATTTGGGAAATTTTTAGACATTTTGCCAAGGCACCCCTGAAGAAACCCCAAGGCACCCTGGTTGAGAAAGGCTGGACTAGAACAGTGCTGATGAGGAAAGGTACCAATCTTGGAGGTATTGAGAGATGGGCACATTCAGGATATTCCCAGTTCCAAGTCTGCAAAACCTTGTCAACTAGAACCTACATACTATTATTTTTAAATTAAATTGAAATGATATTGGAGAAGCAGACAGAATTTGGAGCAGCTGTGCAAAGTAACCAATCAGCTTCCAGCTTGTTCATTTAAGCTTTGAAAATAAAAGCTAAAAGCTGATTGGTTGCCATGCACAGCTGCTTCAGATTCTGGCTGCTCTAATCTTAGTAAATGTATCTCAATATGTTTTATTTAGCAGGAAAATTATTTTTTGAAAAGCAAAAAATAAGAAACAAAACAGCATTTCTTTATATTTTGCATTTGCTAACAGAAAATAATTCTATAATATAAAAATCATTTTTGCAGTAGATTTTGCACTTTCATTTTATATTTTTTTGTTGATATTCCAGCTGGAAGTGAGCTATATACAGAGCAAAATATTTAATGTTAATTTATTCCACATTTTTTCCTTTCTATAAATATTGTACTACTGTATATTAAATGGAGAGCTCATTAATATTAATAATGTCATAAAACCCTCAGATTCCCACATAATGGGAAATCTACATGTCACCATCACAATTGTCCATGAATGCCAGCTTTTGAGGATGGGGCACTTCAGTATTTTGTGTAGAAACTCTATTAAGGGCCACAGATGGTCTCAGAGTGGACATACTGTAAGTAATTTCAATAATCTTACGTTTTTAGAATCTATGTTTCAGTCATGATCAGATTTCAAGCCACTATGATCGATCAAAAACCTAGTGCTAAGTCTAGTGATCTTCTCCAAACAATAGCCTATGCAGTCAAGGGGTCCCAGTAGATATTAAAACTGCGCAGCTTTGTAAAATTAACATTTTTTTTCTCATACCTGTAGGCCGTTTTGACTGGAAATATGTCCGAAAAACTTCCAGTTAGCAATCCTCTCCAGTTGCTAGGACATAACATTTGTTGGATGTTAACTCCCAGCATTACAAGAGTTAATAACCAATGGTGTTTGCAACTTAACAGCAACGCAGGACATGGGGATTCCTAACTGAGAGTTTTTGACTAGGCTTTCAGGGGAGTCCAAATGGCCTAAAGGTATGACAGTAAAATTAATGAACATTTTACAAAGCTGCACAGTTTTTTACTATCTACTCGAGCTCCTTTACTGCATATGACACTTTCTAGAAAATGTGTATTTTAGCTACAACTTTTTTCTTTATTTTTGGATACAGTAGGAAAAGGTTAATGCAACTGTGTTTAATTGTGTCTAAATGCTGTCTGTGTTGTTTCTGGATTCACCCTTTATATTTGTCCTGGTGACTTTATACAGCGGTACAGAAGGTGATGGGAAATCCCAAGTATTACTTTTGCAGTCCTCCGATTTTTTGTTGTGTCTTCAGTATAGCAATTGAAGCCCCCCCCCCCCCCAAAAAAAAAGACAGGAGTTATAGCCATCGTACTCTATTTAAAAAACAAAACTGTAGAGATTTGCTGCCTTCAACTGTCTGTATTTGTAGGTGCTGTGAGTTATGTATGTCCATCACTTCCTTTCTGTGTGGATCTGGGTTAAAAATACCAAAAGGAGGAAGTGAAGAGTCCTTACACAGACAGGAGCTCTTGCTGCTGTTGTATTTCACCTTGACCAGAAGCAGAGACTCTCATGCAAGTATGTTCTACAAATTTTACTGCAGCTGCCCATAGCTTCTTGAGTGTGTATCTGAATTCTTGTGACAGAGTATCTCTGTTCTATCTTTATCTCACATGCACAGTGCCTAGCTAGGTCTGTGCTGCTGTATGTGTGTAGTGCAGAGTAGATAGACTGACTCTGAGTTCCAGTGCCACACCACAGTTTGCGTTGGTGAAAAGTTGCATTCCAGACTGGTTGGACAATAACTGAAAGGTCTCCTGCTCTGAAGGGATGAGAAACAGAAGGATTGTTCGCTCTGTACAGAGCGCTATATTAAATGTCAACACGGGGCTCTGGGCTGTGATTGGACACAGTCGGTCAGTAAGTCCTGCCTATGAATCATTGGCTGGGACTTGCTGATAGACTCCTGCTGTGTACAATAACGGTGGGCGCTAGTGGGGGGGCGCGTGCACCCTAAACCCAGAAGCAGACAGTGATTTACAGCGCCGGTCCGCGAGTGGTTAAATGGGAACTAAACTGAGTTAGCCTTTTTGTCTGAGGAAGGTATCATCTTGGCCTCCTGATCTGCAGTTGCCATGGTGATCATCTATAACACCAGCCATGGGAGGGCTTGACAATTCAGTTCAGAGAGCTAACACAAGCACACTAGCAACTGTCACTGTTGTAGCCCAGTGCTGGCTAACTTGTGCTATCGCAAAATATTCATAATACGAAATATGTTGAACTAATGCTCCCTCTAATGTTTAGTGACACTGTGTTCAGAGGCACCGAGAAAGAGAGGAGGACTCAACAAGGAGATGGGGATTGTGGGAGATATAGTCCAGAAGGCTGAGGTTTGCAAGGAACCCATAATGTTGTGAACTACAACTTCCAGCCTGCTGGAGGAAGAGAAGCAGAATGCTGGAGAGGATATATATTTTGGACTCCGGAGAAAGCTCTTCCTCTTGGGACTATGGGCTAAAGCTGAGAGGAGGGACCCGGCTGCTGTGAAGAGTTGAGTAGGCCACGCAGTCCTGACAGGGTGGAGGATCTTTACCAGGTGAGCTACAGACCTGCAAGCAGATCATCTGTCCCCAGCTTCCTGTTGGCAGAGTGACCAACCAGAGTCGTGCACTGTCACAGTGTCGCAAGGCACTAGGCCAGGCGCCCCACGCTGGTTGCGGATTCTGCAGGAGCCTTCCAGGACATCCTGCATCCATTGAGCCACAGTGTTATCAGAACTTGTCAGCGGGCAGAAGCCCACATTGTGTACACTCCTCACTAAGGGACACTGCATGCAGACACCTTTTTACCCCATGTCTTCTTATAAACCTGTAATCCTCACCAGGAATCATTTACCCATAATATCCACTGTTGCCAGTTGCCATTGCACAGCAATCTCTTTGGGCCCTTATTGAGCTAGCTGAAGATCCAAGACACTCTTCCACCAAGACTCTCTTTGACACTTCTAAAGCCAAGGACTTAGTTCCTTATCTGAGCATATGTTAAAGGGGGACTCTGTTTAGAATTTGTTTATATCATAGTTCATTTATTTAGCTCTTACAAAGTATATTTTTATTTCTGGACCTGTGGCATCAGGATTTTAGGGGAGCAGGCTGACGCTGAGAAGTCTTTCTTTTTCCTTTCACACTTTGGGTCAAAGGCAACCACTGAGCACATTTGAAACACTGTTTGAATCATTGTGTTCATCTCTGCCAAGTCCACCTGTGTTCAGACTTTCAGCTCAACAAGGTGGTGGTTACATTAATAAGTATCTCCATAAACATTATTTACTGTCTGCTGACTGAATAACTCTTAGTAAATACTCAATTGCTTTACTGCGTTCAGTTGTCTGTGCACCGCTATTCCCAGAGGCATGCCTAGAATGTACTTGTTTGGAGAAAAGGTTATAAGAACAAAAGTTTAAAAAGTATAACTACAGGCTCACCTTTGGTTTAGTCTTAGATAGAGTGGACAGGGATTAGAAAACCTGTTATATATTTGTTGCTGTCTGCGCCCCATTAGGGTGATTTACCCTCTCTTTTTTTCCTGTCAACTTTTATCACCAAGAGTGAGAGTAAAAGAAGATCCCACATTTTGGGTTGTCACCAGGATAGGAATAGAAGGAAATTCGTCCAATGGAGACACTCAATCTGATGACCCTAGTGACAACCAGGAGTGATTTCCTCTCCTTTCTTGTTTTGGCTATGGGACATAAAGTGCAGGGAAATCTACCCATTGGGGACACAGAAGGTAAAAAAACCTAGCAGGGGTGAAAAATATCTTTAGTTCTAATGTAAATGGTTTGTCTCAACTGCCACTTTTGCTGATTGGTTTGGTCTATTAAAGGAAGTTGAAAAACAACAGACATAACCAGGTAAACATATAGCAAAAGATACCCTCCTCCCAAATAACTAATGTAGCTAACCCATCTAAGACTTGGTAAGCAATATATAAATGTTTACTTTTTAATTTATATAAACTTTACCTAATGTGGGTTATTGATCAGTATTTATTATTTGTAGTTACTCTTAATAAAACAAATCAATAATCAAGAACACTACTTAACTGAGATCAGCTTAATTTTCCCCTATTCAAAATGGTATTCAAATTTCAGCATCTTTCTCCTTTTCAGGTTTATTTGGCTATAATGAGAAATTATTAAAATATTTGAGAACTGCAGCAGGTGCAGAGTCTTCAACCAATATTCTTGGCTACTAAACTGAAAAATGTATGCCAGTTTACTATGGAGCATTCTGAAAGCTATCAAGTACAGGGTATAATCATGCAAAAACAAAAAGAAGCTTCACTTGGACAACAGCTTCACCTTGTGGTCAGTATATGTACTGTACATATGTTCTAGATCCAAGAGCTGATCAATGCAAAATATTATATTCTGTTTCAATTTTCTAGTTATTATTTTCAATTATTATTCTGAGATTGTTGTTGGAGGTTTTAGAAGGAATAGATATTGTAACATCAATTTGAAAGGGAACAGATATGCAGACAATATGAGCAGAAATAAAAGGAAGTATTGTGACAATTGAAACACAAAAATCGTAATGATAAACACATGAAACCTTTTTTTTCAGCCAAATCAACTGAGGTCATAACTAGAGATGAGCGAATCGAACATGACGAAGTGGAATTCGTTCCGAAGATTTGGAAAAATTCTATTCGCGACGAATCCGAAGATTAGCAAACTTCGGATGCACGAATCAAATTTTCCCAAAAATGGCGGCGACATGTGTGGCGACGGAGAAAATGGACAGAGAAGATGGGGCGGGGATCTCTGGGAAGGCGCGCTGACCCATAATGCATTCATGACATGTGATCGCATTAGCCAATCAGCAGCCAGCCAGCACTGTGTAATGGTGGAGCTATAAATCGCGGCCATCTTAGAATTCTCCATTAGCCTCCGGTCATTCAAGAGAGACAGACCTGTGTGTATTAACGGACAGAGTTAGGGCCACAGAGACTTTAGGGCCACAAAATCATTACTCAGGGACACAGAACCGTTACTCAGGGACACAGAATCGTTACTCAGGGACACAGAATCGTTACTCAGGGACACAGAATCGTTACTTAGGGCCACAGCTATCAAAGAATCAAAAATTTAAAGTGACATACACCCTTTTTTTTTTTGGTGGCTGTCGTGCACAGTTGGTGCTGCAGTTTGCCGATTGTGCAAAATAAACTGACTTTCTGCTTCACAACCACTATTGTACGTTCAAAGAGTTAAATCCATTTACACGCCGGCTGGCGGTAATATTTTTTGGGTGATTAGTGCATTCCAGTGACACAAACGTACAGTTTCCAGCCAACGGCAAGCTGCAATTGACCGATTGTGTACAATAAACTGACTTTCTGCTTCACAACCACTATTGTACGTTCAAAGAGTTAGATCCATTTACACGCCGGGTGGCGGTAATATTTTTTGGGTGATTAGTGCATTCCAGTGACATAAACGTACAGTTTCCAGCCAATGGCAAGCTGCAATTGACCGATTGTGCTAAATAAACTGACTTTCTGCTTCACAACCACTATTGTACGTTCAAAGAGTTAAATCCATTTACACACTGGCTGGCGGTAATATTTTTTGGGTGATTAGTGCATTCCAGTGACAGAAACGTACAGTTGCCAGCCAACGGCAAGCTGCAATTGACCGATTGTGTACAATAAACTGACTTTCTGCTTCACAACCACTATTGTACGTTCAAAGAGTTAGATCCATTTACACGCCGGGTGGCGATAATATTTTTTGGGTGATTAGTGCATTCCAGTGACATAAACGTACAGTTTCCAGCCAAGGGCAAGCTGCAATTGACCGATTGTGCTAAATAAACTGACTTTCTGCTTCACAACCACTATTGTACGTTCAAAGAGTTAGATCCATTTACACGCCGGGTGGCGGTAATATTTTTTGGGTGATTAGTGCATTCCAGTGACATAAACGTACAGTTTCCAGCCAATGGCAAGCTGCAATTGACCGATTGTGCTAAATAAACTGACTTTCTGCTTCACAACCACTATTGTACGTTCAAAGAGTTAAATCCATTTACACGCCGGCTGGCGGTAATATTTTTTGGGTGATTAGTGCATTCCAGTGACATAAACGTACAGTTTCCAGCCAACGGCAAGCTGCAATTGACCGATTGTGCTAAATAAACTGACTTTCTGCTTCACAACCACTATTGTACGTTCAAAGAGTTAAATCCATTTACACGCCGGCTGGCGGTAATATTTTTTGGGTGATTAGTGCATTCCAGTGACAGAAACGTACAGTTTACAGCCAACGGCAAGCTGCAATTGACCGATTGTGTACAATAAAATGACTTTCTGCTTCACAACCACTATTGTACGTTCAAAGAGTTAAATCCATTTACACGCCGGCTGGCGGTAATATTTTTTGGGTGATTAGTGCATTCCAGTGACCTAAACGTACAGTTTCCAGCCAACGGCAAGCTGCAATTGACCGATTGTGTACAATAAACTGACTTTCTGCTTCACAACCACTATTGTACGTTCAAAGAGTTAAATCTATATACACGCCGGGTGGCGGTAATATTTTTTGGGTGATTAGTGCATTCCAGTGACCTAAACATACAGTTTACAGCCAACGGCAAGCTGCAATTGACCGATTGTGCTAAATAAACTGACTTTCTGCTTCACAACCACTATTGTATGTTCAAAGAGTTAAATCCATATACACGCCGGGTGGCGGTAATTTTTTTTGGGTGATTAGTGCATTCCAGTGACATAAACGTACAGTTTCCAGCCAACGGCAAGCTGCAATTGACCGATTGTGCTAAATAAACTGACTTTCTGCTTCACAACCACTATTGTACGTTCAAAGAGTTAGATCCATTTACACGCCGGGTGGCGATAATATTTTTTGGGTGATTAGTGCATTCCAGTGACATAAACGTACAGTTTCCAGCCAACGGCAAGCTGCAATTGACCGATTGTGCTAAATAAACTGACTTTCTGCTTCACAACCACTATTGTACGTTCAAAGAGTTAAATTCATTTACACGCCGGCTGGCGGTAATATTTTTTGGGTGATTAGTGCATTCCAGTGACAGAAACGTACAGTTTCCAGCCAACGGCAAGCTGCAATTGACCGATTGTGTACAATAAACTGACTTTCTGCTTCACAACCACTATTGTACATTCAAAGAGTTAAATCCATTTACACGCCGGGTGGCGGTAATATTTTTTGGGTGATTAGTGCATTCCAGTGACATAAACGTACAGTTTCCAGCCAACGGCAAGCTGCAATTGACCGATTGTGCTAAATAAACTGACTTTCTGCTTCACAACCACTATTGTACGTTCAAAGAGTTAAATCCATTTACACGCCGGCTGGCGGTAATATTTTTTGGGTGATTAGTGCATTCCAGTGACCTAAACGTACAGTTTCCAGCCAACGGCAAGCTGCAATTGACCGATTGTGTACAATAAACTGACTTTCTGCTTCACAACCACTATTGTACGTTCAAAGAGTTAAATCCATATACACGCCGGGTGGCGGTAATATTTTTTGGGTGATTAGTGCATTCCAGTGACATAAACGTACAGTTTACAGCCAACGGCAAGCTGCAATTGACCGATTGTGCTAAATAAACTGACTTTCTGCTTCACAACCACTATTGTACGTTCAAAGAGTTAAATCCGGTTTTATTTTTGGGGTGCTTATTGAATTAAAGAGTATGTCTGACAACATGCAGAGGAGTGGCAGAGGAGGCAATGTTTCAGGAGCGAGCAGACGTGGCAGCACTAGTCGCAGCCAGAGGCCAGTGCTCCCGGTGTCATCCAGCGGTCGTGTCTCCACCGACAACCCTGCCGTCATCGTTTGGTTGACTCGGTCGTCTTCCTCTTCCCAGGTCACCTCTGACACCTACAGCCAACGGTCGGTGGGTACGTCAGACACAACCGTTAGTTGGCATGGCCCGGGAGCAAGCCCACTGAAATCACGTGTCCTCGACCTGCCCCTGTCCTTTGGTGTTCCCTCACCAAGCAAAGTATCGCATGCTGTGGGCTCAGCCCCACTGTACAGTGAGGAAGAGCTAAGAGAGGGCGGTCAGGAACGGGGGGAGACATCCGCCTCTTCAGCAGCCAGGCGAAGAAGTACTGGCGAGGAGAGTGGCTCGGTAGCCGGTCTAGAGACAGGTCTGTCTCCTGACCCACACGCAGCCGAGGGGGCTAGTAGTGACGCGGAGACCCTAATTGATGATGATGAGGCTGATCGCACTTGGCAGCCTCGTCATCATCAGGCTATTGCTTCCGCATCATCAGGAGAAGAGGGTGCCAGCTTGCCAGCGAGCAATACAGTCGGTGGGTTGCCCAGGAGGCAGCAGGGTCGCAGCAGTGTCAGTGGAGCCAAACGGCCACGGAGTAGAGCACCAGCTCCACTGCAGCCTACCACCTCGGCCAGTAGTGGTGCCGGTGTGCACGGAGGAAGTAGCAGTCAGCCAGTGAGGAGTAGCGGGGGCAAAGTTTCCTACTCGGCGGTGTGGCAATTTTTCGTAAAGGCGCCCGAGGAAGTAAACGTAGCCGTATGTCGACTATGTGGCCAGAAAGTCAATTTCTGGCCACATTTCTGGCCCAGGGGGCCAATGTTGGGACTACAGCGTTGCGTCAGCATATGCAGCGTCGCCATTCGGTGGCCTGGGAAAACCGTGATAAAGATACGGCGGTTCTGCCTGCCCCAGCCCCCGCTCCATCACCCGCTCCGTTACTTGCTCCGTCACCCGACGTCAATCGCCCTCTATCAGCCAGTCAAGGCTAAAACACCTCTGCTGAGGGGAGTTGTCGCTCGTTGGCATCTTCCGCTCATTCAGATGCTCCTTCTCCTGCTACTCCTCTTCACGGATTCCGTCAGCAGTCTTTCTTGGAATCTGTTTCCAAGAGACAACAGTTTGCGAGCACACACCCGACGGTGCAGAAGCTGAACGTCCTCCTGTCCAAGTTGCTGGTGCTGCAGTCCCTCCCTTTCCAAGTGGTGGACTCAGCACCTTTCCGAGAAATGATGGCTTGTGCCGAGCCGCGGTGGAGAGTGCCAAGCCGGCATTTCTTCGCCAAAAAGGCAGTGCCAGCCCTGCATTCACATGTAGAAGAGATGGTGGGCCAGTCTTTGAGCATGTCGGTCTCTGCCAAAGTGCACGGCAGCGCCGACGTGTGGAGCTGTAACTACGGTCAGGGACAGTACATGTCATTTACGGCCCACTGGGTGAACGTGGTGCCGGCACAGCCGCACCAGGAACTTGGACAGGTCACGCCGCTTTTGCCTCCACGTTTGCACGTCCTTGGTCCAACAAAGATGTCCGCCTCTACCACCTCTTCTTCCGCCGTGTCCTCAGCCGCCACCCCCGTGCCAAGTC
Source organism: Staurois parvus (assembly GCF_062004578.1). Taxonomy (NCBI): domain Eukaryota; kingdom Metazoa; phylum Chordata; class Amphibia; order Anura; family Ranidae; genus Staurois; species Staurois parvus. Next base: position 792,933 of record NW_028317929.1, on the reverse strand, counting down.
CCATTACCCGACCGGCATATCACATGTGCAGGGCGCAACGGTGTCACGCTGTGCTGCACCTGGTATGCCTTGGCGAAAGTAGTCACACAGGGGAGGAACTTCTGAGTGTAATTAACAGAGAAATCGACAGATGGCTGTCTCCGCGCAAACTGAAAATCGGAACCATGTTGACCGACAACGGAAAGAACATGGTGTCTGCTCTGCGTCAAGGAAGGTTGTGCCATGCGCCATGCATGGCTCACGTGTTCAATCTGGTTGTCAAGCGGTTCCTAAAATCCACCATCCCACTGCAAGACATCCTTAAAATGTCACGTAAACTTTGCATGCATTTCAGCCATTCCTACACCGCAAAGCACACCCTCCTTGAGCTGCAGCGGCAGAACGGAATTCCACAGCATCGCCTGATCTGCGACGTTGCAACAAGGCGGAATTCAACCCTACATATGTTAGACCGCCTTTACGAACAGCGAAAGGCCATCACCAATTTCCTGATGTTACAAGCGGATAAAGGTACTCCCCTCTGTAACTTAGATGTCAGCCATTGGCAGCTCATGCGTGACACCTGCCGCTTGCTCAGGCCCTTTGAGGAGGCCACGCTATTCGTGAGTCGGCAGGACTATGGGATGAACGACGTCATTCCTCTGTTGCACGTCCTGGAACAAATGCTGTTAACAATGGCTGGTCAGGGTGCGGTAGACGTGGCGCACAGATCTCAACGCCACATGACCCCTGTGGGGGCAGGACAGGAAGAAGAGGAGGAGGTAGAGGAGGACATTGGTGCTCAGGAATTATTGAGTGAAATGGGTGGTTTTTCCACTCAGCGGACAGGAGTGGAGGAGCAGGAGCATCTGGTAGAGGAGGAGGAGGAGACAGAGGACCCAGACGCACCGTGGCAGTATGCTGTGGAGATGGAGGCAGGGAGTCCCTCGCATTCCTTGGCACAAATGGCCCATAGCATGCTCGGTTGCTTGCGTAGCGACAGCCGAATAATAACCATCAGACAGAGGGATGACTTTTGGCTGTCCACCTTGTTGGACCCTCGCTACCGTTCAAAAATGGTGGCCTTTTTCACACCTGCTGAGAGGGAGGCCAAAATAAAGTACTATAAAAACCACCTATGTAGTCAGTTGGTCTCTGCCTTTCTGCCCCAACGTCCATCCTCAGACACTGTGGGCCCTGTGCGCTCGCGTTCCGCTGCCATGGCAGCAGGGGAGGGGTGGGGTGGTAGGAGCAGTGGCAGCTCCACCAGCAGCGGCTGCCTCAGTCTGCAGTCGATGATGAGTAGCTTTCTTCACCAGCGCAGTGAGGAAACTACTAACCAGCCGCAGCAGCAGCAGCATCAGGTGGACCTGGAGCAGGACCTCAAACAACAGGCTTGGGCCTACTTGGACAGCACCCTGCCAACCGAGGGAGACAATCCCCTTGACTACTGGGCAACGAAACTTGACCTTTGGCCCCAACTAGCTGAATTTGCCCTTGAAAGGCTGTCATGCCCGGCCAGTAGCGTGGCATCGGAGCGCGTGTTTAGTGCGGCAGGAGGTATTGTAACTCCGCGGAGGACACGACTGTCCACCCAAAGTGTGGAGAGACTCACTTTTGTGAAAATGAATCAGGCGTGGATTAGTCTGGATTTCAAACCACCAGTTCCTGACACAACTGACTAAATCCGCCATGAATCATGCCCCAAACATGTTATTAGGGACAAATGGAAGACCTCCACCTGATCCGTACATTTGTATATATATTTTATTGAGAGGCTGCTGGTCGGCCGACTCATGTTTTGCACATTTTTAATGACTTATACTCTGCAGGTCGGGCCCCTCATGAATTGGGGTTTTTAAATTATTTATACTTCGCTGGACGACCGTCACATGAATTGAACCTTTTTAATGACTTATACTCTGCTGGTCGGGCCCCTCATGAATTGGTGTTTTTAAATTATTTATACGTCGCTGGACGACTGTCACATGAATTTAAACTTTTTAATTATTTATAGTCGACCAGTTCCAGACCGATGGAATAGCAATTTTTTTAAATATTTATTTGACACGTGTTGTCCATCTCATCAATGAGGTGGACTGTTTATTTATTGGCCACGGTTTGGCCCCCTCCTGTTTCTTACATTGTTAACTTGTTGTATCGGTCACGGTTTGGCCACATGTTTGGTTGTCTTGTTAAGATTTTCTGTAATGTACACAGTTACGCTTGACTTGTCGACTTTCCACAATCTACTAAGGTATAGCATCGCATCAAAGTTTTTTGTTTTTTTTTTTGGTCTAAACCATTTCTTATAATGTCAATTTGTAGGATACGCCGCTGTAAGGCGACCTACTTTTTTGTCACTGTGTAGACATCTATTTATAGGCCGATGTTTGGCCAGAAAGATATATTTAGTAATAACCTAGCCGTTCAAGCCGCTCACTGAACACCTCGAGAATTGCTTTGTATATCTGTCGCCTTAGGGGCCGCTGTCTGGCGACATAATTTTTTGTCACTGTGTAGACATCTATTTATAGGCCGATGTTTGGCCACAAAAATATATTTAGTAATAACCTAGCCGTTCAGGCCGCTCCCTGAACACCTCGGGAATTGCTTTGTATATCTGTCGCCTTAGAGGCCGCTGTCTGAACAGCTCATGAATTGCTTTCTATATGTGTCGCCTTTGAGGCCGCTGGCTGGACAGCTGATGAATTGATTTGTATATATGTACTTATTGTCCGCTGTCCGGACAGCTCATGAATCCCTTTTTGTATATAGCCTTCCAAACCACTCTCAGAATAAGTCATGATATTCATGCTGTGTATAGCCTTATAGGCCAATGGTCAATCAAGTCATGATTGTTATAGTGTGTATAGCCTTATAGGCCGCTGTCTTTACAACTTTATAATTCCATGCAGTATATAGCCCTATCGGCCACTTTCTGGCATCCAGTTGCTGTAGCCCCCATCACCACACTGTGCCACGGGCCCCTGTACCGCCTTCTCATACTGCTGCCAGATCCATCCTCTGCCATGTGCGTCTTTGTCGTCTGCTCACGCTGCTGGGTTCCAGTTTTAAACCTAGGCCTGTGTATGGCTTCCGAATACTGCTGCCTCCACCGCCACCCTGCGCCATGTGCCTCTGTCGTCTGCTCACGCTGCTGACGGCTTCCGCTTTTTAACCTAGGCCTGTGTATGGCTTCCGAATACTGCTGCCTCCACCGCCACCCTGCGCCATGTGCCTCTGTCGTCTGCTCACGCTGCTGACGGCTTCCGCTTTTTAAACTAGTCCTGTGTATGTCTTCCGAATACTGCTGCCTCCACCGCCACCCTGCGCCATGTGCCACTTTCGGGTCTCCTCACACTGCTGCCAGGTCCATACTGATTCATGGCCCCCTGTACCGGCTCCTCATGAACGTGGTTCAGCGGGTTTGCATCACTTAACGGCAAATCGTTGACAAATGCTGGGACGTTCAGTGTTGTGCGCATTAAGCCAGACACCAAAGGGCAGCACAGACCTGTTATTACTCGCTCAAGCATGGCTGAACAAAACCAGTCTCTACCACAAATTGGACCCAGACCTGCCCAGGGTCTCGTAACTAGATTGCACGGAGGAGTAGAGTCCGTTATCGGAATTAAATAGACAAAACGCCACACCAAAAAGAGTGGCCATTTCCAACACTTATTCCAGAAAGAGGAACAACCCGTTTCATATACGGCCCGTAGACGTTTCACGTCTGCCACATTCAGTCGATTTAAGACGCAAGCTCCACTTCCTGTGGTCTCTGACCGTCGATATACCTTTAAGTGTCAGCTTTGAAGCTATATTCCCTCCGGAGCACTGACACTGGTGCCCTTCCGTCAACATGCCTTTAAGTTTCAGTTTTCAACCATATTCCCCACAGAAGCCAAACTCTTGGGTATCCCAGAAGCTACTCAGCGGGTCAGGGCAATAAAGCTCCCGGTTCGCAGGTTGTTCCGTCTTATGGATGGAAGTACGACGGTATATGATCTTCTTCGCACCCACGGCATTACCTCATAAAATTTCTGCATTGCATCTGCAATCACAACGCTGACTTCCCGGATCGCCACTCAGCCATTGGACTCTTGATAGTCGTCTCCCCACACTGCTGCTGGGGGGACTTTTTAACCTAGGCCTGTGTATGGCCTTCAATTGAAGCTGCTTCCGCTCTGCCACTCTGCCATTGGACTCTTGATAGTCGTCTCCCCACACTGCTGCTGGGGGGACTTTTTAACATAGGCCTCTGTATGGCCTTTAATTGAAGCTGCTTACGCTCCGCCACTCTGCCATGGGCCTCTTGGGTATCCCAGAAGCTGCTCAGCGGGTCAGGGCAATAAAGCTCCCGGTTCGCAGGTTGTTCCGTCTTATGGATGGAAGTACGACGGTATATGATCTTCTTCGCACCCACGGCATCACCTCATAGAATCTCTGCATTGCATCTGCAATCACAACGCTGACTTCCCGGATCGCCACTCAGCCATTGGACTCTTGATAGTCGTCTCCCCACACTGCTGCTGGGGGGACTTTTTAACCTAGGCCTGTGTATGGCCTTCAATTGAAGCTGCTTCCGCTCCGCCACTCTGCCATTGGACTCTTGATAGTCGTCTCCCCACGCTGCTGCTGGGGGGAATTTTTAACATAGGCCTCTGTATGGCCTTTAATTGAAGCTGCTTACGCTCCGCCACTCTGCCATGGGCCTCTTGGGTATCCCAGAAGCTGCTCAGCGGGTCAGGGCAATAAAGCTCCCGGTTCGCAGGTTGTTCCGTCTTATGGATGGAAGTACGACGGTATATGATCTTCTTCGCACCTACGGCATCACCTCATAGAATCTCTGCATTGCATCTGCAATCACAACGCTGACTTCCCGGATCGCCACTCAGCCATTGGACTCTTGATAGTCGTCTCCCCACACTGCTGCTGGGGGGACTTTTTAACCTAGGCCTGTGTATGGCCTTCAATTGAAGCTGCTTCCGCTCCGCCACTCTGCCATTGGACTCTTGATAGTCGTCTCCCCACGCTGCTGCTGGGGGGAATTTTTAACATAGGCCTCTGTATGGCCTTTAATTGAAGCTGCTTATGCTCCGCCACTCTGCCATGGGCCTCTTGGGTATCCCAGAAGCTGCTCAGCGGGTCAGGGCAATAAAGCTCCCGGTTCGCAGGTTGTTCCGTCTTATGGATGGAAGTACGACGGTATATGATCTTCTTCGCACCCACGGCATTACTTCGTAGAATTTCTGCATTGCATCTGCAATCACAACGCTGACTTCCTGGATCGCCACTCAGCCATTGGACTCTTGATAGTCGTCTCCCCACACTGCTGCTGGGGGGACTTTTTAACCTAGGCCTGTGTATGGCCTTCAATTGAAGCTGCTTCCGCTCCGCCACTCTGCCATTGGACTCTTGATAGTCGTCTCCCCACGCTGCTGCTGGGGGGACTTTTTAACCTAGGCCTGTGTACCGCCTCCTCTTGCTGCTGCCAGGTCCAGAGTGTGTCATGGGTCCCTGTACGGCCTCCCATTGCTGCTGACTTCATCGCCAGACTCTGCCATGTGCCACTTTCAGGTCTCCTTACACTGTTGGTGGGTTCCATTTTGTAATAGGGTGCTGTATGGCCTTCCATTGCTGCTGCCTCCACCGCCACCCTGCGCCATGTGCCTCTGTCGTCTGCTCACGCTGCTGACGGCTTCCGCTTTTTAACCGAGGCCTGTGTTTGGCTTCCGAATACTGCTGCATCCACCGCCACCCTGCGCCATGTGTCTCTGTCGTCTGCTCACGCTGCTGACGGCTTCCGCTTTTTAACCTAGGCCTGCGTATGGCTTCAGAATAATGCTGCCTACACCGCCACCCTGCGCCATGTGCCTCTGTCGTCTGCTCACGCTGCTGCCAGGTCCATACTGATTCATGGCCCCTTGTACCGGCTCCTCAGGAACGTGGTTCAGCGGGTTTGCATCACTTAAAGGCAAATCGTTGACAAACGCTGGGACGTTCAGTGTTGTGCGCATTAAGCCAGACACCAAAGGGCAGCACAGACCTGTTATTACTCGCTCAAGCATGGCTGAACAAAACCAGTCTCTACCACAAATTGGACCCAGACCTGCCCAGGGTCTCGTAAGTAGATTGCACGGAGGAGTAGAGTTCGTTATTGGAATTAACTGCGAGCGACTTTTAAACCTAGGCCTGTGTATGGCCTTCAATTGAAGCTGCTTCTGCTCCGCCACTCTGCCATTGGACTCTTGATAGTCGTCTCCCCACGCTGCTGCTGGGGGGACTTTTTAACATAGGCCTCTGTATGGCCTTCAATTTTAGCTGCTTACGCTCCGCCACTCTGCCATGGGCCCCTGTACCGCCTCCTCATGCTGCTGCCAGGCCCGTAATCTGCCATGGGCCCCCGTACCGACTCCTCATGCTGCTGCCAGGCCCGTAATCTGTCATGGGCCCCTGTACCGCCTCCTCATGCTGCTGCCAGGTCCAGAGTGTGTCATGGGTCCCTGTACGGCCTCCCATTGCTGCTGTCTCCATCGCCACACTCTGCCATGTGCCACTTTCAGGTCTCCTCACACTGCTGGTGGGTTCCATTTTGTCATAGGGTGCTGTATGGCCTCCCATTGCTGCTGCCTCCACCGCCACACTGTGGCTCCACACTCTGGTTTTGGCCCCGTGACTGCCCAAATGAGTGAAGTGTGCGGTGATTCTAAGATCGACGGCACTCATCTGCATGTCATACTGACTGACAGTATTATTTCTCTTCCCCAGCAGACTCCAAGGGCATTTAAATTAAAGGTACAGTGTTCTGCACTAATATAAAGGCTCTCTGAAGCCTAGAAACACCCTTTTTATAAGTTAAATTCGCAGCGAATATATTCGGCTCGAAGCAAATTTATTCGGCGAATTCAGCGAATCAGCCGAACCGAATTTTTGAATAATTCGCTCATCTCTAGTCATAACTTTCAAAGGGCGATTACATAGTTACTTGCTATAAAGCCAATTGATTAAACAGAATTATTTATTGTTGCTTATGTTTATATAATAAATCTGCTCATCTATCTGCTCATACATTGACTCTCCCATAACTCAAATAGGCCCTTTATATATGTTTTGGCAGCAGGTAAAGGGTTTCAGCAGAAATGCAGACTGTCAGTAAGTGAGATCTTCTGGTTTACAGATTTCAGGCAGATCCACCCAAGACTGGTGCAAAGATTTTTGTCTACACAGGCGAAGGTGCACTTTGAATGGAAAAGCCATTAGCTGATGTCATATCAATGAAAGCTGATTTTTGATTTGTTGTGGATTATAGCACTTTAGACGTTATCACTACTGCCTATACCAACAAATTGGATTCAGACTCCTAATACAAAATTATGTTTGTAGAATGAAAGTTTGACTCAGGTTTCAATGGGGGATATAGGCAACTGCGACTATTCTTTCCCTAGGCATCTTGATTAAAAGGACTCATTTTAGGTGCTCTGTTGTGAAAAAGCCAATCACAGTTTGCACACCTTTGGAGAATTGGTAATTGTATGTACCATTTTTAAAGAAAATATGAGTGAGCAGGCAAAACACATTTCTTTTTTTCTTATGGGATTCATATTCAACTGTAGGTCATACCAGAATTGCACAATCATAAAACAAAATATGACAACAAATAAACAAATGAAATGACCCCTGTTCAAAAGTCTACATACCCTTAGTTCAAAATCTTTGGTTGTGTTGCATGAATTGTACATTTGAATTCTCCCCAGAGTGAATTGATGATATTAAGGTCAGCAGACTACAGTGACCACTCCAGGACTTTCACCTTTTTTCTGCTGTAACCACTGAAGAGTCAATTTGGCCTTGCGCTTAGGGTTATTATCATGCTGGAAAGTGTAAGAGCGACCCATGCATACCTTTTGTGTAGAAGAATGCAAAATGTCTGCCAGTGTTTTCTGATAACATGCTTCATTCATCTTGCCATCAATTTTCACAAGATTCCCCATGGCTTCACAACTCACCCCCCCAAGACATTAACAAGCCACCACCATGCTTCACAGTGGGGGTCGTATCTTGTCACTATAGACCTTGTTGATCTGTCAGGGAAATCGTATGCATGGTTGTGATCAAGATATGAGCATGCTCATAATATTTTTGGAGTGACAACTGGACATGCCCTAACTTGTGGGCATGCCTGCGCACATGCACATTAGCGTGAGCGAGCGTGAATACTTGGAGCTCACTTGCCTAATTAAATTGGCTCCAGAGACAAGAGCATTGCTGAGCGGTCTTCAGCTTCTTTGTGACCTGTTCCTATACTATTCGGCTTATCTACACCCTGCTTATTCCTGATACCCCGTTGCTGATTCTGTGACCTGACCCTGCCTTCTGCCTGCTGTTTTGGTACCTTCTCTGCTTGCCCAATACCAATCCTGACCTGGCTCTGACTATGTTTTGGTTTCTGATTCTGCACCTCTGCTGTGCGGCTTATACTGACTCCTATCTGCCTGATCACCTGAGATCCGGCATCTGCCTGCTTGATGTCTGCTGTTCTGTACCTGCTACAGTGCCTCCGCATCTGTCAGAGTATCCTACATCTGCCTGCTTGCCAGCCTGCTGGTGCCCTGTGGTTCTGTACCTGCTGCTGTGTCTTTTCCTTGGCCAGCTCATCAGTCCGCCTGCTGCTCTGTGCCTGCTACATGTTCTTCTGGCCAGGATCTCCTACATGGCACCCATGCCCTGTTATATCATGTCACCACCTCCAAGAGAAACAGGACAGCAGATGAAAGGGAAAGCCCTACCGTTAGCTAGGCCTCAACCAGATACGTGACATGACCCCTCTCCAAACATAGCACTTATGGTTGTGAGCATAAAGCTCTATTTTGTTCTTGTCACTGTAGATTACAGTGTGCCAGAAGCTATGAGGCATAGCAAGGTGTTCTTGGACATATTATAACTGGGCTTTTATGTGCCATTGGTGCAGTAAAGGCTTTTTTTTGGCAAGTCGACCATGCAGCTCATTTTTGTTCAAGTATCATCGTATTGTGCTCCTTGAAACAATCACACCATATTTGTCCAGAGGAACCTGTATTTCTCTTAACCTGTGGGTTTTTCTTTGTATCCAGAACATTTCTTCTGGCAGTTATGACTGCAGTCTTTCTTGGTCTACCTGACCTTGGATTGGTATTGTCAGGCACCGCTTGGCGGTGTCTCTAGCAACCCACAGCGCGGGGGTTCCTCAGGGTGCGGGGTATCAGTCCCAATCTGCTTATTCACCAGGGCCCCTGATGGTGGGGATGGACTTGGAGCAGACTGAGACCAGGTCGCGACCCCTGAGTACGTCCGGCAGTGGTAGAGAGCACCGTCAGGGGTGTGAGGGAAATGGAGCCTGACGTGAAGAGGCTGGCAGGCCTGGTAACAGGGACAGATCCGTGTGGGATGGATGGATCATCAGGGTAATGTAAGATGTAGTCAGACAGGCCAGGTCAGCAACGTGTGGGCAACGAGGTACCGGAGGAGCAGGCAGAGAATGGTCAGGGTCATGAGCCGGGTTCAGCAACTAACGGGCAGCGCGGTACAGAGGATCAGGCAGAAGAATGGTCAGGTCAAGCCAGGGGTCAAGCAGGAGACAATCAGCAGGGTCAAGATCAATGCAGAGGTCGGCAACAGGAAGCTTCACAGGATCAGATAACAGGAACAGGACAATAAGACCAAACAGCAATTGACATACCTCCTGTCCCGTTTAAATAGCGTGCCCTGCACTGTCATTGGTGCCAGGCATGTGTCCACGATCGCGAGTGTGCATGCGCGGCCATCGCGATCACCCAGGTCCCGCTGCCCGCTAGAGTGTGTCGGTGTTCTGCGCATGCGCCGCCCGGCGTATCGCGGCAGAACACCTGACCCCTGACAGATATCCTGAATTTTCCACTTCTTAATAAGTGATTGAACTGGCATATTCAAGGCTTTGGATATCTATTTATATCCTTTCCATCTTCATAAAGTTCCATTACCTTGCTATGCAGGTCTTATGACAGTTCTTGTCTGCTCCCAATGGCTCGGTATCTATCTTGCTTAGTGTATCCATGAAAGAAATTAATTGACTATACACAGATACTAATTGCAATTTAAAAAGCCACAGATGTGGGAAAATAACCTTTTAATTGCCATTTTAACCTGTAGGTGTCACCTTGTGTGTCTGTACTAAGGCCAAACATTCCAGGGTATGTAAACTTTTGATCAGGGTCATAAATGGCTTAAATAAAATACATTTTTTGGCATGATCAGTCAAAGTTGCATAAACAGTGTCAAAGTTCCATGATGTACTGCCAGGGCATGCAAACATTTAAGCACAACTGTACATTATTTTGGTATGGTTAGGTCTTCCTGCAGGTAATAGCTTGTTTGACTGACAGCTTTTTATCTGCATGAGTTGAATTTTCAATTATACTTAAGGGCCCTTTCACACTTGCTATACAATCAGGCATGCCTGTCAGTTTTTCAGGTGGACCTGATTGAAAGGTCCATGCATTCCTATGGGCGGTTGTAAACTGACTTGTGTGGCATCCTCTTCCATTTGGGCAGACCGACTCACAGGCAGCTGGATAATCAATGGACAGCAGAGTCTGTTTACACCCGGCTGCCCATAGAGCAGAGCGAGGTCAGTCCATGTCTGCTCTATGTAAACTGTGTAGACATGGATCTGTCATCTGCCATTCTCTGTTGTGATCAGCAGGGATTAGCAGACAGATCCCCCGCTGATTGGAATGGAAGGCGCCCATTTACAAAAGGAGTAATAGTGGTGCAATGTATCAAGATAGGGATATAATGACTCTTACATTTAATCAGATCCAAATGATAACTGGTGTATACTGTAAATATTAATGTATATGCCTTGTATTATAATGCTGATAGGGCTAATACTAATGACTGCAATTATAAAATTAAGGAACTAGATCATCCATCTTAACCCAAACAGTTTCCTGTATAGATTTTAAAAAAAAGATTGGTAGTCTGGATAAAAATTACACTATGTAAACAAAAAATCCTTAATGTTTAAATGGAGTGGTGAAATTGCTCGTAGACTACACAGTTTTCTTTCACAAGGATTTCTTGATTGTACTATCTTTAGCCCTCATCTTATGATCTGTCATATACAGTATATACTATATATAGAGCATGTGATGATACTTTGTATTCTCTTATATGGTAAATAATCACCGAACAAAGCTCTCTGGAACTTGGAACAGTCTATATACAGGTGGCTTTATTCTCTACTAATAATGTATTTAAGATTGGCAGGATTGTCAAGCCCCACACATGGCTAATGTGTAAGGTAAAGTCTATGGGCTTGGAGAAATCCGTATGCAAATGGCTAGAAAACTGGCTGAAAGATCGTATTCTAAGAGTAGTTGTTAATGATTCATACTCTGAATAATCTAGGGTTGTCAGTGGTGTAACCCAAGGTTCAGTGTTGGGACCCTTACTTTTTAATATATTTATAAATGATATAGGGTCTGGGATTAAAAATCTAATTTCAGTCTTTGCAGATGATACCAAGCTGTGCAGTGGAATAACGTCCTTAGAGGATGTCTCCAATTTACAAGCCAACCTCAATGCACTGTTAAATTGGGCAACTATGTGGCAAATGAGGTTTAATGTTGATAAATGTAAGGTTATGCACTTGGGGACTAAGAATATGCATGCATCATACATACTAGGGGGAGTACAACTGGGGGAATCAATGGTGGAGAAGGATCTGGGAGTTCTGGTAGATCATAAGCCTAATAATGGCATGCAATGCCAAGCTGCGGTTTCTAAAGCGAGCAAAATCCTCTCTTGTATTAAAAGAGATATAGACTCCAGAGAGAGATATCATATTACCCCTGTACAAATCATAAGTAAGACCTCATCTGGAGTATGCAGTTCAGTTTTGGACACCAATTCACAAAAAGAACATTGGGGAACTGGAGAAAGTACAGAGAAGGGCAACCAAACTGATAAGAGGCATGGAGGAGCTCAGCTATGAGGAAAGATTAGAGGAACTGAATTTATTCTCTCTTGAGAAGAGGAGATTAAGGGGAGATATGATCAACATAAATAAATACATCAGTGGTCCATATAGTGAACTCGGTGTAGAACTATTCACCCTGAGGTCAACACAGAGGACAAGGGGGCACTCTTTATGTCTGGAGGAAAAGAAATGTAATCTCCAAACACGGAAAGGTTTCTTCACAGTGAGAGCTATGAAAATGTGGAATAGACTCCCTCAAGAGTTGGTTCTGGCCACCTCAGTGTTAGGCTTCAAAAAATGCCTGGATTGTTTCTTAGATACACAGAATATAACTGGATACTAACATTTATAGGTAAAGTTGATCCAGGGACTATCCAATTGCCTCTTGGGGGATCGGGAAATAATTTTTTCCCCAGCAGGAGCAAATTGGATCATGCTTTCAGGTTTTTTTTGCCTTCCTCTGGATCATCTGTGGGTATAGGATTATATCTTTTTTTTATGGTTGAACTGGATGGACTTTTGTCTTTTTTCAGCCAGACTAACTACGTATGTAACTATGTGACTTTGATCTATAGCCAGGTAGAGGGTGGGTTGAGATTCGATCTTCTAGGTGGCAGTATTAATTTGTTATCTCCTCCATTGGCAGTCAGTTCCATTCTGATTCTTCACACAAGACACCAGACCCGAGAGGCAGTGGGGAAGATGTACTAAAACTAGAGAGTGCAAAATAGGGTGCAGCTCTGCATAGAAACCAATCAGCTTCCAGATTTTTTTTCAAAGCTTAATTGACCAAAAACTGAAGTTAGAAGCTGATAGGATACCATGCAGAGCTGCACCAAATTCTGAGTGCATCAGTTTTGGTGAATCTCCCTCATATTGTTCTCTCTTCATGTAGAAGTGTAGACACTTTTGTATGGCTACTACATACTTTGCTTCTGGTCCAACTTGCAACCCCAGTTAGTACTAATTTCACTTCTCACAAATGCAGATTCTTTAGCACACCACTTGAGATTAGGGACACATACCTTTCACCTCTTGCTGAGGAACTTTACTGAGAACCTTCCAAATGCAGAATCTTCATCAGAAAACCAGGTATTCACTTGAACAGGAACAAGGTTACTCAAGTCTGATAAATACAACTTTTGCTATCTAGATGTCATTGTCCACAAAAGTCTTTTAACAAATTCATCAGTGTCCAGCCTAGCACATGTTAAAGCTTGTAGGAGTTTTCATTCTGCTCTAGAAAGATGCAGGACCCCAACCTCTGTCTGGACAGTGCTGATTGGCCCTGTGCTGATCACATGCACCCTCCCAAGAAAAAACAACAAAAAAACCTCTCTAGAAATACACACCAAACTAAGCATGTGCAGTGACTCCACATATGTCTTATCTGGAGATAAGAGGGTGGGCACTGGAAGAAGTGGAGGATCAGAAAAGTCAGGATCAAACAGCGTTTCTACACAATACAGAGGATTAACTCCTTAGGTTCCACATTGAGTATAACACACATGCTTTACTGCATATACAGACTGATCTCACTGCTGTGGGTTTAGTAACACTTTAAGGACAAACAAGGCCTTCTTTTTGTGATATTGTCTTAATTTTTTTTTAAAAGAGTTAAATAGACACATTTATGGAAGAAATCTGTTTTTTTACTTGTCAGGTTGTTTAACTGACAGCATCTGCAGGTTGGAGCCCATTCTTTTGATCTTCAGAGGAATGAAACAGAGTAGATACATAATAACAGAGTTAAAAAAAAAAAAGTAACAATGGTACTTTGTATCTCTTCCTTTTCGCATTTAAACAGTGTTGATAAGCACTGAGTCAGATGGTTCTTTTTTGACAACAGCTGCTAAAGCTCCTGTATTTACACAGCAGCTCTCAACTTTATTTTAAAGTGATACTAAAGGTTCTGGTTTTTAAAAAAATAACACACATGTCATACTTATGTACCCATGATCCTCCTCTTCTTGGGTCCCCTGCTGGTGCTCTTGGCTCCCCCCCCCCCTGCTGAGTGCCCCCAGAGCAAGCTGCTCCAGAACCACCTCTGTGTGTCTAGAACATTGTTTCTCAACCTTTTTTCAGTGAAGGCACCCTGTAAAGTATTGGACAGTCTTGAGGCACCCCATTCTAAAATGTGAAAAATCTATTCCCTCAGTTTTTCTATATCCCTGAGCCAATGTGACCCCAGCACTGATGGAGAGGGGCAGGGGAGGGGCAAACTAGGATGCTGTGCAGGCAGCTGACATTCTCCTTATCAACTGATGATGTCATTGGTTGTCAGGACGCCGGCGGCTAGAAGGTCTTAGTGCTGCACAAGGAAAACCTGTGGCTTTGTGTAACTAAAAGCCAAGCTTGTTCCACCCGCTGGCTTGTATACATTTTTTTGGGGCAATTTGTAGACATTTTGCCAAGGCACCCCTGAAGAAACCTCAAGGTACCCCAGGGTGCCTGGGCACCCTGGTTGGGAAAGGCTGGTCTAGAAGACACACAGAACATGGCTCGCTCCATCCCCACTCCCTCCTCATAGGCTGTAATTGACAGCAGCCAATGGCTCTCACTGCTATGTCTCAGCCAATGAAGAGGGCGAGACCTGGGAGAGCCTCTGCTCTTGTGCACATTGCTGGATCAAGATCGGGCTCAGGTATGTATTAGGGGAGCAGAGGGGGGGAGTTGCACAATGAAGTTTTTTTACCTTCATGCATAGAATGAAGTGATATGGTTCCCATTCATTGATCCTCCCAGAACAGTGTGAACCCTGTTGGCCAACACATGGTGATACTCCATTGGATACTTCAGCGGAATGATCTTCACCATAAGAGGCAGTCTATGACATTGGGGTTCACCAGGGAGCATTAGATCTTAGGGTCCACTTGCTAACCCATCACATTTTAAACACCACACAATTATAGTGGTCATACTACAGTCATGGCCGAAATTGTTGGCACCCTTGATATTTCTCCAGGAAATCATGTATTTCTCACGAAACGTATTGCATTAACACATGTTTTGCTATACACATGTTTATTCCCTTTGTGTGTATTGGGACAAAACAAAAAAAGGGAGGAAAGAAAGCAAATTCGACATAATGTCACACAAACCTCCAAAAATGGGCTGGACAAAAGTATTGGCACCCTTTCACAACTGCGGATAAATAAGAATGTTACAAGCATGTGATGCTCCTGTAAACTCACCTGGGGCAAGTAACAGGTGTGGGCAATATAGAAATCACACCTGAAAGCAGATAAAAAGGAGAGACGTTCACTTAACCTTTGCATTGTGTGTCTGTCTGTGCCACACTAAGCATGGACAACAGAAAGAGGAGACGAGAACTGTCTGAGGACCTGAGAACCAAAATTGTGGCAAAATATCAACAATCTCAAGGTTACAAGTCCATCTCCAGAGAACTAGATTTGCCTTTGTCCACAGTGCGCAACATTATCAAGAAGTTTGCAACCCATGGCACTGTAGCTAATCTCCCTGGTCGTGGACGGATGAGGAAAATTGATGAAAGATTGCAACGCAGAATAGTCCGGATGGTGGATAAGCAGCCCCAAACATGTTCCAAAGACATTCAAGCTGTCCTGCAGGCTCAGGGAGCATCAGTGTCAGCGCGAACTATCCGTCGACATTTAAATGAAATGAAACGCTATGGCAGGAGACCCAGGAGGACCCCACTGCTGACACAGAGACATAAAAAAGCAAGACTACAGTTTGCCAAAATGTACTTGAGTAAGCCAAAAGCCTTCTGGGAAAACGTCTTGTGGACAGATGAGACCAAGATAGAGCTTTTCGGTAAAGCACATCATTCTACTGTTTACCGAAAACGGAATGAGGCCTACAAAGAACAAAACACAGTACCTACGGTAAAATATGGTGGAGGTTCAATGATGTTTTGGGGTTGTTTTGCTGCCTCTGGCACTGGGTGCCTTGACTGTGTGCAAGGCATCATGAAATCTGAGGATTACCAAAGGATTTTGGGTCGCACTGTAGGGCCCAGTGTCAGAAAGCTGGGTTTGCGTCCAAGATCCTGGGTCTTCCAGCAGGACAATGACCCCAAACATACGTCAAAAAGCACTCAGAAATGGATGGCAAAGAAGCGCTGGAGAGTTCTGAAGTGGCCAGCAATGAGCCCAGATCTAAATCCCATTGAACACCTGTGGAGAGATCTTAAAATTGCTGTTGGGAAAAGGTGTCCTTCCAATAAGAGAGACCTGGAGCTGTTTGCAAAGGAAGAGTGGTCCAAAATTCCGGGTGAGAGGTGTCAGAAGCTTATTGATGGTTATAGGAAGCGACTGATTTCAGTTATGTTTTCCAAAGGGTGTGCAACCAAATATTAAGTTAAGGGTGCCAATACTTTTGTCCAGCCCATTTTTGGGGTTTTGTGTGACATTATGTCATATTTGCTTTTCTGCCTCTGTTTTATATTTGTTCCAATACATACAAAGGGAATAAACATGTGTATAGCAAAACATGTGTTAATGCAATACCTTTTTTGTGTGAAATACTTGATTTTCAGGAAAAATATCAAGGGTGCCAACAATTTCGGCCATGACTGTATTGCCACAACTTGAAAAGACACAATTATTCTTTTCATTGCATTTTCACATAATGGTTCAAATACATAGCAAAATCTACATATAAGAAAGTAGAAATATTTTTTTCTTGAAAATATTCATGTTTTTCCAGGTGCACAACACTAAATATTTGCATCTTGCAGTTGGACTTTATCTTAGAGATAGTTCAAGAAAGAATCCTGCAATTGTGCTCTCATTTCCCTTATCCCAGCTATCAGGCACATAGCAAAGGTAGATGTAATCTAACTTAACCCCTTCGCGCCGGCGCCTCCCGGCCCTTTAAGGGTTTCAGAAGCTGGGAGGTGCCGGCGCGAAGGGGTTAAGTTAGATTACAGGGATCCGCCCACCTGACTGCGTCATTCATTCATGGTGTTCTGTCAATGAATGAATTACCAGTCCAGACAACCTTTGCTGCTGTCGGCTTATAGTTCTCAATGAACTACCATAGCACTGTGGAGCGCCATGGCAGGTCATTGATTCAGTCTCTCAATATATCTGCTTGCCCGTACATCCCATATGGGCCAGCATATATATTGACAGGTCTGCAGGAGACCATCATGGCACCAGCGATCTGCTGATCGCTGGTGCAATCCTTTCCAGGCTCCTGCAAAAAAAAAAAAAATAATAAATGCACAACCTGCAAAAAATGTGCATTTAATATTTTTTGTAAAAAGGTGAATTTATCCTTTAAGGCTGGCCATACAATATACAATTTTCTTGTACAATTTTCCTTTAGATTTACCAAAACCATATAACATGAGGTCAAACCTAAACACTTTCTATTTGTATGCAATTAGACAGGTCCAACTACATAGTTGAAGGTAAATCTAAAGGAAATTGAACAACAAAATTGTATAATGTATGCCCAGCTTAAAAGAGAAGTATTGGATGGCTTTTTATTTTTTCAAAATAATGCTGCATCTGTCCCCCGCTGGCTCTAATGCAGGCCATAGATGGGGAGAAAAATGGCAGATTTTTCTTTTAAAAAATGAAAATTCGGTCGTTCAAGCGGCCGACGTTACCATCAATGGTAAAAAAAATCGGCCGATTTTCATCCCTTCTACAGCCGGCAAAAAGTGTCCCTGCAGAGAGCTCCGCTATTTCTGACAGTTCTCTGACAGTTCCTTCACATTTACAGCGGTTGAAACATTGTATATATTTGTTTCCATTTAGGATACAGATGTTTTTATTCGGAAACAAATAGATACATTGTTGCAACCGCTGTAAATGTCAAAGAACTGTCAGAGAACTGTCAGAAATAGCGGAGCTCTCTGCAGAGACACTTTTTGCTGGACTGGAATTCTTCTTATTTTTATCCTACTTCTTCTTCTTCTTCTTCTTCATCCTCATCCTCTTCTTCTTCTTCTTCTTCTTCTTCATCCTCATCCTCTTCTTCTTCATCCTCATCCTCTTCTTCTTCTTCATCTTCATCCTCTTCTTCATCCTCATCCTCTTCTTCTTCATCCTCCTCCTCTTCTTCTTCTTCATCATCCTCCTCCTCCTCTTCTTCTTCTTCTTCCTCATCCTCCTCCTCTTCTTCTTCTTCTTCATCCTCATCCTCTTCTTCTTCTTCTACATCCTCATCCTCTTCTTCTTCTTCTTCTTCTTCTTCCTCGTCCTCGTCCTCTTCTTCTTCATCATCCTCATCCTCTTCTTCTTCATCCTCATCCTCTTCTTCTTCTTCTTCATCCTTATCCTCCTCTTCTTCTTCCTCATCCTCATCCACTTCTTCTTCATCCTCCTCCTCCTCCTCTTCTTCTTCTTCCTCATCCTCATCCTCTTCTTCTTCTTCATCCTCATCCTCTTCTTCTTCATCCTCATCCTCTTCTTCTTCTTCATCCCCATTCTCTTCTTCTTCTTCATCCTCATCCTCTTCCTCTTCTTCTTCTTCATCCTCTTCTTCTTCTTCTTCTTCTTCATCCTCATCCTCTTCTTCTTCTTCTTCATCCTCATCCTCTTCTTCTTCCTCATCCTCTTCTTCTTCTTCTTCATCCTCTTCTTCTTCTTCTTCATCTTCTTCTTCCTCTTCTTCTTCTTCATCCTCTTCTTTTTCTTCTTTTTTTTTTTTTTTTTTGTCTTCCTCTTGCAGGTCACTGCTCATGCGCAGATTTTTAATCGGCAAAAAATCGGCCGATTTGCCCACTAATTGCCGCGAAAATCGGCCGATCGGCAAAATCGGCCGATTTTTTTCAACTTTACAGAAAAAAAAAAACGGCCAAAATACCGAAAAACGGCCGACCAAATAGCCCACTAACGATCCGAAAATCGGCCGATTTTATTTTCGGCCGAAAAATCGGCCGATTTTCGACCCATCTATGGCCTGCATAAGTGTGAAAACTAAGTGATTACATGACCGCTGATTGCTGAGTTCTCACCACTGCTGTGGGCAAAGAGCAGTGATTGTCAATCACCGCTGTCTGTTCAGCCCCACCAGTTCTCACTGGAGCACTGGGCTGTGGAGTGGGAGGGAGCAGCTTGATCAGGCGGATCACTGAGAGGCAGAGCCAGGTGCAGCTTCAGACTTGTTGGGATCAGCACACCAGAACAGGTAGTAATCTGTCACAGCAACTTGTGGAAGAAACTGCTTCTGTACTACAGACTAATGATTCCCCTTTAGGCTAGGGTCACACCTATGCAGTTTGCGTTTGATCTGTTTCTGCAGTGCTTTTTGTGGTGCGTTTTGCATTTTTGCACATGCATTTTGTACGCGGTTTGTGTTTTTTATTGTTGCTAGGCAGATTAAAACATGAAACGCATCAAAATGTGTAAAAAAACTCAGCAAAAATGCACTATGTGCTGTTCTGCAGCATCTCTATTGATGTCTATAGAACCAAAAACGCTAAATTTTGTGTTTAAAAAAGTCCTTGACCCTTTCCAAAAAATGCACCCGGTGAAAACGCGGAGATATGAACATGTCCCGTAGGAAATCATGTTATATGGACTGTAGTGCGTTTCTGCAAAACTGCTGTGGAAAACGCTTAGGGCTCGTTCACACTTGACTGTTTTACCAACTCTTGGCAAACGCCCTTCTAGTGTTTGGCAAGCATTGGTCCGGCGTTTGCGGAGCGTTTTTTAACCGCATATGCGGTTCAGCGGCAGTTGCAAGGCGTTTGCCGAGCATTAAAAACGCCCCACAAACGCCTATAATGAAGTTTGGTTGGTGTTACTGCTCCGCAAATGCCCCACAGCTGCGTCACAACCGCAAATGCCCCTCTGACCTCCCTGTACTCTGTCCATCTGACCCCTTTGTACTGTGACGTCCTGACCCCTGTGTGCTCTTCCCTGCTGACACCTACTTATCTACCCTACATACTCATGATCTCTGCACTCTGCTCTACCTTCTTCTGACCTACTTGCTACTGACCTATGTACACTGCCCTACATACTACTTATACTGGTCAAAAATCAGAGCAGACAGCCAGGCTAGCATTGAGACCAGTCAGGCCTGAAATGTAACTAGTCAAGCAAGTCAACCAGTTGTTCTTCTTCATGATGGACTGTATCAGGCTTGTGTGTGGTGGGGGATCAATTACTTTCCAGACCCAATAATTGTGAATGCCAATTTTCTCATTGAAGTTAACTTTTAAAGAGAAACTACACTGCATCTGAACACCACAAACAGAAAACACTGTTTTTAATTCATTTTTAATATTCAAAGCAAATTCACCCATCCATCCATCCATGTCTCCCTGTTTCATTTTGATACACTAAACCCCTAACATTTATGGCCATGGCCACAAGGACAGAAGATTCATATAGCATTTAATCCCTTGAATCCATCTGCCTTTAGTTCAAGCATGCAGGCATTAGGGTGTGCTTAGCTGAGAAAACCCCTCCTCCCCTCTTGAAGACTTCTGAGATGTATGACAAAATTTTACCTAGTCCTGGAAAACAAGAAGTAACTGAAGAAATGCAAAAAAAATGTTTAAAGCAAGTACATATAAAATATGCCTTCCTTCCTAGTTACTAATGCTAGAAGCATAAGGACTAAAAATAGTTAATGTTGATTGAGCAATTTTAATTCCGCTTTAAGGTAAGCTATGCTTATCTGTTTACAGTGGCATTCGTTTTATTATATTTCTTACATTTTCTTCACGCTATCTTTACCTTTTATTGGGGCCTTGTTAACTTCTAAAACAAACAAACAAACAAAAAAAGAAAGTTAGATTTCAAAGGTTGCCTACCCCTGCTTTATAGACTGGGTTCCCTTAGTGCCTAATAGCTAGATATTGTAAATTTACATCTGCAGCCAGCAGGTGGAACTCTTTGCTCATTAGATCAGTCAGTCACACCATACCTCCCTCTCCCTCTTCAGATCAGAATCAGCTTAAAACAAGCCAGCCTCAAGCAATAGACATGCCTTTCACTTTAGTAGATTGCTCATTTTAAAGTACAGTCCTTATGTTATGACCCAATTCTACACATTCAAATCAGGGACAGTATGATCAAATAGAAATGCCCCATTAGTAAAGCTTTAGTCAGTAAATTAGATAAGGTTAGAGTGAGTTATAATCGACCCTGTGACCCCCTAATAAATGATTCTGTTTTAAGTGAGTTTTATTATTAGCATAGGTTTAATCAGGAAATTAGTAGGGTGGGTAATCTGTGAGTGACACTGTCAGTGAACCATCCACAAGATCTAGTTCCAGCAGTGAGTGTCCCATTAGTAACACTTTACAAAGCACATGAGCTGAGTAGGGTAGTCAAGAAATTAATCACTTGCATTGCATAGCAGAAGTTTGCCACTTGCTTTTCTGCTTTTGGATACCTAGCTGGCCCACACAAAAGGCCAGCTAGCTTAACAATGTACCATCCAAGAGCTCCCAGGGCATGCCTATCTGGGAACGTTTTTAATGCAGATAGTCTGCACTGCACAGATGCTACTGGGAGTAGAAGATCTCTGTTTGTACTATCAGGCTAACATACTGTTGAGGATTGTTAATTGAAACCTGTGTGTTCAAGATAAACTGTGGATTCCTTTAAAAAAAAAAAAAAAACAATGCAGAGGTGAGTGAGAATTTGGCCCATGCCCCTTGGCTAGCCAAAGAGAACAAATATCAGACAGACTCCGTTTCACCCTTGACACAAGCAAGCTTAAAGATTTTGGATCAGCTAAATAAAAGAGGTAGTTTAGCACCCTTCTCATCCCCACTTACACCATTATACCTGAGGAAGAGCTAGCATTCTTCAGCATGGGAGGAGATAAAACAAAAATTAGATGCTATAAGTTTTTGAGGGTTCTGATTTGGAACAGCTTTCTGTATTTAGTATGGAATACGGAAAGTCCATTATGGCTGGTTGGAAACATACCCCAATTCAGGCTTGTTTTAAAAGCTTGGATAAAAAGCCCAGAATTGTGTTGTATTTAACTTCTTTCAAGACCCCTTGGCCCTGATTCACTAAGACTTGAGTCTACCAGCAGACTCTGACCATTCAGGCAGACTCAGTTAAATCAATCAAGACCTGTCAGTCTTCTGAGCGGCGTCCAGCAATCTCATTAATGAACTACTTTGCAATTAGTAAATGTAAACTCGCGTCTGGCACATTTTTATATGTTCGCTAGATGGTGCACAAGCGCGGGCATGGTACCATTGGCGTTTTTCTGTTGGCAAAAGAGAATACTTAATGTAACATAATTAGTACACCTATATTAGTAATTTTTTTTTTTTTTTGCTGTTTCTCCAAAATGATCAGACAACTAATGCATTTACTAATGAATGTCATACATTCTATTTTTAAATGTTAAACATTTTCACACTTATATCTCAAATAATTTGGAATGTTTAATAATTTTATAATAATAATGTTTAATAATTTGGAATAAGTTCCCAATATAATGAAATAGCTTCATTCTCTTTAATCATGTAACTATTCTATGTTAAAGTCAAGTGCAGCGCTATAAATGCATGTGATCAATAATGAACGCATGTAAAAACCAAAAAGTGCAAAGAATTGCAAGAATGATGTAAAATGGTAAATGGTGCTAAAATAAGTTAATATAATCATTCCTGAATAATGGAATGTCCTTCATGTGAGAGTACCAACTCGGAGAGTGCCTATGAATGGCACGTGTGGTCTCTCCGTGACGGACAGTAGTGCATGAACTCGTGAAAGGTAAACCACCCTTGGGACTGGTCTACACTCACCAGAAAAAAAGTATTAATGTGCATGGGTTATACACATCGCACATCTGGGGGTGCAGTGGTATGCTGGCAGCTATGAGTTAGTCATCCAGCTCCATCCATCCATCAGGGTGGGTGCCCAAATGGTCCTGGGGAGGAATTAGCTGAGCCACAGGAGCCAGAAAGGTGCTTAATAGTGTAGTACACTGTCACAGGGGTGGATGACCTTTCACGAGTTTATGCACTACTGTCGTGGTTATATTTATCTTGTGTAATACCATTTTACTAGTCTATATAATTTTAACAGCGCTCGATTTATCATTTTTAAACAGCGTAACTATTCTACATTGTAGCTCAAACTGTGTCTCCCACAGTAGTTTAGTGGTTAGGGCTCAGAACTTGCAGCACTTGGGTCATGGGTTCTAATCCCAGTCATAGCTGCATCCCAATTTGCATGCTTTCCCTGTATGGATGTGTTTCTGCCAACACTCAAAAGACATGTTGTTAGGTTCATTGGGCCTGCATAAATGTTAAAAAATAACATTTATGAATGTTAACAAAATGGAGATCAATTTTCTGGGTTGTGTCAGCGCCAGGAATATTGATCAATTATGATTTTGCCTAATGACTAGAAAGTGGATGAATGTTACTTGCGTCCTGTTCTTCTTCTACCAAGTTGGAAATGTGCAAGTTTCATGCTGTGTATATTTCATTGTAACTGTTTTATCTTTGTTTAAATCTGTCTCCTTATACAACTTGACCCCCTCCCCCACCCCATCATCACCTGTCCCATATGCAAATCTATGGATCACCGCCCCACTCTTTTTAACTATTTACTGATCAAGTGAATGTGTCTCATTTTCTATCAACTACAGCTCAGATCTCACATTATTATACGATTGCTGATTGTATATCACCACTAGACTGATTGAATTCACAATCCCTGGTCAGTCCCGTTCCCTTACCTCTAATAATCTTTAGGACCAGTTCACACTACATGTGTTTCAGTTGCTTTTTCGGCATCACAAACGCACAGAAAGAAGGTTATATGGTTGTCAATGTCATAGTTCACATCAGCGCTTGCATTTTCAGTGCATTGCAGATGCTGTAAACCAAGTTGACCACGCTGCATTGTTTCTGCACAGAACTGTACTGAAACACGTTGAAACGTCCTTGAATGTACTAAAACGCACACGTCCCTAATTAAATTGAATAAAAAGAAAGTAGAAAAAAGAAAGTAGAAAAAACTAACTGGAAGGGATACAAAAATGCAATGCAACGTGTCCAAAACGCATCCAAAATGTACTGGAACACACTAAACATGCATGCCAAAAGGGCATGCAAAAACACATCAGGAACACATCTACACTGTTTCTATAGTGTGAACTGGCCCTTAGGACTTGTTCTCACCATTTGTGGTGCAGAAACACATGCAAGAACACACATTTTCCAGCACAGCAAAGAAATGCAATGCCCTCTGTAGATGTGAGCAGGTACCATGATGAAAACGTAATTGCACCTACACACGTCTATTAAAAACGGCCCCATTCACAGCCACAAAAACGCATGGCACCACACTACTGCGGTTAGGTGCAACACACTTTGAAAATAATATGCCTGCAGTATTTTGGCATATTTCCACATGTTAAGCAGCCCATTGAATTCAATGGGCTGAGGAAACCCCCCCCCCCCCCCAAAAAAAACAAAAAACAAAACACAAAATGCCCCATTCACACAGGTTCCCTGACCTGTACAGTATGAATGAGTGGGTTTTAATCTGACAAGTGTGAAGGCGTGGGTAAGTGGCCCTGAATGCTCACTGTCTGTGTTTAGGGCTGTACACCTGCACCCATATGCTTGTCAAATTAGGATCTACAGCATTTCCATAGTGTAACATAGGTTGCATGCAAATGGTGAAAGCCACAAAAAACAACCACTGATTCACACTCTACAGGCCACAGCACCCATGTGAATGAGCCCCAAGACCTCAATTACACAACGTTAGATTTATTAACTCAGTACAGTTTTATCATTTTGATTGAACAGGAATTTGTTTGTGATTGTGTCCATGAAGAAAATGTGGGGTGTATTTTCACCATATACATAATTTGGATATTTTCTCTGGCGGTGGGGGCCTGTCAGGTATGCTGTACGGGGCCCCATGATATCTAACAGTGGCCCTGGGTGTATGCTTGTGTCTGTGCCACCTGTATAGTTAGGAAGAACAATAAGTTATTCTATGGAGTATCTTGAACCTCTGCTATGTACCTCAATGCGTCTAGGGATCGGCCACGTTTTCCTATGAAAAATAACAAAATTCGTTGTAATGTTTCCCCTGAAGCAAGCATGAACTAACCCCTTCATATTATAAAGCAGACCAAATTGGCATTTTCCCCAATTATGCATAGGCCAGATCTGTGTGCCCAGATAGGACCTCCCAGTGGCTATTCTATGGACAAGGTACACTTTTCTGTATGCCTGATCTTTATTGAGCTGCAATAGTCAATACGCTGCAATGGGCAGAAATATTTGGACACAAACCGCATGAGCTCAAGTATCCAAACGTGAATGTTCCTTCATAGCAAGCCTCCAAGATGTACTGTATGGGCCTGGCTCACTCCAAATGAATGGATTGTTCTGGTAGGTCCTCCTATTACAGACTTTAGCTACATGTGGAGGACATTGCACTGACTTTTCATCAGATTGCATATTATCTGGCCATCTTAAGTCTCGGGAATACAATCAAGAGGACCAGACACTTTTTTAAGGTAACAAAAAATAGTCTTTAATTGACTCAACATAAAAATAAGCCAACATAGCTAAAACATATCTTGAAAATATGGGGACTCTGATATCCGGCGACAGTCCGTTCAGGAACGAGAAGCAATTCTGCACCCCTAAAACCAACATAGAGGAAAGGGATGGTCAAATTGCTGTGCTGCTTCCAAACCACCTCTGGCATCCCAGGGTTTTTATGCAGGTCCTCGATGCCAGTTCTTGCCTGGGGCCACAAAAGATCCACTGGCCACAAATGAAGGTGAGTGGAGGACGTGAAGGTGGATTTCTACCAGCTTCAACCGCAAGCAGTACCACTCCTGAAAAATGAGAGCAAATAATCATTGACACGTCATCATG
The DNA here is from genome assembly GCF_062004578.1 of Staurois parvus. Classification (NCBI taxonomy): domain Eukaryota; kingdom Metazoa; phylum Chordata; class Amphibia; order Anura; family Ranidae; genus Staurois; species Staurois parvus. The sequence continues at coordinate 767,119 of NW_028317929.1, read as the reverse complement.
ACAGTCAATTCTCAGTGCAGGCTAGCTAGAGTATCTTTCCTTTTTAACCATTTCAAGAGTTGAAGAAAATATTCTTGGAGCATTTACTGTTTGGAAAGGCCCAAGGTCCCCCCCTCCCCCAGGCACACTAATGCTTACTTGAAGTGGAGCCCTATCCTGATTTCATGATGTGCAAGGTGCTTGTTCTGGGAGCAATGGACAGGAGAGAGGGGCCAAGGAATGCTGGCATGGGAGCAGCTAAATGAATGATCTTGGCTGCTCTGTGCCAAGAGGCTGTTCAGAGCAGGTAAAACAGTCATTATACGGGTCAAAAATTTGGCTGATCTTCAAAAATAATAAAAAAGGATCGGTTGTTCGATCGGCCGACGTTACCACCAACGTTATAAAAATTTTCTGATTTTCAACACGTCCATGGCCGGCATTAGTCTTACATGTTTATTATTGTAGTTTGGAACCATTGTTAAGATCCCTTTTCAAAACCCACCTGTGACGTCAGACCGCGAATCCCAACAGGCTTCCCAGGGTCGCCATCTGCCTTCTCCTCCAGCAGTTAATCAGCTGAAAGAAAAATAAACACATTTAGATACATAGCAGAGGTTTTTTCAGAAATCTACAGATGGCACAGACAATAGGTCAAACTGGCCAGCTGTTCTACTTCCTCTTCACTCTCTTGCCCAAAGCCACAGCATTTATTCATGTAATGTTTGATTGGCCAGGACAGCTTGTTGTCATGTTAACTACACACTGGCTAAAATGGCAATCAATGCTTGGCACCCACCCTCTACCCAATATCCTGCTACAGGGCGTCATGGGTGCGCGTACCTTGGCCGTGTTGCCTTTTTTTCCTCGACTGTCAATCCCTGGGTTCTTGCTGCCAATGACTCAGCTGTGCCCGCTGATTCCCGAGCATCTCTGATGGGGAGGATAACTGCATGTAAACAAGACAGTTCACCTCCCTGTCAGCTTGTGCACACTGCTTTGAATGGATGTGCCCAAGACCAAAACAAGGACCCAACTGATCGCAACAAATTTAATCTCTACCTATGGTAGAATACGTACATGTGAAGTAGCGGGTGCTCAGGTCAGCTCGCGTGGCCATCCCATTGTCAGTATGACGACTTCGGGACACCCGCAGCTGACGGACTTCCGGCTCCCTCTCCTCAGAAGTCTCCCAGGAATCATTCCTCGCCTGGCAGATGTTGTGTAGGAGGCAACAGGCGAGGATGATCCTGGAAGACTTCTGAGGAGAGTATAATAACTCACCCCCAGGCCTGACCAAGCATAAAAAGTGTGATTTGAGCAGACCTATGGTCTGCTCCACGATGGCTCGGGTTTTGCTGTGAGCCTTGTTATATTTTTTTGGGCCAGGCTCTGGGGGTACCTGACTGGAGCCATCAGCCACGTCAGCTGCGGATAGCCGGCATCCCCTGTGAAAAAAAAAAACAATTGTGGTCAAGTCATTGCATTAGTATCGTTATAAATAGAGATGAGCGAATTATTCAAAAATTTGATTCGACTGATTCGGCGAATTCGTGAAAAAATTTCGATTCGAGTCGAATATATTCGCTGCGAATTTAACTTATAAAAGGGTGTTTCTAGGCTTCAGAGAGCCTTTATATTAGTGCAGAACACTGTACCTTTAATTTAAATGCCCTTGGAGTCTGCTGGAGAAGAGAAATAATACTGACAGTCAGTATGACATGCAGATGAGTGCCGTCGATCTTAGAATCACCGCACACTTCACTCATTTGGGCAGTCACGGGGCCAAAACCAGAGTGTGGAGCCACAGTGTGGCGGTGGAGGCAGCAGCAATGGGAGGCCATACAGCACCCTATGACAAAAAAGGAAACCACCAGCAGTGTGAGGAGACCTGAAAGTGGCACATGGCAGAGTGTGGCGATGGAGACAGCAGCAATGGGAGGCCGTACAGGGACCCATGACACACTCTGGACCTGGCAGCAGCATGAGGAGGCGGTACAGGGGCCCATGACAGATTACGGGCCTGGCAGCAGCATGAGGAGTTGGTATAGGGGCCCATGGCAGATTACGGGCCTGGCAGCAGCAATGGGAGGCCGTACAGGGACCCATGACACACTCTGGACCTGGCAGCAGCATGAGGAGGCGGTACAGGGGCCCATGACAGATTACGGGCCTGGCAGCAGCATGAGGAGTCGGTACGGGGGCCCATGACACACTCTGGACCTGGCAGCAGCATGAGGAGGCGGTACAGGGGCGCATGACAGATTACGAGCCTGGCAGCAGCAACTTGGACAGGAGGACGTTCAGCTTCTGCACCGTCGGGTGCGTGCTCGCAAACTGTTGTCTCTTGGAAACGGATTCCAAGAAAGACTGCTGACGGAATCCGTGAAGAGGAGTAGCAGGAGAAGGAGCATCTGAACGAGTGGAATATGCCAACAAGCGACAACAGGGGCCCATGACAGATTACGGGCCTGGCAGCAGCATGAGGAGTCGGTAAGGGGGCCCATGGCAGATTACGGGCCTGGCAGCAGCAATGGGAGGCCCGTAATCTGCCAGCACCCTATGACAAAAAATGGAACACACCAGCAGTGTGTGAGGAGACCTGAAAGTGGCACATGGCAGAGTGTGGCGATGGAGACAGCAGCAATGGGAGGCCGTACAGGGACCCATGAGAGACTGTGGACCTGGCAGCAGCATGAGGAGGCGGTACTGGGGCCCATGGTAGATTAGGGGCCTGGCAGCAGCAATGGGAGGCCCGTAATCTGCCAGCACCCTATGACAAAAAATGGAACACAACAGCAGTGTATGAGGAGACCTGAAAGTGGCACATGGCAGAGTGTGGCGATGGAGACAGCAGCAATGGGAGGCCGTACAGGGACCCATAACACACTCTGGACCTGGCAGCAGCATGAGGAGGCGGTACAGGGGCCCGTGGCAGAATACGGGCCTGGCAGCAGCAATGGGAGGCCCGTAATCTGCCAGTACCCTATGACAAAAAATGGAACACACCAGCAGTGTGAGGAGACCTGAAAGTGGCACATGTTTGGGGCATGATTCATGGCGGATTTAGTCAGTTGTGTCAGGAACTGGTGGTTTGAAATCCAGACTAATCCACGCCTGATTCATTTTCACAAACGTGAGTCTCTCCACACTTTGGGTGGACAGTCGTGTCCTCCGCGGAGTTACAATACCTCCTGCCGCACTAAACACGCGCTCCGATGCCACGCTACTGGCCGGGCATGACAGCCTTTCAAGGGCAAATTCAGCTAGTTGGGGCCAAAGGTCAAGTTTCGTTGCCCAGTAGTCAAGGGAATTGTCTGCCTCGGTTGGCAGGGTGCTGTCCAAGTAGGCCTAAGCCTGTTGTTTGAGGTCCTGCTCCAGGTCTACCTGATGCTGCTGCTGCTGCGGCTGGTTAGTAGTTTCCTCACTGCGCAGGTGAAGAAAGCTACTCATCATCGACTGCAGACTGAGGCAGCTGCTGCTGGTGGAGCTGCCACTGCTCCTACCACCCCACCCCTCCCCTGCTGCCATGGCAGCGGAACGCGAGCGCACAGGGCCCACAGTGTCTGAGGATGGACGTTGGCGCACAAAGGCAGAGATTAACTGACTACATAGGTGGTTTTTATAGTACGTTATTTTGGCCTCCCTCTCAGCAGGTGTGAAAAAGGCCACCATTTTTGAACGGTAGCGAGGGTCCAACAAGGTGGACAGCCAAAAGTCATCCCTCTGTCTGATGGTTATTATTCGGCTCTCACTACGCAAGCAAGCGAGCATGCTATGGGCCATTTGTGCCAAGGAATGCGAGGGACTCCCTGCCTCCATCTCCACAGCATACTGCCACGGTGCGTCTGGGTCCTCTGTCTCCTCCTCCTCCTCCTCTACCAGATGCTCCTGCTCCTCCACTCCTGTCCGCTGAGTGGAAAAACCACCCATTTCACTCAATAATTCCTGAGCACCAATGTCCTCCTCTACCTCCTCCTCTTCTTCCTGTCCTGCCCCCACAGGGGTCATGTGGCGTTGAGATCTGTGCGCCACGTCTACCGCACCCTGACCAGCCATTGTTAACAGCATTTGTTCCAGGACGTGAAACAGAGGAATGACGTCGTTCATCCCATAGTCCTGCCGACTCACGAATAGCGTGGCCTCCTCAAAGGGCCTGAGCAAGCGCAGGTGTCACGCATGAGCTGCCAATAGCTGACATCTAAGTTACACAGGGAGTACCTTTATCCGCTTTTAACATCAGGAAATCTGTGATGGCCTTTCGCTGTTCGTAAAGGCGGTCTAACATATGTAGGGTTGAATTCCACCTTGTTGCAACGTCACAGCATGAGGAGTCGGTACGGGGGCCCATGGCAGATTACGGGCCTGGCAGCAGAAATGGGAGGACCGTAATCTGCCAGCACCCTATGACAAAAAATGGAACACACCAGCAGTGTGAGGAGACCTGAAAGTGGCACATGGCAGAGTGTGGCGATGGAGACAGCAGCAATAGGAGGCCGTACAGGGACCCATGAGAGACTCTGGACCTGGCAGCAGCATGAGGAGGCGGTATAGGGGCCCATGGCAGATTAGGGGCCTGGCAGCAGCTATAGGAGGCCCGTAATCTGCCAGCACCCTATGACAAAAAATGGAACACACCAGCAGTGTGAGGAGACCTGAAAGTGGCACATGGCATGACACACTGTGGACCTGGCAGCAGCATGAGGAGGCGGTACAGGGGCCCATGGCAGATTAGGGGCCTGGCAGCAGCTATGGGAGGCCCGTAATCTGCCAGCACCCTATGACAAAAAATGGAACACACCAGCAGTGTGAGGAGACCTGAAAGTGGCACATGGCAGAGTGTGGCGATGGAGACAGCAGCAATGGAAGGCCGTACAGGGACCCATGAGAGACTCTGGACTTGGCAGCAGCATGAGGAGGCGGTATAGGGGCCCATGGCAGATTAGGGGCCTGGCAGCAGCTATGGGAGGCCCGTAATCTGCCAGCACCCTATGACAAAAAATGGAACACACCAGCAGTGTGAGGAGACCTGAAAGTGGCACATGGCAGAGTGTGGCGATGGAGACAGCAGCAATGGGAGGTCGTACAGGGACCCATGAGAGACTCTGGACTTGGCAGCAGCATGAGGAGGCGGTATAGGGGCCCATGGCAGATTAGGGGCCTGGCAGCAGCTATAGGAGGCCCGTAATCTGCCAGCACCCTATGACAAAAAATGGAACACACCAGCAGTGTGAGGAGACCTGAAAGTGGCACATTCCATGAGACACTGTGGACCTGGCAGCAGCATGAGGAGGCGGTACAGGGGCCCATGGCAGATTAGGGGCCTGGCAGCAGCTATGGGAGGCCCGTAATCTGCCAGCACCCTATGACAAAAAATGGAACACACCAGCAGTGTGAGGAGACCTGAAAGTGGCACATGGCAGAGTGTGGCGATGGAGACTGCAGCAATGGGAGGCCGTACAGGGACCCATGAGAGACTCTGGACCTGGCAGCAGCATGAGGAGGCGGTATAGGGGCCCATGGCAGATTAGGGGCCTGGCAGCAGCTATAGGAGGCCCGTAATCTGCCAGCACCCTATGACAAAAAATGGAACACACCAGCAGTGTGAGGAGACCTGAAAGTGGCACATGGCAGAGTGTGGCGATGGAGACAGCAGCAATGGGAGGCCGTACAGGGACCCATGAGAGACTCTGGACCTGGCAGCAGCATGAGGAGGCGGTATAGGGGCCCATGGCAGATTAGGGGCCTGGCAGCAGCTATGGGAGGCCCGTAATCTGCCAGCACCCTATGACAAAAAATGGAACACACCAGCAGTGTGAGGAGACCTGAAAGTGGCACATGTTTGGGGCATGATTCATGGCGGATTTAGTCAGTTGTGTCAGGAACTGGTGGTTTGAAATCCAGACTAATCCACGCCTGATTCATTTTCACAAACATGAGTCTCTCCACACTTTGGGTGGACAGTCGTGTCCTCCGCGGAGTTACAATACCTCCTGCCGCACTAAACACGCGCTCCGATGCCACGCTACTGGCCGGGCATGACAGCCTTTCAAGGGCAAATTCAGCTAGTTGGGGCCAAAGGTCAAGTTTCGTTGCCCAGTAGTCAAGGGGATTGTCTACCTCGGTTGGCAGGGTGCTGTCCAAGTAGGCCCAAGCCTGTTGTTTGAGGTCCTGCTCCAGGTCTACCTGATGCTGCTGCTGCGGCTGGTTAGTAGTTTCCTCACTGCGCTGGTGAAGAAAGCTACTCATCATCGACTGCAGACTGAGGCAGCCGCTGCTGGTGGAGCTGCCACTGCTCCTACCACCCCACCCCTCCCCTGCTGCCATGGCAGCGGAACGCGAGCGCACAGGGCCCACAGTGTCTGAGGATGGACGTTGGCGCACAAAGGCAGAGACCAACTGACTACATAGGTGGTTTTTATAGTACGTTATTTTGGCCTCCCTCTCAGCAGGTGTGAAAAAGGCCACCATTTTGGAACGGTAGCGAGGGTCCAACAAGGTGGACAGCCAAAAGTCATCCCTCTGTCTGATGGTTATTTGGCTGTCGCTACGCAAGCAAGCGAGCATGCTATGGGCCATTTGTACCAAGGAATGCGAGGGACTCCCTGCCTCCATCTCCACAGCATACTGCCACGGTGCATCTGGGTCCTCTGTCTCCTCCTCCTCCTCCTCTACCAGATCCTCCTGCTCCTCCACTCCTGTCCGCTGAGTGGAAAAACCACCCATTTCACTCAATAATTCCTGAGCACAAATGTCGTCCTCCTACCTCCTCCTCTTCTTCCTGTCCTGCCCCCACAGGGGTCATGTGGCGTTGAGATCTGTGCGCCACGTCTACCGCACCCTGACCAGCCATTGTTAACAGCATTTGTTCCAGGACGTGCAACAGAGGAATGACGTCGTTCATCCCATAGTCCTGCCGACTCACGAATAGCGTGGCCTCCTCAAAGGGCCTGAGCAAGCGGCAGGTGTCACGCATGAGCTGCCAATGGCTGACATCGAAGTTACACACGGGAGTACCTTTATCCGCTTGTAACATCAGGAAATCGGTGATGGCCTTTCGCTGTTCGTAAAGGCGGTCTAACATGTGTAGGGTTGAATTCCACCTTGTTGCAACGTCGTAGATCAGGCGATGCTGTGGAATTCCGTTCTGCCGCTGCAGCTCAAGGAGGGTGTGCTTTGCGGTGTAGGAATGGCTGAAATGCATGCAAAGTTTACGTGACATTTTAAGGATGTCTTGCAGTGGGATGGTGGATTTTAGGAACCGCTTGACAACCAGCTTGAACACGTGAGCCATGCATGGCGCATGGCACAACCTTCCTTGACGCAGAGCAGACACCATGTTCTTTCCGTTGTCGGTCAACATGGTTCCGATTTTCAGTTTGCGCGGAGACAGCCATCTGTCGATTTCTTTGTTCATTACACTCAGAAGTTCCTCCCCTGTGTGACTACGTTCGCCAAGGCATACCAGGTGCAGCACAGCGTGACACCGTTGCGCCCTGCACATGTGATATGCCGGTCGGGTAATGGGACTTGGCACGGGGGTGGCGGCTGAGGACACGGCGGAAGAAGAGGTGGTAGAGGCGGACATCTTTGCCGGACCAAGGACGTGCAAACGTGGAGGCAAAAGCGGCGTGACCTGTCCAAGTTGCTGGTGCGGCTGTGCCGTCACCACGTTCACCCAGTGGGCCGTAAATGACATGTACTGTCCCTGACCGTAGTTACAGCTCCACACGTCGGCGCTGCCGTGCACTTTGGCAGAGACCGACATGCTCAAAGACTGGCCCACCATCTCTTCTACATGTGAATGCAGGGCTGGCACTGCCTTTTTGGCAAAGAAATGACGGCTTGGCACTCTCCACCGCGGCGCGGCACAAGCCATCATTTCTCGGAAAGGTGCTGAGTCCACCACTTGGAAAGGGAGGGACTGCAGCACCAGCAACTTGGACAGGAGGACGTTCAGCTTTTGCACCGTCGGGTGCGTGCTCGCAAACTGTTGTCTCTTGGAAACGGATTCCAAGAAAGACTGCTGACGGAATCCGTGAAGAGGAGTAGCAGGAGAAGGAGCATCAGAACGAGCGGAAGATGCCAACGAGCGACAACTCCCCTCAGCAGAGGTGTTGGAGCCTTGACTGGCTGATAGAGGGCGATTGACGTCGGGTGACGGAGCAAGTAACGGAGCGGGTGATGGAGCGGGGGCTGGGGCTGGCAGAACCACCGTATCTTTATCACGGTTTTCCCAGGCCACCAAATGGCGACGCTGCATATGCTGCCGCAACGCTGTAGTCCCAACATGGGCCCCCTGGCCACGCTTGACTTTCTGGCCACATAGTCGACATACGGCTACGTTTACTTCCTCGGGCGGCTTGACAAAAAATTGCCACACCGCCGAGTAGGAAACTTTGCCCCCGATACTCCTCACTGGCTGACTGCTACTTCCTCCGTGCACACCGGCACCACTACTGGCCGTGGTGGTAGGCTGCAGTGGAGCTGGTGCTGTACTCCGTGGCCGTTTGCCTCCACTGACACTGCTGCTACCCTGCTGCCTCCTGGGCAACCCACCGACTGTTTTGCTCGCTGCCAAGCTGCCACCCTCTTCTCCTGATGATGCGGAAGCAATAGCCTGATGACGACGAGGCTGCCAAGTGCGATCAGCCTCATCATCATCAATTAGGGTCTCCGCCTCACTACTAGCCCCCTCGGCTGCGTGTGGGTCAGGAGACAGACCTGTCTCTAGACCGGCTACCGAGCCACTCTCCTCGCCACTACTTCTTCGCCTGGCTGCTGAAGAGGCGGATGTCTCCCCCCGTTCCTGACCGCCCTCTGTTAGCTCTTCCTCACTGTACAGTGGGGCTGAGCCCACAGCATACGATACTTCGCTTGGTGAGGGAACACCAAAGGACAGGGGCAGGTCGAGGACACGTGATTTCAGTGGGCTTGCTCCCGGGCCATGCCAACTAACGGTTGTGTCTGACGTACCCACCGACCGTTGGCTGTAGGTGTCAGAGGTGACCTGGGAAGAGGAAGACGACCGAGCCAACCAATCGATGACGGCAGGGTTGTCGGTGGAGACACGACCGCTGGATGACACCGGGAGCACTGGCCTCTGGCTGCGACTAGTGCTGCCTCGACCCCTTCCTCTGCTGCCACGTCTGCTCGCTCCTAAAACATTGCCTCCTCTGCCACTCCTATGCATGTTGTCTGACATACTCTTTAATTCAACGATTCTGTGTCCCTGAGTAACAATTCTGTGTCTGTCCCTGAGTAACAATTCTGTGTCTTTCCCTGAGTAACAATTCTGTGTCTTTCCCTGAGTAACAATTCTGTGTCTTTCCCTGAGTAACAATTCTGTGTCTTTCCCTGAGTAACAATTCTGTGTCTTTCCCTGAGTAACAATTCTGTGTCTTTCCCTGAGTAACAATTCTGTGTCTTTCCCTGAGTAACAATTCTGTGTCTTTCCCTGAGTAACAATTCTGTGTCTTTCCCTGAGTAACAATTCTGTGTCTTTCCCTGAGTAACAATTCTGTGTCTTTCCCTGAGTAACAATTCTGTGTCTTTCCCTGAGTAACAATTCTGTGTCTTTCCCTGAGTAACAATTCTGTGTCCCTGAGTAACAATTCTGTGTCCCTGAGTAACAATTCTGTGTCCCTCAGTAACAATTCTGTGTCCCTGAGTAACAATTCTGTGTCCCTCAGTAACAATTCTGTGTCCCTCAGTAACAATTCTGTGTCCCTCAGTAACAATTCTGTGTCCCTCAGTAACAATTCTGTGTCCCTCAGTAACAATTCTGTGTCCCTCAGTAACAATTCTGTGGCCCTAAGTAACAGTTCTGTGGCCCTCAGTAACAATTCTGTGGCCCTCAGTAACAGTTCTGTGGCCCTCAGTAACAGTTCTGTGGCCCTCAGTAACGTTTCTGTGGCCCTAAGTAACAGTTCTGTGGCCCTCAGTAACAATTCTGTGTCTGTCCCTAAGTAACAATTCTGTGGCCCTAAGTAACGTTTCTGTGGCCCTAAGTAACGTTTCTGTGGCCCTAAGTAACGTTTCTGTGTCCCTAACTAACGTTTCTATGTCCCTAAGTAACGTTTCTGTGTCCCTAACTCTCTCCCTGAATACAGCCAGGTCTGCCTCTGTTGAATGACTGGAGGCAAATGGAGAATTCTAAAATGGCCGCCATTTATAGCTCGACCATTACACAGTGCTGGCTGGCTGGCTGCTGATTGGCTAATGCGATCACATGTCATGAATGAATGCATTATGGGTCAGCGCGCCTTGTCTGCGCGCCTTCCCAGACATCCCCGCTCCGTCGCCGCACATGTCGCCGCCATTTTAGGAAAAATTTCGATTCGCGCATCCGAAGTCTGCTTATTTTCGGAATCGAAATTTTTCTAATATTCGAAGCGAATTCCACTTCGCCTACTTCGATTCACTCATCTCTAGTTATAAATTATATAGATGTTCAAACTGTACATTATTTCTAAGGTTGGTTTCTATCTACACACAATTGATAGCCTGTCTCCATTGTACAGTGACCACGTTTTGTACAATGTGAATGTCAAAGCACTTTAGAGCATGAAGTCAGTGTTGGAATACATGGACCTTACTTATGTCTTTCCCACATTATCTGCTGATTGGTGCATATATGCATCCTCTTGTTTTTGGTTTAGGGCCCAGAGTCCACATCTATATGGCGTAAGGTGAATCTTTGGCTGGGCTGAGAGGGTGTTCCCAGCACAATTCTCAGTGGGGCCAGAGAAAGAGCTATATGTATGTGTGCAAAGGTTAGCTTTATGATCATGTTATTGCTGTGATTGGCAAGCATAGTGGCCTCCTAACTGCAGGGCCTGGGCCTATGTCATCTATGGTAACATGCATGCAATATTATAGTTCAAGTATAGCCACAAACACACACAATAACTTACCAAGAAGCCAGCCGTCTGGCATTTGGCCACTGTCAAATTTTCTGAATACACCCGACTGCTGGAGGATGAAAGCATCATGGCACGACCCTGGAAAATCTGAGTTGACACTCATAATCCGCTGTCTGGCGTCACAAACCAGTTGTATGTTGAGTGAATGGTACTGCTTGCGGTTGCGATAATGCCTTTCCTCTGTCCTGGGTGCTTGTATCGCAACATGGGTGCAATCTATCGCACCCAGGACTTGTGGCATTTGTGCCCGACGGTAGAAATCCACCTTCACGCCATTCCACTCCTCTTCATTTTGTGGCCAGTGAATAAATTGTGGCACCAGGTCAAGAATGGCATCTATGACCTGCATAAAAACCCTGGACACAGTTGGTTGACTTAATCCAACCACAAGTCCAGAGGTGGTTTGAAAGCTGCCCCGACCCCAAATGTAGAGGGTCGCCAGCAATTTGACCATCCCAGGTACAGCATGACTACGCCTTGTGGTAGGCACAATCTTTTCCTCCTATGAGGTGATAGAGGTACAGAATTGCTTTTCGTCCTAAACGGAACAAACGCCGGATATCAGAGTCCCGCATATTTTGAAGATAGGCTCTTGTTAAAAAGAGCCTTGGTTGGCGCAACTGCACCAAAGCCTGTGGAGGATTCTCCTGCTGTGCAGCAGCATCACAAAAAAGGTGTAGAAAAATATTTGCCCCAACATTATTGCACTCATCACACGCCTCATCTAACTCGCCAATGCTCTCCTCCCAACTCACACCCACCATCTCTAACCCACAAAGACTGGGCTGTTTACGCGCTTATTTATGTGCATATGATAATGGCGCGTGAATATGCATCACTGGCGCGCGACTATAAATGAGAGCACATGGAAAGTCAGTGTTCTCATGCAGTAGATGTTGTCTAACAACATTGTAAGCTTACCTTGGAAATGCTCTCAAAGAGTATAATTTTACTGATATTTGTTACTAGAAAGAGCTAAAAATATGCTATACAATTATGTGTAAACAAATGTATCCTTCTCTACTTAATTTACACATTTTTTGGATTGTATCTGTGCTTTTCATTTAGCTCATTTTCAGCTGTTAATAGCACCTGTAATGTGCCAGTGCCCAAAGCATTAACTTATCTTATAATGTGTTGTTTGCCTGGCCAAACATAGCATTTTTGGAAACCCTTTTGCTCTTACTGTATATCCTTTTTCTCTGCAGGAAAAAGTGAGAAATATATATTTGGTAAGTGTGGTCCCCACTAGGGCATGTGCTGTGTTTGGAGAGCGGAGGCGTGACTTTGGCCCTTCTATCTTTTTTTTCTCTTTGCAGTTTTCTGACGCATTCCCCCCCCACCCCCAGGCAGGGGCAAGTGTATTTTTGGTAAGTGTGGTCCCCACTAGGGCATGTGCTGTGTTTGGAGAGCGGAGGCGTGAGTTTTTCCCTTCTGTCTTTTTTTTCTCTTTGCAGTTTGCTGACGCATTCCCCCCCCCCCCCCCCCACCTCCAGGCAGAGGCAAGCGTATTTTTGGTAAGTGTGGTCCCCACTAGGGCATGTGCTGTGTTTGGAGAGCGGAGGCGTGACTTTTGCCCTTCTGTTTTTTTTTTCTCTTTGCAGTTTGCTGAAGCATTACACCCCCAGGCAGGGGCAAGCGTATTTTTGGTAAGTGTGGTCCCCACTAGGGCATGTCCTGTTTGGAGAGCGGAGGCGTGACTTTTGCCCTTCTGTCTTTTTTTTTCTCTTTGCAGTTTGCTGACGCATTCCCCCCCCCCCCCACCCCCAGGCAGGGGCAAGCGTATTTTTGGTAAGTGTGGTCCCCACTAGGGCATGTGCTGTGTTTGGAGAGCGGAGGCGTGAGTTTTTCCCTTCTGTCTTTTTTTTTCTCTTTGCAGTTTGACGCATTCCCCCCACCCCCAGGCAGGGGCAAGCGTATTTTTGGTAAGTGTGGTCCCCACTAGGGCATGTGCTGTGTTTGGAGAACTGAGGCGTGACTTTGGCCCTTCTGTCTTTTTTTTCTCTTTGCAGTTTGCTGACGCATTCCCCCCACCCCACCCCCAGGCAGGGGCAAGCGTATTCTTGGTAAGTGTGGTCCCCACTAGGGCATGTGCTGTGTTTGGAGAGTGGAGGCGTGACTTTTGCCCTTCTGTCTTTTTTTTCTCTTTGCAGTTTGCTGAAGCATTACACCCCCAGGCAGGGGCAAGCGTATTTTTGGTAAGTGTGGTCCCCACTAGGGCATGTGCTGTGTTTGGAGAACTGAGGCGTGACTTTTGCCCTTCTGTCTTTTTTTTTTTCTCTTTGCAGTTTTGCTGACGCATTCCCCCCCCCCCCCCCCACCCCCAGGCAGGGGCAAGCGTATTTTTGGTAAGTGTGGTCCCCACTAGGGCATGTGCTGTGTTTGGAGAGCGGAGGCGTGACTTTTGCCCTTCTGTCTTTTTTTTTCTCCTTGCAGTTTGCTGACATATCCTCCCCCTTCCCCGGCCAGCTCCCAAAAAATCGGGTGTTTTTTATTTGGTAAGTGTGGCCCTTCCTCCAGGGCATGTGCTGTCTTTTGAGGCCAGACAACTAACCCTTGCCCTTATGTCACTTTTTGTGTTTCAGATTTCTTTTGGTTCGATAGGTTCCTGCTGCTGCTGCTGCTGCTGCAAACAGCACCCAGCCAGACCCCCTGCCCACTTGTCCTCCCATGGTGAGCCGAAGAGGCCGTGGACCCAGGGGGGGCCGTGGTGTCTGCCGGGGCACTGGGCCTTCCCCTGGGCCATTTGGCACGGGGGTACAGGAGGGTCATAGGGCCAGGGGGGGCATGGAGGGCCGGGGGTCTGGCTCTGGTGTGAGGGGGCGCCAAGCTGGTGGCAGAAGGAGCCAGGCTTCCCTCCGAGAAGAGGTGGAAGCTGCGGCTGCTGCCTCTCCTTCTAGTCCTGGTGAAGGGACATCAAGGGGAGGCAGACGGGGCTGGGGCCAGGCCCGGCCTCAGGCCCCTACCAAGGCCAAGTTTCCACCCTTCTCCCGCACTGAGAACTGGGCCCTGATTGTTGCTTTCATGGAGAGGTGGAAGGACATATTGGGGTCCAGCTCCTCCCGCAGCGGTCAGGCGGCCAAGGACCGTCTGTGGGAGGAGATTGCGGTGGTCGTGAATGCAGTGGGCAGGACGGCACGCCGGACCCTCCTGGACATCAAGAAGCGTATGCGTGATCTGAGACAGAATTTAAAGTCTAAGTTGGCTGAGTGGGCTCGGCAGGGGCTTGTTACCATCGATGGTGTGGATCCCGCCCACTACACTACACATGTCCATATTGTCTTTAAAGTTGTGTTATCTTATTGAAAAGCAAAGTGTGTGAAATAGTGAAGCTTTACATTTGTTGTTCATTTTGTCTTGTGTTGTAGCCCGTCCCGAGCCAGGTGCTGCCCCTGCTAGCCCCTCAGATGACTCAGATCACGCATACGCTGATCCAGAGGTGTTCACTCCTGGTAAGTACTCATTGGGCATGCACCCCGAAATGTTGAACAGGCTTCTAAAACCTCAAACATCATCTCACATGTCAATGTCCTATTCACAGCACAACATCAGCAGGAGGAGGAGGAGAGGCTCCACCCACTGCAGTCAGGCCAGGAGGAAGGTCTGGGTATGTATTAATGTGCTTGCTTAGAAAAATCATAATCACTCAGGATAAGCCTATGAGCATCCTTTGAGGAATGCAGAACAAACCAAATGCTAAACTCTGTGTGAATACAAATATATCTCCACAATACGCTGTATTGCTTTGGGCCTCCTCACTGTACTGCACTCAAACCCCTAGAGAAATCAATGTGAAAAAATTTTACCACACAGAAATGTGTCTAATCCCTGCCAAATGTTGTGGGCCCAGTTTCCCCAGACCAATACAAGCAGGTAACACCACAAAACCAAATGTGGGAACAAACTGATGACAGCAATAAAGTTCCAAACATCACTAATTAGCTGACATCTCCTGAGCGTTCCAAATCAGACTCGCCCTCGCAACTTCAGAAATTCTCCCAGTCACAAAAACATTCCACGCATGTAAACACATACACGTAATCTGACCAACGTCAAAATGCTAAACTCTGACAGTCCCAGAATATCCAATGTGTTTGGTGTTTAGTGACATGCATATATCATGCCTGCTCAATATACAGGAAATGATGTGCTCCACTACAGGGACCCATCACTTCCCAATTGTGCCGCTCAACTTCAGGTTTTTGGCCACACAAAGGGAAGGTCAAACACACTTTGGTTGGCAGAACTGGCAACATCCCTCAAATTCTATTGTAATCAGTAAGTAGCATTTTAAGGCTGCAGGTCTCCAGGCAAATCCTTGGTAAAAGTAAAGGCCAAAAGAGCTCATGCTTGTTTACATTTCCATTCAATGAGTTTATTGGGCCCCTTAAGGATGCTGATTTCCAGAGTAGTGTTTAAACACTTGTCACCTGCACTGTAGTTGTCATTGGCCTACAGTCCGGGGAGGTCATCAAATGATGCCCCCCGCATGCCCCTGGGGGCTCACACCTGCTAACTTCTGTGGTCTTTACCATTTGATCAGGGCAGATCAACGCTCAATGCAATTGCCAGTTATTGGCCGCACTTTTCTCACGCTGTCAATGTGAGGAATGTACTGCAAACAACTGGCAATTTGCAGAGGATTTCTCGGCAATGATCATCAGGGCACTGCCATGATGCCATGATGATCAATGCCCAGCAGGGCCACCAGTCAGTGCTGCCTATCAGTGGCCATCATTGGTGCAGATCAGTGCCACCTCATCACCGCAGTCTCATCAACAGCTCAGTGAAGGTGAAAACTTACCTGTTTGAAGAATTTGATTAGAGAAAACAAAAGAAACATAGTTTTTCACATTGTTAGGTGGTTATGTATTTTTAGGGAACACAAAAAACACACACACAGCAGCCATTAAATACCCCCCAAAGCAACCACTATTTGTGTGAAAACAATGTCAGATGAGTACAGTGTTGCATGACCACAATTGTCATTCAAAGTGTAACAGCATTGAAAGGTGAAAGTTGTCCAGCCCAGGGAGGAATTTTTAACTGGCCAGTAGGCAAGTGGTTAAAATAAATCTGTGCTGACACGTCTGCCAGTAATAGCTAGTAGGCCCCTCTCCTGACTTGTTTCATCATGTCATCTGGGACTTAAGCCTAGTAAAACTTTAGAGGTCAACATCCAGAAATGTAGCTACTCACCCAATTGTAAAGTTTAAAGCGATGGTGTCCATTTTACCATAGCTCAAAATGCAGAGTCAAAATCAAAGACATACCAACACTGAGTATTTTTGGAGCCATTTTCCCCAAGCCAAAAAATCCAGCCAGTTCACAATTAAAAGCACACACAATTGTCAATTTTCTAAGTCACGAAAAAGGAATCTCCAGGGGCAAATAATTTTACCGTGCCTCCCCTCTCAAAACAAAGTAAATGAAATAATGTTTTTGGCCTCTCATGTAAACATGAGGCCAATAATTAGACTGCTTGAGTTTGGCACATCACATTACTAGCAGGAAGATCTATTCCTTTTGCCAGACCTATCCACCCAGATCCTCTGCTTTGAAGTCGCCTTAAGCCCAAAAGGCATCAGAAAGACTCATCTATTGTTCACTGACAAATACACTATATTGGCAACACTGCTGGGATGCCTTCCTTTCTGCACACATGAACTTGAATGGCATTTCAATCTTAGTCCGTATGGTTCAGTATTGAGTAGTCCCGCCATTTGTAGCTCAAACAGCTTCAAATTGTCTGGAAAGGCTGTTTAATCTTTTTGGATATTTTTAGACTGGCACATGAGATAATAATTTTCACATGGAGTTGTCATGAGACCTATGTTTTTAAAGTTATTCAAGGATTTTTGTATGCATTGGTCTTGATCTCTTCAGATCCACAGTTATATCACCAATTCTTTGGCATGCATTTACATGCGTTTGTGCTTTGTAAATAGTTTGTGGCACCTTTATATTTGATTAGAGCATTTTGGGTAGGTATTTAAGCCTTTTTGGAATGTTGCCTTAACAAATGTTATATCTTTGGATTAAATGTTTGAAGGCCAAGATCTAAAAGCCTGCAGTAGCTTATCGGCATATTGTAGCCATCCGAACACATCTGCCTCCTTGTTTGGCAGGAAAGGTGCCCACTAATTCTTGTGGCCCCTGCTCCTGAGCCTTACCATGCTTCTTTCTACTCCCAAACAGTCTCGTGGCTTGTAGCTGCCAGTGTCCTATTTCTCTGGATAAACTGTTGTGAAAAACATAATGAGCAAACCTTGAACAAAAATGTCAGATCATACATACAGCCTAACTTGTGTCTGTTGCTAATCATCTTGAAATCTATTTTCAGATCTTTGTGACCTGGGTGCCCCAGCTGACAGAGTGGGTGAACAATCTGCATCCGATGTTGGGGTATGGGAACTGCTGTAATTGGGTGGGGATGTTCAAATGCATGTTGCATGTGTATTTGTGAAATCTCATTCATTTTTTTTTGTTTTTGTGGTGTTGGGAAGTTCAGGCACTCCAAGATTTCATCAAAGTCCGTCACCGACACCTGAGTTGCCTGAACATCCGGTAAGAGATGCTAAAGATGTTATCCATAATGAGTTACCCATTTAGAGTATAACTGTTCCTGGCTGGGCAGGATTTGGCAATGTGATGTGTAACTTACTTTTTTGGGATCATTGCTTAGTCATGAGCTGGAGAGAGTGATGTGCATGTGGCAATTTTGGAATTTTAGCTTTTCACTTTGTTTAAATCCCAATCACATTACAGAGCAGGAAGGTATCAGTCTGGGTAAAGCTGCCAAATCATTTATTTTGGGCAGATGTTCATCCAGTGTAATGTGTCAGGGAAAGGTATTTGCCAATACCTGGTCCTAGGGGTGGGACAAGAACATGAGCTAGTGTTTCTTGTCAGGTGAGGCCCCTGTCCTACTGTATGCTTGTGCTGTATGTTAAACACTCTTTTAATACATTTTTTTGTTTGTTTCTCCTTGCAGCCAACATTGGATTCAACTGGATCGGCACCTCACCCAGCTGAACACAGCCCCCTTCTTGAGCTTGGGGAAAGGCTGGTGTTCATTATGGATAGATTATTGGAGCAAAGGAGGCATTATAGTCCTCCGCCTAATTTTGCAGATATACTGCAGCTCCAACACTCAACCCTGCTTCGAGTTGCCGCTGCAGTCCAGGCTCAGACTGAAGTGATGCAGCAAAACAACACACTGCTGCAGCAAAACAATGAACTGCTGCATGACATCCGAGCCTTGTATCAAGCAGGGCTTGATCAAAATGCACCATCAACCAGCGGCTCACAACCCTTGTGTAGTCGTTTGGAGTCAATGCCAATGGTGCTACACAGTTCCCCTGCTGAAAGTGGTGGGGAAGCAGCAGGGGAACAATATATTGAGGTGCCAATTCAGGAGTCGCCCACTCTGGAGCAGCCCCCTCAAGAAACCCCACCCCAGCCCCCACATCCCCAGGTCGAACCCTTTATGCCTCACACCTCTGCATCTTTCTCACGCTCCACTTTGCCCCTTGACCACACCCCCACTTTCATAGCCCCTCACATTTTTCCTACACACACCACACAATACTATTACCACCCTTACCAAACACATACTACACACGGCCAGCCACACTCCAATGCCCCTACGAACACACCACTCCTAACCACACATTCAACCCCTTCTTCTGCACTCCCTCCCTCTCACTCTTTCACAGCCCCACAACCAATTTACACCACCATACAGCACCACTTTCGCTTCCCCCCTCCATCAGCCGCCTATACCCAATACCCTTTCCCAGGCCCCCAACACATACCCCCTCCCCCCCCTCCCTCATACCCCCCCCACATACCCCTCCCCCCACAGTAGCAGCAGCAGGAGCTGCCCAGCCGCCAGAGCCATAAAACCCCCCCCCGTAATTTCGTGCTTTGCACTGCCTATTTATTTTGATGTTTAAAAAAAAAATCAAATTTATTAAGTGGCTGAACGTGTCTTGTATATTGTCAAATGTGTTTGGGCTAATAATGTGGAGTTGGTTATGTAGGAAATCCAACACAGGTTTTTTGGGTTTAGTGTTGCGACCAGTAATTCTAAATAGTTGTTGATTGCATCATCAGACCCCAGCCCTTCTCAACAAACTGGTGACCAAAGGACTAGCCAATCTAAAACAGCGCTGTCAAGTACGTAACAATGCTGCACCCTGCACAAAGCTTTCTCAGCTAATGGACCACACTCTGTGTTCCGACAGCCTGGGAGCAATTGTTACTGGGTCAGGTTAATGACGCAATTAACCCTTCACACTGCCAACACCTCCTTTATGTACAGAGAAAGAGGAAACTTGGCAATATCAGCAATACCACTATGATGGTTGCATAAGCATCGGTATACCACTGTCAATGCAGGCAGCGATATACTGAAATTTAAACCACACACAGTAGTGCTCTTCAGAGGCAGGGGTGCTTATTTTGCATTAAAGAGCTTTAAAAAACAGTTCAACACTTTCAGAAAGTAAGCTTTATAACTAAAAGGACAAAAGGGTGCAAGAAAAATATTTTCAGAAAAAGATGTAGCAGATGAATGGATAGAACAAAGCAAAGAGAACAGAAGTTTAGAGGGATAAAGTACTTGCCTTGGGTTAAGCAGATCAGGTTTCACAGCCAAAAGGGGCTTATCTCCCAAAGTTCGTTCCTATGTTAAAAGGGAGATTCTACCATTTTCTCTCAAGTCAGCTTGGCTTAACTTCAAGCATCACAGCCTTTATCTAGGATCTCAGCAGGGTATCTCCCTGAAGCAGAGAACCAATTGCCTCATTTGTGTGGGTGTGGCAGGTGGAAACCCAAGCTATGACCAAAAATCACTCATTGCTTATATTACGGTTCATAACTTAGCCTGGATGCATAGAACATTCTATCCACGAGTAGATTAATATGCACAATCTTCTGCTAAACGTCTACATATGAGATACCTGCTTGGATGCTTAAGGAGATATAATTTTCTGCTCTCCTGTATATGACAGCTAGGGTGTGTAATATACCAGGCGACTTGTCTTAAAGTGAGCCATCCCAATATGTGCTCCATGTTTGTGTAATTATTTCCTATTTGGAGATATAAATGTATATGTAAAACTGGATTTGGAAAATGTAAGTCTGTTTTACGATTCCTTGGAATGTCTTTTGAAGCTCAGCAATGGTTCAGTTTATGGCTTTATAACCCCTTCTCCAGCAATAGTCTCCCAGAGAGAGGGGCGCCAGCTAATAAGGTTTATAGCCATGACGCCCTCCCAATGAGTTTGCTGCCTGTGATCTCTGTCATCATCCAGACCACAAGTCACTCAACAGAGAGGGGGGGGGGATATTGGAGGAATCTGATTTTGGAGAGAGAGATACAATATGGAGGGGTTTGGAACAAAATGGATGAGCGCGTCTCTCTCTGTGGGCACGATTGCTACAGTTAACACTCAAAAAAACAGCACGTACTAAATAACATTGAAAATTGACACTTCCCAAGGCATTGGTGGTTATACTCTTGGTCCTTTATGCTGTTTTTACCTGGTGGTGTGTCCTTCAAAGAGTTCTACATCAAACAAATTCTCTGGCATATGTAGCAGTTGGGCATTGTCTGCTATCAATTTGGCTGCACCAATTGAGCAAAGAATTATCAGTGGACTCTGTGGGCAAGGCTAACTTTCCCAAATATGGGAAAAAACAATATTACATCTTGTTTGCAAATTGTTGGCCAGCTTGCTTCTTTATGGGATGCTGATTTTGAAGAAAACTCCTGCATCAAACACTTGCCTCCCCAGAGACTGACACTGCTGTCCAAATACGTTCCCTGGGCTACTTCATTGACACACACTATAAAAGAAGTGTGTCAATAGCCAGGCCATAATGTGCAAAACCAGGCCATGACTTACAAACATTAAGCCTGCCAAGGAAAGCTAGAGACACCTAAAAGTTGTGAGAATAAGAAAAAGGACTTTTGTTGTTTGGACTATCATTCTGCTTGACTAACTAGACCCAGACTAAGTTTGCTTTACACACCGTGTTACATCTTGCCCTGAGACTGGTTGGGGAGCATAGGATCTTACGCTGCCTGATTCTAGACGTGTGTGCCTATGGAATTTATGTGCCCAGTGGACACTTGTTCCTCACTTCATTCCCTTCCCACCTCCTGTTGACAAAACACTGATATGTGAATTAGCAACAAATTGGATCCAAGTGGTGTGTGTTGACTAGAAAGTCAATTTGGCCCTCTTCTTTGCTGCGGGACATTGCATGTAAGTGGTCTCATCCATAACTGATAGTCCTTCCAAGAGCAGCTTTCAAGTCATGTGGCTTCTGTGTAATGCCAATCCCAATTAGAAATGAGGTGAGAAGAAACATCTAGACAGAGTTGGCCCACAGGATCCATCCACCCACACATTATCTACTTGATTGCACCTCCCCTTTTGCCAGTCTTCACAACTACACTACACCAAGCTATGTTGAAGTCCCTGGATAAAATGTAAACAACGCAACGTGAATGGAGTGTTCTGTGTAAACTGTTGCGGTATTTCACAAGTGGCAGCAAACTAAGATTGGGAGTAGCTGCAGAAAGCAAGCAGACAACTTCAATCTTTATATATCCCAGTTTAGGATTGAAGGAGCTGGTTTACCTGTTTGAAACATACAATCCTAAAGCTGGACTTGCCAGAAAAGACTTTGTTTGGATAGTCACAAAAATTAAAGGTAAGCAAGATTGGCCAGTGCAGCTGGAGCTAGACAAGTACTGCAATGCTTTAGGGACATGCAGATCAGCTCCTACTGGAATGAAGAAGATTGCCTACCTGCAAAGGTCAAAGTAGGCCACAACACAACTAACTTTGTCCATTATCCTGAAAGCACTCTATGCTGTTGTCAACTCATAATTGGAACACAGAGCTTACATTTCTTGCCTGGGAGGATTTCATGGGCCAGGGACTGAGCTTGGAATCCTTAGGCCTAGATTAAAGTGTTTGCTCACTGACTACAAATATATCTGTGGGCAACAGCGAAAAGGGCAATCTCATCAGTAAAGACAACAGATGACTTTGCCACACCTATCTCCTCCACAGAGTTCCCAAAGACATCTATCCTAGATTTTGATTAGCTGCAGGGTGGGGCC
This sequence comes from Staurois parvus, assembly GCF_062004578.1. Lineage (NCBI taxonomy): Eukaryota > Metazoa > Chordata > Amphibia > Anura > Ranidae > Staurois > Staurois parvus. Next base: position 745,072 of record NW_028317929.1, on the reverse strand, counting down.
CTACACACATTATCCACAGCCAGAGCACAGAGGTGAGCAAATTCTGTGAGCCTATTGGAGGCTAGTGGCCCAACTCCCTCCACACAGGTCCAGAGATTCCTATAGAGCTGGCAGTATGATTAACCAGGTGTGTCCTTGAAGGGAGGCAGTCCATTTCCCAGGAAGCTGGATGTGTCAGCTGCAACTATTTGTAGTGATTCTTTAAGATGGTGGAGAGACCAGAGTGGAACAAACACTAGTTACTTAGGAAGCAGGTTTTGGATCACTGGAGTGTCAGGTTAGTGCTTGACTATTGTGTCATATTCTTTGTTTATTCTTAATTGGAAAAACACTTTAATGGATGCCTATGTAGAACAACTCAGCTGTCAAGTCTAAGTGTGAATATTAAGCTCCTATCTGCCTGATGTGTTGTTTAGTGTGAATGTTTTATTTCTTTGGGGGGGCATCCTAAACACAGGATGAGGCCAAACAATTTAGCCAAGGGGGAGCTGAAGCCTTCTACATATGTTACATGTGCATATGTGTAAACAGTTTAGAAACTGACCTTCTGGGATGTCGGCCTCTGCATCCAGAGGGGGCTGTAGCTCCCCCATAGCAGGTGGGGCATTGGGAAGTACAACTACACGAAGAGTACCAAAAAAAAGACACAAGTAAGATGTGAGTCCTGACATTTGACAAACACATGGATGTTAAACAGTCACATAGTACAGGCCCCAGTTAGTAAGCCCTAGCCCTAACCAACATAGCAAAGTCCTCTTTCAGTTTGGGTTACTAAACTAGATGACCAAAAGAGCTTAAGGCCAAATCCATTTGGCCACTTGTTGGCACCCACACTCCAGCAAGCTGCTCATATCCTACAATGCTAACATACTCTCTGGCTGTCCATTGACGATGCTTCAGATCACCTTAGGACATAACCCAAATGTCACAGCTGACAGCCATGATAAGGAACAGTTTTCCTTGCCAGTGGTGTGGTACCAGCATTTCAATGTTGGAGAGGCTTGCTCTTGACAAGAGGAATTGGCTCACACACATCAGCTTAGCTACGCTTACACTACAGTAATAGTGGAAACACTCATTGGTCAGCCCTTGCAGCCATTCCCACTTTCCTTTCTGGGGTTTACAATAGAGTGACTTCAATCATCCCAAAGCAAAGGTCACAGGTCGGCAGCAGATTTGAAGCTTCACAGGAAGATGTCACAAGGTCTAAGTCTTTGACAGTCTAGCTGTAAAAGGGTTCAGTCCATACAATATTCTCCTCCCCTATGCAAAAACACAAATACCCCCTCGAGTGTTAACACATGCACACTGCAAGGTGGCATTTGTAGCTTGGAGCAGATTGGGAATCACAAAAAAAAAAGTCTCGTGCCAGGCTTACCACCCTTTATCCAACACACCTCATGTGACACCCCCACACATAGACACTGTCCAAAAGCAAATATTGTTGATCACATTCACACAAATGAGACATACCTGGGTCCTGGGGCTCAGGGGAACTGGAGGAGAGTTGACCCTCCTCCAAAGACTCCTCCTCCTCCTCCATCCATTGCCTCCTGGGGGCTCTGGAGTGCAGCCACTCCCTTTCTGAGTGCCAGTTAACTTGAAAAAAACACAAGCAAAAGAGCTTCACATGTCAGTATAATTCAAGGCTTTGTAAACTTAAGAGTTTACTACAAACACACACAATGTTAAAACCAAGCCTTACATTCTCTCAGATTGAAGTAGAGGGTGCAAACTAACTCCAGATAAGTTTGGCTAGTGTATGACCCTAGGGAGCCATGGAAGTCCAAACGTGAAATTCTATCTCATGAACGTCCAAATAGAAGAGGGTGCACTCATGAAAATGAACAAAGTCCAATCTTTATGTTGGATATTGTAAGGGGTTGTGGTGTTTACTGCCACTGTGCCCTTAGCTGGAACCTTTTCAAAGGTTGACACAAGGGAAAGGCCTTAACCATTGGATATTCAAAGACACACAACTCAGAACACTTCCCAAACACTAATAGCCGAGAAGCTTCTCAGAGATAGGCTCTCCCACCCCTCTGCTAGTGTATTTTGGGGGCACATATCCTGTGTTGGATGGTCATTGGAAATTTAGTCAAAAGGCAAAAGTTTCTTGCCTTTATGCATTCGCAGCATGAAAACCCCACTGCTTGGCATCCTCCTCAGGCCCCAAAAATACTGACCTGCTGCCAATTATCATCCCATGCTGTGCTACAGAGCAGACCTTGGTCTCAGAAAGGTATGGATGTGTACAGGCCTACACATATTGTGCTAATAACTGCCTGGCCACTACACTAGGATCCACATTGGAAGCTGTATTCTCAAAACTGCTTGACCATGTGTGATAAGGAAGCAAGCAATATTACTTAAAGTATTACTAAACCCACAACAGTCAAAGCAGTGTAAATATGCAGTAAAGCATCCTTGTTATACTCGCTGTGTAACCTAAGGGGTTAATACTCTGTCTTGTGTAAAAAGGCTGTTTGATCCTGTCTTCTCTGCCCCTCGTCTTGTTGAAATGACCAACTGATACAGACTGAATCCATAATCACATGCACATGCTCAGTTTGCTGTGCATTGCTATACTTTTTGGGTGTTGGTTTGGGGAGGGTGCATGTGATCAGCACAGGGCCAATCAGCACTGTTCACATAGAGGGCCAGAAGATTCACATCCTCCTAGAGCAGAAAGAAAAATACTCAAAGTTTAAACCGAGCTCTGCTGAAGTCACAAGACTGCTCTAACTGCTGATGCTAAAAGGTATTTAGCTGTTTTTATGCCCTTAAATATTTGCATTGCCATGTTCTGTTTACTGCGGGAGACCAGAGTGAATTCTGGGTCCAGGGAGAGCGGATATAGTTAATGCAGGGTCTGCATAGACCAGATAGAGTGAATGCGGGCTTCGGGGTTTAGTTACACTTTAAGCCTGACATACATAGATTAAAAGGAAAGTCCAGCCCAAGATTTTTGGACTGTACCTCTCCTGTGGATTACAGAAGTGTAGTTCATTTGGCACTCCTGCAACACATTTTCAGGGAACAGCTGCATTCTATCCACTGAAGTCACACAGCATGGCCAGACTGGATCAAGATCCCGACTTTCAAGTCATGATATACTGCAGACTCTGGAGCAGCAACTGGATCAGCCTAGCCACGAATAACAAAGAGTTTTAGCCTGCCAGTGCCTCCCCCTCCACAGCACAGTAAGTGCTGGGGGGTTGAGCTGACAGCAAACATGTGATTGCAGATGTCACAGTGTGCCTGATCTTCCAGAAACCCCCACCCCCTCCTGGTGCGTGTGTCCCCTCACCCATCCCCTTCTCATCCTGTAGCAGCCTTTGAAGTTGGGCTGCACAGGATGAGAAGTGTCACTTCTCCCCCCCTGCTGCTTGTCACTTCCTCCCATCCTGCAAAGCCCCATGGGACGAAGGTGACCCCCTGTGGCGGGAGTCACACCTCTCCTGGCCATACAGCCAGGAGAGGGATAGCCTCCATGTATTTGATTGGATGGTCTGTGGGTGTGTTTGCCCAAAGTCTACAGCATAAAAACCCTGATGTTATGCCAATAAATCTGAAGTGTTTGCAATCGCAACTGAGGTGACTTGAGTGCATTCACTTTCCAAGATCTTGTAGCTGTGTCCAGGTGTGACCGTTGGTATCTTGAGGGGGCCCCCAAGGAACAGGAAAAAGACCACTTACCTACTTTCAGATAGCCCTCCCCCTTTCCCAGAGATGCATTGCAGCAAGCCTCATGGCATGGAGCAGAAACAGTATGATCTTTTGACCTATCAAATGTTCATTGTTGTAAGATTCTCTCAGTTTATTGAATCAACTTCACAAGATCTACAAGATGTCTTATCGATTGAGTCACTGACTGTGGTATCCAATTGAGGTTGACGTTATTGCTATCTCATCACAACTGTAAGTTACAGAGATCACACTATCAATGCTTAGATTGGAGAGACAGAACAGTCTCTGATAAAATACACTCTAATTTTTATTTTTTTGCAAAAAAACGCCCTATCTTTCCCTCTTATATTGTAGCTCAACCAAACTGTTTATATACTGACCAGTGACTGTAAAATACTTGGGGCTATTATCTTTAACAAAACACATTCTAATTTTTATTACACTGTAGCATAGTCAGGCTGGTCACATACTATTCAGTCACTATGCTATATGTGTGGCTATTGTCCCTGAAAAATACTTTACTGTTTATTTTGTGATAAAAACTGCAATATCTCTCCCCTATTCAAGCTTCTTACATATTACCCAGCCACTGTACTATATGTGTTACTATTGTCTCTAAAATATTACACTCTAATTTCTATGTCGGGATAAAAATTGCCCCATCTCTGTAATGTGGGTTGCAATTGTATAATGTTTTGGTGCCCTGTTTTGACTTTTTTTTAAACTTTTCAGACAGTACTGTGTGATACTGTGAAATAAAAGCTCACAGATTGTACTACTATGAAACTACTTTGTCACTAGTCACTTAGTACAAAGTTGAAGAATTTAGAATTGTTTTAGAGTACACTTTCCTATAGCTCTTAGATCTGTTGGGGCTGCTACTTCCACTGTGTTGTTCAAGCCATTTACCGCTAGATAAAATAAATGTTGCAGCCTAAACTTACTTAAAACGCCTTCTTTTCAAATTGTAATTAATCAGATTGGAGTGTTACTAATTTATTTAATCCAGGAGTAATATAACAGTTAAAAAATCAAATACACATGCAAAATTTGTGATGCCAGAATGTGGTATCATATATTTCCGTAACACAACATACAGCTTAAGGGCAATTGAAATAAAAGGAGGGCCCTCTCTATGGAGTTGTGTAATTTTTTTTTTTGCATTGGTGCATGCCAGTACTAAGCTCAGATTCTTTGAAAGTCTCTTGCGTTTAGCCTTTAAAATGGTGAGAATTGATTTTCAATATTCAACCCCATAGACTTCAAAGGGATTCAGATTTAAATTTGCATTATTCAGGTGTAGCAATACTACTTATCCCACATCTTTTTTTTTTAACAAGTTTTGATAAGACAATTATGTAGTTCCTCTGAGGATTTCTTTTTCTCTACAATCACATGGTTGTTTTTGCCGGATGTCTGCTTTTTCTTCAGATCAGCTTGTTCTTGTACACATATTTGCTAATTGTTTTTCTACAGCTTTAATCCTAGCCTACCAAACATCATTAATATTCAGCACAAGCATTAGGAACTATTTTGCTTCTTTATATACAACTAATTACATCTTTATTTATTTTAGCCTTCCTTCTGGTGTTACTTTCATCTATTTACATTATTGCAATGCTATTTACCAACTTGCCTACTGGGCACTTATACCCCCTTCCTGCCCAGAAAAGTTTTCAGCTTTCAGCACTGTCAAACTTTGACTAACAATTACTCAGTCATGCAACACTGTACCCATATGACATTTGTGTCATTTTTTTCACACACATAGAGCTTTCTTTTGGTGGTATCTAATCAGTACTGTTTTTTTTTTTTTTTTGCACTATAAATTAAAAATGACCAAAGAATTTGAAGAAAAAACACATTTTTTTTGTTTCTATTGTAAAATTTTGCAAATAAGTAATTTTTCTTCATAAATTTTGACCAAAAATTATACTGCTACATTTCTTTGGTAAAAATAACTGAAATCTGTGTATATTATTTGGTCTTTTGTGAAAGTAATAGAGTCTACAAGCTATTGTACCAATCATTGAAAATTGATCACGCCTGATCACACCTGATGTACTGATGTCCTATCGCATTTCTTGAGACACTAACAAGCCAGGACAGCACAAATACCCCCCAAATAACCCCTTTTTGGAAAGTAGACAGTCCAAGATATTTAGTCAGAGGCATAGTGAGTTTTTTGAAGTTGTAATTTTTTTTCCCACAATTTTATTGAAAATGAAGATTTTTTGTTCAACAAAACGGTCATATTAAAGTTATTTTTCCCACATGGCATATGCATACTTGCAACTACACACCAAAACACATTCTGATGCTCCTCCTGAGTATGGGGATGCCACATGTGTGAGACTTTCACAGCCTAGCCACATACAGAGGCCCAACATGCAAGGAACACCCTCAGATGACCTAGGGGTATAAAATTACACATTTAATTTCCTGACTACCTACTACACTTTTGAAGGCCCTGGAGCACCAGGACAATGGAATTACCCACAACATTTCCCCATTAGCAAGCACATACCAAAAAGTACACCCCAAAATACATTATGCTACTCTTCCTGAGTATGCGTATACCACATGTGTGAGACTTTTTCACAGCCTGGCCACATAGAGAGCCCCAACATCCAAGTAGCACCTTTAGGCCTTCTAGGGGCAAAAATTAAACATCTAATTTCTTGACAACCTATCATGTTTTTGAAGGCCCTGGAGCACCAGGACAGTGGAAACAGCCACAAAATTACCCCTTTTGGAAAGAAAACACTTCAACATATTTTTTGCGATGCATAATGAGTCTTTTAAATGTGTCTTTTTTTTTCCACAAGTTTTAAGAAAAATATGGAAAGAAAATGAAAATGTATTTTTTTGAAAACAAAGTCCATTTATAAGATAATTCTCACACATAGCATGTACAGTGGGGCAAAAAAGTATTTAGTCAGCCACCAATTGTGCAAGTTCTCCCACGTAAAAAGATGAGAGAGGCCTGTAATTGGCATCATAGGTAGACCTCAACTATGAGAGACAAAATGAGAAAAAAAATCCAGACAATCACATTGGCTGATTTGGAAAGAATTTATTTGCAAATTATGGTGGAAAATAAGTATTTGGTCAATATCAAAAGTTCATCTCAATACTTTGTTATATATCCTTTGTTGGCAATGACAGAGGTCAAACGTTTCCTGTAAGTCTTCACAAGGGTGGCACACACTGTTGCTGGTATGTTGGCCCATTCCTCCATGCAGATCTCCTCTAGAGCAGTGATGTTTTGGGGCTGTTGCTGGGCAACACGGACTTTCAACTCCCTCCAAAGGTTTTCTATGGGGTTGAGATCTGGAGAATGGCTAGGCCACTCCAGGGCCTTGAAATGCTTCTTACAAAACCACTCCTTCGTTGCCTGGGCATTATGTTTGGGATCATTGTCATGTTGGAAGACCCAGCCACGTTTCATCTTCAATGCCCTTGCTGATGGAAGGAGGTTTGCACTCAAAATCTCACGATACATGGCCCCATTCATTCTGTCCTGCACATGGATCAGTCGTCCTGGTCCCTTTGCGGAGAAACAGCCCCAAAGCATGATGTTGCCACCCCCATGCTTCACAGTAGGTATGGTGTTCTTTGGATGCAACTCAGCATTCTCTATCCTCCAAACACGACGAGTTGTGTTTCTACCAAACAGTTCTATTTTGGTTTCATCTGACCATATGACATTCTCCCAATCCTCTTCTGAATCATCCAAATGCTCTCTACCAAACTTCAGACGGGCCCGGACATGTACTGGCTTAAGCAGGGGGACATGTCTGGCACTGCAGGATCTGAGTCCCTGGTGGCGTAGTGTGTTACTGATGGTAGCCTTTATTACGTTGGTCCCAGCTCTCTGCAGGTCATTCACTAGGTCCCCCTGTGTGGTCCTGGGATTTTTGTTCACCGTTCTTGTGATCATTTTGACCCCACGGGGTGAGATCTTGTGTGGAGCCCCAGATCGAGGGAGATTATCAGTGGTCTTGTATGTCTTTCATTTCCTAATTGCTCCCACAGTTGATTTGTTCACACCAAGCTGCTTGCCTATTGCAGATTCAGTCTTCCCAGCCTGGTGCAGGTCTACAATTTTTTTTCTGGTGTCCTTCGACAGCTCTTTGGTCTTCACCATAGTGGAGTTTGGAGTGTGACTGTTTGAGGTTGTGGACAGGTGTCTTTTATACTGATAACAAGTTAAAACAGGTGCCACTGATACAGGTAATGAGTGCAGGACAGAGGAGCCTCTTAAAGAAGAAGGTACAGGTCTGTGAGAGCCAGAAATCTTGCTTGTTTGTAGATGACCAAATACTTATTTTCCACCATAATTTGCAAACAAATTCTTTCCAAATCAGCCAATGTGATTGTCTGGATTTTTGTTCTCATTTTGTCTCTCATAGTTGAGGTCTACCTATGATGCCAATTACAGGCCTCTCTCATCTTTTTAAGTGGGAGAACTTGCACAATAGGTGGCTGACTAAATACATTTTTGCCCCACTGTACATATTAAAAATTACACCCCAAAATACATTCAACTACCTCCCCTGATTATGGTGATACCACAAGTGTGTAACGTTTCCACAGCCTGACCACATAGAGAGCCCCAAAATCCAAGAAGCACCTTTAGGCGTTCTAGGGGCAAAAATTATACATCTAATGTTTCGGAAAATGTGGAAAGAAAATGAAAATGTGTTTTTTCAGCACAAAGTTGTCAATCGATAAGATATTTTTAGAAAACCAGCATGTACATACCAAGAATTACACCCAAAAATACATTCTACTACTCCTCCTGATTATGGGGATACACATGTGCAAGACCTTTTCAATGTCTGTACAGATTATGCGCCCAGCATTGCAACAAGTGTAACACAAAAATCAACAAACACTGTATAGAAAACAATGTAAACAAAAGATTACCTGTGGTATGAGGAGAGCATTGCTCCAGGTCAGTACAAGCAGCAGGCTGACATCCAGTCAGCAGGCAGGAACAAGGTTCATAAAAATTACGGGGTAGTACAGGCAGCAGGCAGTTATATGGTCAGCACAGCCAAAGTATGGTTAAGGCAGCAGGCAGGAACATGGTCCATAAAATGTCTTGGGCCATTACTGGGATCAGGCAGAGATATGGTCAGCACAGCCAAAGTATTTGTCCAGGCAGCAGGCAGGAACATGTTCCATAAAATGTCGTGGGTCATTACAGGCAGCAGGCAGAGATATGGTCAGCACAGCCAACGTATTTGTCTAGGCAGCAGGCAGGAATATGGTTGTCAGGGCCTGGACATGAACCTGGGACCTCTACTGTGTCTGGCAGTAACTCTTCTCACTGAGCTTCCTGGGATGTTGGACAACACTCTACCTGGGATGTTGGACAACACTCTACCTGATCTATTGGACAATCCTGCCTTGTGCCTTGTTTTCTGATGAATCTTGAACTCCTTGCTCCTTCCATGAACTTCCTGATTTAGCCATGTCTCTGCACTTCTTGTTTGCCAGATTATTGTGCCTTCTCCAGCCAGTATCTCGCTTTTGTCTCTCCTGCTGCCGTCCATACCTTCACTACTGACCTTTGGCTTGTTCCTTGACTACGATTCTGCCTCATCCCAACCTGCTACCACTTGTTACTGACCCTTGGCTTGATTACTGATTACAGTGTTCCCTCGCCACTTCGCGCTTCATGTTTTGCGGCTTCAGTGCTTCGCGGGTCAGCAGCCACATTGTGGAAAGGAGCGTTGTTTCATGTTGATGCGCGAGAGAGAAGGATCCCTGCATGTCAACCAAAGAGATGAGTTGACTCAGAGTACTGTACATACCACGGGCTTTCATAAAGGCGCGTGATTGGTTTCCGGTGTGACATCGACCAATAAGAGTACGAGTGGATTTATCCCTGTGAGTTGATTGTCTGCGCATCATTGCAGCCTCACTTAGCATCTTCCATTGTTGTATCTTGAGTCTCCGAGTCAAGTGAGAGCCTCTCCTCCGCCACCAACACAAGACTCTTCGCCTCTCTCAGAAAGCAATGTTGATTAATGTTTATTACTGTATAAGGTTTTGTAATTAACCCTATTGTAATTAGCACTGACACGTTTAAGTAAATACGTATACTGTACAGTACTGTTGTAATTTTTGTCTTAAATGAGTAAAGTATGAATACTGTTTACATATTTAAAACATTCTTGTACAGTACCCGCATACACACAAATTCCTAGGTGCAAATACTACTTCGCGGTTTTTCAGCTTTCGCGGAAGGTTCTGGTCCCCATTAACAGCGAAAAACGAGGGATCACTGTACTCTTCTGCTAGATTCCTACCTGCCATATCAGTTACTGGATCCTGCCTTGCTCACTTCCTGGTGGGGCGATCTTGAGAACTACGGCCTGGTACTAATATGCAGCAAAATACATCTCCACCATCAGGAGCTCTGGTGAATACCGGTTAGTGCTTAGACCCCACACCTCTGCTGAGCCTGCGTCATCTCCCAGGGTGACCTGCTTGTTTACCTATCCTGTTTGTTGGTCTGCTGCTATAGCTACTGGTCTCTGAACCTGACCTCACAACATGACAATGGTACATAAAATGTTCTAGGTTATTACAGGCAGCAGGCAGAGATATAGTCAGCACAGCCAAAGTTTTTGTCCAGGCAGCAAGCAGGAACATGGCCCGTAAAAGGTCCTGGGTCAGTACAGGCAGTAGGCAGAGATATGATCAGCGCAGCCAAAGCATTGGTTCAGGCAGCAGGCAGGAACATCAGGCTTAGGGCATCAGTCAGGTAGGACCAGGGCACAGGGGTAGAGGCTTCATCCCACCCAATCTCTTCAAAGCCTCCGGACAAACATACCCTGTTCTGGGAATTATAAAATCCAGAGAAAACCAAAAACTGTTTTTCTCTACTCGGTTCTCTACTCTGAAGCCCCTCACATATGTGAGATCCCTGTGTTATCTTGAATCCTACTACTACAGTAATAGGGCAAAATATCAATCCAAGCAGCAGGCAAAAAACATGGTCGATTAACAGGCCGAGCTCAGTCCAGGAAGAAGGCATAAACTTGGTTGATAATCCAGATGGCAGGTAAAAGCATAGTTGATAAACAGGTCAGGGTCAGTTCAGGTGGAAGGCAGAAACCTGGTGGATAAACATTGCAAATGGCAGGCAAAGGCATAGTCCGTAAACAGGCTGGGGTCGGTTATGGTAGAAGTCAGTGGCATGGTTGGTTGAGGCAGCAGGCAAATGATCAGCAGAAATATTGAAATGGGGACATGGCAGGCAGTTTTAAATATGAGCTAATATTTTAGTAACGTGTGAAAACGTCGGAAGCAGCCTCCGATGCACAGGCCTAGTTGGGAGGGACACTGGGGACAGAGAAAACTTGTCTCTTCTTACTCCCACTCTGCTGCATACCCAACATATTTTTTGGAGTCTTTGACCTGCTTCTGTTGGTGGAATGATCTCAGGGAAGTGGCGCTCATTAAGTCTGCTTACAGAATCGGAATGAATGCTTTCTGGGGGGGATCCTTGCTGATAGATAAGGGATGTGATAACTTCTTCTATAAATCTGAGGAAGGCATTGGGTCTTTCTGTGGACTTGGTGTAGGTGACATACGCATTGTAAATAGCCAAATGAATAAAATAGATTGCAACTTTTTTATACCAGAAACGGGACCTTCTTGTTGCTGAATAGGGCTGCAACATCTGATCATTGAAACCCCCCCCCCCCCCATGTACAGATTATAATCTTGGATGGCCGCAGACTTTTGAATTGGACCATGTCTTTCAGTAATTTCCACTGAGGTGTCGTTGTGGATGGTGGACAGGACATAAACGTCTCTCTAATCCTTCCACTTCAGGGCCAGCACTTCATAGTTTATTAGGCTTGATGATTCCCCCCCTTTGTAGCCTGGTATTCACTAGAGATTGTGGGAAGCCCTTCCTGTTTTTTAAGGAGGCACCGCAGGCCATGGTTTTCTCATGGTACAGGTGTTGGAAAAGGGGCAGACTGGTATAGAAATTGTCCATGTAAATGTGATAGCCTTTTTGGAAAAATGGATAAGCCAGGTCCCAGACAATTTTTCCACTTGTTCCAATGTAGGTTGGGCACTCGGGGCTGGAGCTGGAAATCTTTGCCTTAATATACATGGAAAGCATACAAATATCCCATGGCTCTTTCACAAAGCTTGTAGAGCTTTACTCTATACCCCGCCCTCTTATTTGGAATGTATTGCTTATTTCCTAGCTGGTCAGTGAAGTGGACAAGGGATTCGTCTATTTTTTATCGGGGACAAGAAGTTCAGCAAATTTTTGGGAAAAAAAATTAAGAAGTGGGTGAATTTTGTCTAATTTGTCATAGTTGGGATGATCTCTAGGAGGGCACTGGATATTGTCACTGAAATGAAGGAAATTAATTAATGATCATCTCATAGCTTGACCTGGGCATTACAGCAGAATAAATTGTCATGCGGTGGATTGGGTGTGTGGACCAGTATGCATGTCCTTCATTTTTTTTTTGTAAGCCCCATGTTAAAGGTGAGGCCCAAAAATAAGCTAAATTCCTCCAATGTAAGAGGTCTCCATTCAAATGGGCGGGCATAGGGTGAACTGGGGTTGTTAGAAATGAATTGTTGGGAAAAAAGGTTTGTCTGGTCCACAATAAACTGTAGTAAAGAGTTAGGCAAAAATAAATAAAAAAAATAAATTTCTGAAAAATTCTCAGTGTTGATGGAATATTCCAGTGCTGGTACTGGGTCTTTCCTCTATGGGTCTAGCGCCATTGGCGTTTGCAGACTGACCATTGGGGTGTATGGCACTGCTCGTGGCTGCCTCATTTTCAGAGCACTGTATCCTTTTAGGAGGGACCCTTTCCTCCTCTGATTCAGTCGCTGATCCACTGCTTTCTATGGGCTCATACACTAAATCCGACAGTGAGAGCTCCCCGCTGCTCTCATCCATCATAATGAGGATTTTGAACTAGTGTAAACTTCTTTTGACATAGCTCTGGTGGCACTGGGACAGGTAGACTGCTGATGGCTGTAGGACGGGTACTCTGGTGATGGTGGCTGTGAGACGGTACTCCGGTTGTGGCTGTGTGATGGTACTTTGCTGATGGTGGCACTGATGGATGATGTGCGACAGGTGCACTGCTGATTGGCACTGATGGGCAACAGGTGCACTGCTGATGGGCACTGATGGGTGACAGGTGCACTGCTGGGTGACAGGTGCACTGCTGATGAGCACTGAGGGGCAACAGGTACACTGATGGGCGATGGGTACACCGATGGGCACTGATGTGCGACAGGTGCACCGATGGGCACTGATGGGTGACAGGTGCACTGCTGATGGGCACTGATGGGCAACAGGTGCACTGCTGATGGTCACTGATGGGCAACAGGTGCACTGCTGATCGGCACTGATGGGCAACAGGTACATTGATGGGTACACTGATGGGCGTCAGGTACACTGATGAGCACTGATGGGCAACAGGTACACTGATGGGCGCTGAGACAGGGGCTGTAAAGTGTGTATGCACTGTAAAAACTGTAACTCACTGTTATAAGATCCCTCTCCTCACACATGATCTGTGTGTGAGGAAAGGAAGCTGGTAACAGTGAGTTACCGCTCTGTGTGATTGCACACAGCCTGTTACCTGGTAAAGAAACGCAGCCAACGGCTCTTTACCACAATCAATGATGAGCTGTGTCCAAGGGACACAGATCACCAGTGATCGCCGTGCAGCGCACTCCCAGGGCCACGCATGAGCGGTTAGAGTGGGAGGACGCCACATAACATCCTCCCAGAACGAGAGAACCGACGCCCGCCTGTCATTTCCATATATGGCGGGTGGGAGGCGGTTAAATTGATACGTAATAGATTGAACAGTGAGAGAGCTTTAACTACTTTATAACTGCGCTATAGCCAAATGATGGCTATAGCGCGGTTTTCCTATGGACACAGCTGATCATATGACAAGGTAAAAGGCCAATCACAGCGGCCTTTTACCACGTGATCAGGTTATTTGTGGCACTTAGTTCACTCTGTCGCAAAGTTAGGAAAATATTGCAGATAACCGGCAAGTGTCACAGAGGACATCTGCACTAATAATCAGGGCACTGATTATCAGTGCCCTGATTATCAGTGCAGCGCCAAAATTGCCCAGCAGTGGCACCCATCAGTGCCCAGCAGTGCTACCTCTCAGTGCCAATTAGTGCCCAGCAGTGCCACCCATCAGTGCCCAGCAGTGCCGCCAGTCAGTGCTGCCAGTCAGTGCGCATCAGTGCCACCTATCAGTGCCGCCTATCAGTGCTGCATATCAGTGCAGCATCATCATTGCCTCCTCATCAATTCCCACCAGTGCCGTCTCATCAGTGCAGCCTATCAGTGTCCATCAGTGCTGCCTATCAGTGCTACCTCATCAGTGCCCATCAGTGCTGCCTATCAGTGCAGCCTCATCAACGCACATCAGTGAAGGAGAAAATTTACCTGTTTGCTAAATTTTATAATAGAATTTTTTTTAAAATTTCTTGCTCTTTTTATGTTTATAGTGCAAAAAATAAAAAACCCTAGCAGTGATTAAATACCACCATAAGAAAGCTCTATTTGTGTGAAAGAAATGATAAAAATGTCATGTGAGTACAGTGAAAAGATGAAAGCTGAAAATTAGCTTGGGCAGGAAGAGAGTAAAAATGCCTGGTAGGCAAGTGGTAAAGTGGTTCTGAAGGCTTAATTTGTTTTTAACTTAATGCATTCTCTGTGTTAAGGTAAAATACTTTCTGTGAACTGATCACCCCCAGCTCCCCTAAATACTTACCTGAGCACGATCTTGGTCCAGTGCTGTGCCTAGCAGCAGCTTCTTTTTCATCTCTCGCTCTCTCTTTTCACAGGACAGAAAGGCATAAGCGGGAACCATTGGCTCCTGCTGCTGTAAATCAAATCCTGTCACACTGTTCAACAGGTAAAAAGTTTTGGGCATAAAATTAGCTAATCTTACATAATTTTGGGGTGCTGAAAACGAAAATGACCCTAAAAAATGTTGATTGGCTCTAGTTTCCATGATATATTCACCCATCTAATGACGTAAGCCATTCAAAATTATGATGCAACTTCAGCTGCATATTGCGCAATTGATACTGGTGACCAATAGAAAATTGCATGTATACTGAGATGATGCAATAGTAGCCTTTAATTGCATCACTTCACTGCATAAAAGCTGCAGTATCTGTAGCTGATTGTAGTTCGACAGCGTCTTTACATTTCGTTTTATGCTTATATAGGCTACTCAGTAATGCCTCGAACTTGTGTGAATAAAGCAGATAATTTCTGCTATATCTGCGGTGAAATAACTTTTATCTCACAAAAAAGGAGGATAACAGGAATGATTAAGAAAGCCTACAACTTGTATTTTGGCTGCAGGACAAGAGCTGGGCACCACATATATGCTGCAATTCTTGTGGGACGGCACTGGAGCAATGGTTGAATGGAAAAAAGGCATCTATGCCTTTCGCTGTGCCAATGATTTGGAGAGAGCCAACAGATCATGTTAGTAATTGTTACTTTTGTATGGTGCCTCCAACAAAAGGGCTAAATAAGAAGAAAAAGTTATCTGTGCACTATCCAAATATTCCATCGGCAATACGTCCAGTTCCTCATGGAGAGGGGCTACCAATTCCTAAAGCACCAGAATCCTTTGTGGTTGAGTCAAGTGAGGAAGAACCTGAAGCGTGTAGTCATCAACCGTCAACCTCACATGACCCAGACTTTCTTCCATCCACACCCACTGATCCACACCTCATTACACAAGTGGAATTGAGCGATCTTATCAGAGACCTGGATCTTCCGAAGAACAAGGCAGAGCTTTTGGGGTCAAGACTACAACAGTGGAATCTCCTAGCAAGTGATGTTCGTACGTCTTTCTACCGTCATCATCAGAAAGATCTGATCCCATTCTTCGTCCAGGAAGGTGATATTGCTGTATGTAACAATGTTCATGGTTTAATCTCAGCCATCGGCGTATGCTATGATCCCGATGAGTGGAGGCTGTTCATTGATGCTTCAAAGGCGAGTCTTAAAGCTGTTTTGCTCCATAATGGCAATCAGCTGCCGTCAGTTCCAGTTGCTTACGCAGTTTCAATGAAAGAAACGTATGAAAACTTGAAAGAGCTTTTAAGGTGCATCAACTATGATGAACATCAATGGTCGATTTGTGGTGACCTGAAGGTGATTGCTATCCTACTTGGACTTCAAGGTGGATATACTAAGTACTGCTGCTTCCTCTGTGAGTGGGACAGTCGTGCGAGAGAAATGCACTATGCCAAAAGAGACTGGCCATTACGCCAGTCATTGCAGCCTGGAGAAAAAAATGTTAACTATCCAGCACTTGTAGACAGCAATAAGATCTTATTACCTCCATTACACATCAAGTTGGGATTAATGAAAAACTTTGTTAAGGCAATGGACAAGAATAAAGCAGGTTTCAAGTACCTGATTAGCAAATTTCCTGCACTTAGTGCTGCAAAAATAAATGAAGGAGTCTTTGTTGGGCCACAGATTCGTAAACTTATTCATGATGATGAGTTTCTTTCTCTGTTGCGTGGAAAGGAAAAGGCTGCCTGGACAGCATTTGTATCAGTGACATCAAATTTTCTTGGAAACAATAAAACACCAGACTACAAGAAAGTGGTAGAAAAACTCATCCAGACTCATTCATTTTCTACATTCGCATCTGGATTTTTTCCCTCCAAACTGTGGAGCAGTGAGTGATGAACACGGAGAGCGCTTCCATCAAGACATTGCAGCTATGGAAAGAAGATATCAAGGTAAATGGAGCCCATCAATGCTTGCTGACTATTGCTGGACAGTTGTAAGAGATAGCCCTTTCCTCGAATACAAGAGAAAAGCCAAGAGAAGCAAAACCGACACAAACTGAAGACAAAACTCGTGAGAATCCTAAGTATTAAAATGATTCAACTTAGCTTATGGCTATAATTTTTCTTGGTAATCCTATGCAATATATTATGCCATTTAGGCTTTGTTATGTAGTCAATATCACTTGCTTTATATTTGTGGAAAGACATCTATCTATATAATTATTGTGCATTATGTAGTCATTACGCCTATAGTAGAAAACTTTCCGTTTACAGAAAAACTAGAGCCAACTGACAAATTTCATTGTTATATTTGAACTCAGAATGTGAAATTCATTAAGAAATGGATCCTTTTGTTTCCAAAACTGGCAAAAAATAAAAATTTGTTGAACAGTGTCATTAGTGATCAGGGGGTGGGGCTGAGCCACACTGTCTGTGTCTATGGATGCAGGCAATGCTGCTCAGGATCCACCCGTATTAGTGCTCCCATAGGAAGCAGCTTCTTATGGGGGCAATGTACATCTATGCCAGCACATCACAGATCAGCAAGTACCATCTGAAAGTTTTATTATAGAATGATCGCATCACAATGAACAAGGTGCATCACATGCTTGACAAAGGGGTCCTGCTTGAAATATTGTACCATTGTGATGGTTCAGAATCACTTTAATGTTTGCACAGACATTGAACAGCAAACACTATGATCTTTTTTTCCTTCTCTTTGCTCCTGGGTGCTTGCTTTATATGGGATGTATCATCAAAGAGCTTAGAAAGGATATAATATTGCTGGCTAAAACAAGATTATATGGCTCTACAGGAAAGCCGAAGAAACTATCCTATGTTCAGCATGGTTGCTCTAGGACAATTATAGTCTAGTTAGGGGGGTTTGAGGGAGAGTTGTGGAAATCAGGAGACTGCAGCCCTCTCCAAGCCTGGCCTAACGTCCAGATTTAACCATCTAAACTTTAGAATAACAAGAACCAACAGAGAATTAGAAATAGACTGGGTTGTGCTGTTATGGTCTGCAGACTGTCTCTCACTTGGAGATCCCGTCCGGACATACAGTATATAGAAATTCAGAAAATCACTGACTGGTCTGTGCTTAAGGAAGAGAACTTGTTGTAAGTTAAGTGTAATACTGAACAAGGGAAGTGGAAGGGAGAAGGAAGGAAAGGGGGTAAATGGGGAAAAGATAGGGTAGACCAGGTTAATGGGTCACAGTCACTGCAGATTTGTAGGAAAGGTTCCAAGCTAGGTGTAATGCAATGGTTAGGATCTGGATGAGCTCTGTCTTTAGTTGTCTTCCTCAGATCTAGAGGTCTTTCAGATGACCTCTTGCCATGCTGGATGAACAGAGATGTCCAACAGATCCAGGTTTTGAATATTCAGTGCTAGAGAGAAGTATTTTAGTTCTTTGAGATAATGCAATGTGGCAGATCTGTCATCTTTACGTGTAAAGACAGATAAGAGGTATCCTCAGTGAAAAGTGGCTTCTTTATAGAGAACAAGGTTTAGTAGCAGTTTTAAGGCCCCTCAACCTGCAGGTTTTTCTCTTGCTGAATAGATGGTGAATAGATGGGTTCCAGCAAAATCAATGCGGGGTATGCCTCTAATCTTTTGGAAAATCAGTTCCTTCACTGGATAACATAGGACAACATGTGGCTTTTCTCAGCATATGAAGTTTTTTATGCACTCTGTCAAAGCTAAATTTAGTGGCAATTTCCAAGACTATGTATAAAAACCTTCTAATAGTGTCTGCTAGGTCATGATTTCTGCTCCCTTCATGCAGCATATGCCTGGGTGGCTTCCCTTAGTTCAGAATATTAAAGTGATTATTATTTAAAAAAAAAAAAAATATTTACAAACAGGTTAATACTTACCTGCTCAGTCCAAATATCCTGTTCTTGGTTTCTTCGCCAGTGTTCCTGGCTCCTCTTCTTCTCGGTGGTACCCATAGGAAAATGCTTCCTATGGGGGCCCACAAGTAATTTATTTGTGGTTTTGAATGTGGTTTTAATAATAAAGAAATTTTGGATAATCTGCACTACTGGGGCTGTGCCAACACTGCAAGGGGGTAAATGCTCATTTAGTCTAGGGGGACGGTAAACACATTTTTACTTACCTGATCCTCCATTCCCTGGTAGACTGCACTCTCCCATACTGATGGACTGTCAATCAGCATGCTCATGTCAAATGCAGAGCTATGGACTCTGCATCGGTCTTGGTGATGTCAGGGGGACCTTAGACCACCAGAACATGGGGGAGAAGAGGCTGCAGGGTCCAGTTTAGTAGCACAGAGGTGCCTTCTGGAGTGAAAGATTGGGTAAGTAATAAGCAGTAAACCCTTCAGTGTGGGTGTAGCCCCACTGCAAGGGAGAATGTTTACATTTCTTGTAGTTCATCTTTAAACCTGCCTTTGAAATGGCAATTTGTAGGAAGTATTATAGCAAAAGTGACATTTCCTTACTGGCTTTTTTATGGTAATTGCCTGTAACTCCCCACTTCCCCAAATCAATAAAAAGGCATTTGGAGCTGGGCAGTGCCCTGGGGGACATGTTTGAATGCAAAATTTTGTTTTTTAAAAACACCATTCAACAGAGAGCAAGACTTTTAGTAAATTATAAAGTACACAATCCTTAAAGAAAAAAAAAACTTGCTTGAGGGGTGTCTTAAACCTGCCTGTGACGTGGCAGTAGCAGCCATGGGCTTGGTACTGTTTTGTTTAGCCAAGTCCTGGCTGTAATGTAAAAACGATTTGGGTGGCATGATTTTAGGATGGTGAACAGGAGAAGATCTTTGAACATCCATTCCTCAATATCCTCTGCTGCATATGACACCAGAAACTCTCAGCTCTGCAGACTTGTTTGAGATCTCATTACTAAGTAGTGAGCCCTTAATGATTAATAAGTGGTGAGCCCTTATTGCTCCTCCCCACCTTGTAGAACCTGCTGATGGATGGACATTGCAGCCACATGGCCACCAGAGCCTCTTGCATTTTGGGGTAGTAATAATAATAATAACAATAATAATAAACTATTTTATATAGTATTATACCTTTAAAGGTAGCTTCTCAAAGCACTTTACAAAGAGAACACAAGAAATAAGAGGATATGAGGGGTTGCGGCCATGTTACTCTAAGGAAATTATGCCTATCCTGAGCCCTGGAGGATGAGCAGCAGCCAGTCATAAGCAGTTGCAGCCTGAAGGCAACCAGCCAGAAAGAGTTGTGCAGGCTGCAGCATTGACACAGCTGAGACCAGTCACTCCCCTCCTTCCTCCAGGCACAGCAGCCAGTAATAAAAGTGTTTCCCAATAGATTACCCTGCAGCCCATGGGCCTGTGATGGCATTTTACAAACAAGGACAAAATTGGATACAACTTTCTTAAGGCTATATGCTTCTAAATTCAAGGTCTGTCCCAGAAAAGGGGGTCATCTGGTTACCCTAATCTGTACTCTCCAGTTGGTCCTATAATTCATCACAAATAATCTGATCATGCTTAAATGCATTGCTACAATATAAACATTATGCTTGTAGTCTACCCCTGCTTCTCATACAGTATATCCAGACCTTAGGGTATAACACATACCATATGTGTTAAATATATTATTTTGGTTCAACTGTTTTTAGCCATTACTTTTAACTGTTATTCAGCTTGTGTTTATGGATTTATAGTTGTTGTGAACCTATTTCCAGGTATTATATGGGAGGCATACGAGTTATACTATAAAACAGTCTTGACCATCTTAGAGTATATATACTGCTCAAAAAAATTAAAGGAACACTTTGAAAACACATCAGATCTCAATGGGGAAAAATATCATGCTGGATATCTATACTGATATGGACTGGGTAATGTATTAGGAAGAGAAGGATGCCCCATCTGATGGAAATGAAAAATATAGGACCGAATTCAAAGACACCCCTAAATCAAGGTGAAAAAATGATGCAGCAGGCTAATGCATTTTGCTGAAATTTCCTTGCAGCAACTCAAAATGGTACTCAGTAGTTTGTATGGCCCTCACGGGCTTCTATGCATACCTGACAACATTCGAGCATACTCCTAATGAGAAGACGGATGGTGTCCTGGGGTATTTCCTCCCAGATCTGGACTAGGGCATCACTGAGCTCCTGGACAGTCTGAGGTACAACCTGGCGGTGTTGAATGGACCGAAACATGATATCCCAGAGGTGTCCTATTGGATTTAGGTCAGGCGAGAGTGGGGGCCATTCACTGGAATCAATTTCTTCATCCTCTACGAATTGCCTGCATACTCTCACCACATGATGCCGGGCATTGTCATGCACCAGAAGGAACCCAGAACCCAGTGCACCAGCGTAGGGTCTGACAATGGGTCTAAGGATTTAATCCCAATACCTAATGGCAGTCAGGTTGCCATTGTCTAGCCTGTAGAGGTCTGTGTGTCCCTCCATGGAATTGCCTCCCCAGACCAACAGTGACCCACCACCAAAACGTTCATGCTGAATGATGTTACAGACAGCATAACGTTCTCCATGGCTTCTCCAGACCCTTTCTCGCCTGTCACATGTGCTCAGGGTGAACCTGATCTCATTTGTGAAAAGCACAAAGCGCCAGTGGTGGACCTGCCAATTCTGGTTTTCAATGGCAAATGCCAATCGAGCTCTATGGTCCTGGGCAGTGAGCACAGAGCCCACTAGAAGACGTTGGGCCCTCAAGCCACCCTCATGAAGTCTGTTTATGATTGTTTGGTCAGAGAAATTCACATCAGTGGCCTGCTGGAGGTCATTTTGTAGGGTTCTGGCATCCTGTTCCTCCTTGCACAAAGGAGCAGATACTGGTCCTGCTGATGGGTTACGGACCTTCTACTGCCCTGTGCAGCTCTTCTAGAGTAACATCCTGTCTCCTGGAATCTCTTCCATGCTCTTGAGACTGTGCTGGGAGACACAGCAAACCTTCTGGCAATGGCACGTATTGATGTGCTATCCTGGAGGAGTTGGACTGCCTGTGCAATCTCTGTAGGGTCCAGGTATCGCCTCATGCTACCAGTAGTGACACTGATTCTAGCTAAATGCAAAACTTGTGAAAAACAGTCAGAAAAGATGGGTAGGGAAAAAAATGTCAGTGGCCTCCACCTGTAAAACCGTTCCTGTTTTGGGGGTCATCTCATTGTTGCCCATCTAGTGCACCTGTTGTTAATTTCATTAACACCAAAGCAGCTGAAACGGATTAACTGACCAGATCAATATTCTAGGAGTTTAACTGACTTGATGCTATACTGTGATTAAAAAGTGTTCCTTTCCCTTAGCCTCTAAACTCAGAGACGACCCATTTTCCGGCATCAAATATATCAACACAGAACACAAAATCAGTTTATTTGCGGATGACCTCATTCTAATGGTGACCAACCCGTACAAATCCCTTTCGACAATCCATACCCACATCTCCAACTACTCGTTAGTTTCCTACTATAAACTTAACGAACCTAAATCTTTGATACTGAATCTCCACATATCCCCTCATGACCAAAAAATACTATCTACACAATTCCCATTCTCATGGGAAACCCACAGTATCCCATATTTAGGAATCAGGTTAACTACAACAACTGATCAACTATACCCTTCAAACCACAAAAAACTCATTGAACATATCTCCCACTAAATCACCTCTCTTCGTACCGCAGAGCTTTCTAAACTAGGGCGAGTTGCGACTTTAAAAATGTAACTTTAAAAAACATACTACCCAAAATTCTATACATATTCCGCTCACTCCCGATACCATTTCCTAATGTGTTCTTCTCCAAACTGAAAACAATCCTCACGAAATTCCTCTGGAACTCCAAAAAACCCAGATTCACTACCAACCTTCTTATTCGCACCACACTTAGGGGAGGTGCAGGCCTCCCTCACTTGAAATCTTATTACAACGCCACCTTACTTAACCAATTGTACTTTTGGTGGAACCCTTCGAACGATAAAATATGGTCCATTTTGGAAACTTGCTCATTTCACCCCCTTGACCCTAAGAACATACTTATAATCCCACGTACACACCAATCCGCATACCATTGGAAACACCCCTGTATCAAAGCCACCCTACAGGCGTAGCAAGACTGTCAGGAATGGACTCAGCACTGGAGGTGGGACTCACCTGCTGTGTGGGCTGCAGTACTAGGGCTGACCAGCGGGTGCTCTCAGCAGCCAGAAGCTCACTCCGGCAATCATCCAACACCTGGGCTGATTGCAGGAGGTGTATTTAAGGAATGACCAGGTCTGTGATCTGGGCCTTGGTGTTTGTTTCCCATGAGCCCCTGTACCTGGTATCCTGTATTCCTGTTCTGCTACTATCTGATTTGTTGCTGACCCTACCTGATCCTGACCTCTGCTGACTTCTCCTGCTTGATCTCTGGCTTGCCTGACCATCCTTCTGCCTGATCCTCTGTACCGCGCTGGCCGTGAGTAACTGAACCCGGCTTGTGACCCTGACTATTCTCTGCCTGCTCCTCCGGTACCTCGCTGCCCACACGTTGCTGACCTGGCCTGCCTGACTATGCCTGACGCTACTCAGACGATCCATCCTTCCATCCCACACGGATCAGTCCCTGTTACCAGGTCTGCCAGCCTCTTCACGTCAGGCTTTCCCACAGTACATACCCTCGGCGGACCCCTCTAACACAGTTGGGTGCACTCAGGGGCCGCGACCTGGTCTCAGTCCTGCGCCAAGTCCATCCCCACCATCAGGGGCTCTGGTGAAAAGGCAGACTGGGGCTTAGACTCCGCGCCCTGGGGAATCCCGTTCTGTGGGTACTAGAGATCCCGCCGTGCTGTGCCTGCCAGTACCTTACGGCCCGCCTGACCATTCCACCTCTCCAGCCCTGACTACGCCTGTGTTCCTGAAGCCTGCTACTTCCCTGTGTCAGTCCACACATTTCTGGTCACACCCGGATCCCTAACAGAACACCAAGGCCATTCCTGACCAGAAGTGGCTGCACAGGGAAGCCATCTTGGCTTATTGTTGTGAAGGATGCATCCTGAGGATGTTGTATATTTGTGTCTGCTAGTCTTTGATGACAGAGATTATGCCTATGAGACTCTGCAGGAGTATACCAGAGATCAGCTGCTAGAATGCATACGGATCGCTCATTTTCTAGTGGATCAGGGCACAGAGTTCTCTGAGGTGCAGCCATTGATTCAGGTTTGTGCAGAGTTGGCTTCGTCTGGTGCCCCTGAGGGAAGGGATGACTTTTTGCCGCCATTTAGTGCAGACCAGGTAGAGTCCCTGGTATGGTTATTAGAGGATGATGTGGATTGCTTCTTGCAGCATTATTCTGCATGTTCACAACAGGTGCTTAGGGATTGTATAAACGCAGTGCAGTCTTTGACCAGACAGGCTTTGTGTAAGCTGAGCTTTGTTCAGCCAGTACTGCAGACATGGTCAGATTTGTTACATCCAGCCTCAGTCAGCTTGCAACAACCCAGTCCTGCTTCTAACCATTACTCTGCTCAAAGCTCTCTTCCTCCAGTTCCCACAGCACCCCCAGTGACAGCCCAGTATACCCTGCTAGCTACCACATGTCAGTCCCCTGCTCCCACTCGCTGCACCTATCCTGCCTTTTACCCTGTAAAGAAGCCAACTGTAGCAACTGCTCCCTCCTTATTTCCATCCTCCGGCTCTTCCCTGTCTTCAGCTGCTCCATTCGTTTACAGACCTACGTTTACTTACAGTGCTCCAGTAACTAAACCCAAGAAGAAGCGAAAATTCTTTCCAACCGGAACCATTCTGCCAGTATCCAAACCAGTCAGTCTGCTGTCTGAGAACCCACCTTCCATGGTTCAGCCTGATACCCTGATGCCAGATGACTCGGTGCCTGCGGTCTTGCCAGATGACTCGGTGCCCACGGTCTTGCCAGATGACTCGGTGCCCACGGTCTTGCCAGATGACTCGGTGCCCGCGGTCTTGCCAGATGACTCGGTGCCCGCTGTCGTGCCAGATGACTCAGTGCCCGCTGTCGAGCTTGGTGACCCGGTGCCCACGGTTCTGCCAGATGACTCGGTGCCCGCTGTCGTGCCAGATGACTCAGTGCCCGCTGTCAAGCTTGGTGACCTGGTGCCCGCGGTTCTGCCAGATGACTCGGAGCCCACTGTCGTGCCAGATGACTCGGTGCCCGCTGTCGTGCCAGATGACTCGGTGCCCGCTGACGTGCCTCTGTCCGCTGCCCAGCCTGACGTGCCTCCGTCCGCTGCCCAGCCTGACGTGCCTCCGCCCGCTGCCCAGCTAAACTGGCCAATAACTGATTCCCAGCCTGCTCCTGGAAATCCTGTGTCCAGCGACCTTCCTTCCTGGGTTCCCCTACATAAAGAGAAGTCTGCTAGCAGGAAACCCAGCCAGCCGGTTGACTCCGGCAGTAAGATATCCTGCCAGTTACCTGACCCGGGCGGTGGAACATTTTGCCCACTAAGGACTGTTTGGAGCGTCCTGAGGCCGCTCCTTGAGGGGGGGGTACTGTCAGGAATGGACTCAGCACTGGTGGTGGGACTCACCTGCTGTGTGGGCTGCAGTACTAGGGCTGACCAGCGGGTGCTCTCAGCAGCCAGAAGCTCACTCCGGCAATCAGCCAACACCTGGGCTGATTGCAGGAGGTGTATTTAAGGAATGACCAGGTCTGTGATCTGGGCCTTGGTGTTTGTTTCCCATGAGCCCCTGTACCTGGTATCCTGTATTCCTGTTCTGCTACTATCTGATTTGTTGCCGACCCTGCCTGATCCTGACCTCTGCTGACTTCTCCTGCTTGATCCCTGGCTTGCCTGACCATCCTTCTGCCTGATCCCCTGTACCGTGCTGCCCGTGAGTTACTGAACCCGGCTTGTGACCCTGACTATTCTCTGCCTGCTCCTCCGGTACCTTGCTGTCCACACGTTGCTGACCTGGCCTGCCTGACTACGCCTGACGCTACTCAGATGATCCATCCATCCATCCCACACGGATCAGTCCCTATTACCAGGTCTGCCAGCCTCTTCACGTCAGGCTTTCCCACAGTACATACCCTCGGCGGACACCTCTACCACAGTTGGAAGCACTCAGGGGCCGCGACCTGGTCTCAGTCCTGCGCCAAGTCCATCCCCACCATCGGGGGCTCTGGTGAAAAGGCAGACTGGGGCTTAGACTCCGCGCCCTGGGGAATCCCGTTCTGTGGGTACTAGAGATCCGGGCGGTGCCTGCCAGTACCTAACAGCCTGCCTGACCATTCCACCTCTCCAGCCCTGACTACGCCTGTGTTCCTGAAGCCTGCTACTTCCCCGTGTCAGTCCACACATTTCTGGTCACACCCGGATCCCTAACAAAGACCTCCTCACCACCAAATTCAAGGACATTAGACGCATCCCTACTCCACTCAATATATTACATAGCTTTACACCCTCCCTTAACTTAACACATTGGACTAAAAAAAGGCATAATACACATGACTGACCTCTATGACAATCAACATATATACACGATCCATGACCTTCAGAGTAAATACAATCTTCCTCCTTCTGAATACTATACCTTTCTAAGAATCATACATTGTCTACTAATAACAAAAATATCTCGCTATTCGGAGATCCCAATAACTGCGCACCACTTCTTCTCCAAAATGCAATACCCTGGTAAGGGCATCTCCACCTTTTACACATACCTCACTAATCTGCAATTTGCCCTACATACTACTTCCCTAACAAATTGGGAAAAAATACTTTCAGAGAATATTACAACACAAGCTTGGGAAAAGGCGTTTAGCGTTACTTACATATCCACCCAGTGTATCTCCCATTGGGAGTTATATCTGAAAATCCTCCACCAATGGTATCTCACGCCGGTTAAACTATCGATCTATTATCCAAACCACTCTTCCTCTTGCTGGAGACAATGTGGTGAAATAGGCTCCACTCTACACATCCTGTGGCACTGTAAATCACTTGGATCATATTGGAATAGCGTTTTCAAACTGATCTCTGAAATATCTGGAACCATAATTACTCCAAACCCTTCCTTAGCGCTCCTGCATATAGGAAATTAAAAATTTCCAATCGACTCCCGCACCATTATCACTCACATACTTTTTGCAGCCCAAATTAACATCACTAGACTATGGAACACCACCAATGCTCCTTCTCTTACATCCCTGATTCGAGATCTCAATTTCCAATGTGACATGAAAATGAGGTCACTTTCAAATAACTTCTCCCAACATAAGTTCACCTCTCAATGTGCCCGTTGGTTACAACACCCAAAATGCACTATACAACTTTGATTAAAATTCCACATACCCACATATGACCCATTAACCAAATCCACCCCAAGCTGGTACCTCCTCCTCTACCAAGTTATACCCCCTCCCCCTATTTTTCCCCCGTTTAATACTTTCTCAACTGCCTTGTTCACTAGTTCAACATATTTGTGAGAATACCTCTGATGTTACTGCTCTCTAGACTTCTACAAACCTATTACTTGGAGGGGTTCAATACGCTTGTTTAATTTGTACTATGACATCTCTCTCATTCTATCCTCTTGTTGAACCATTTAACATCTTTTGTTATGTTCATTAAAACCTCAATAAAAATATTGAACATAAAAAGTGTTCCTTTAATTTTTTTTGAGCTGTGTATATATATATATATTTGTTACCACTAGAGGGTACTCATACATAAACCAACACATTTTTTACAAACAAAAGTTTGCTTATTTGAAAAGAGAAATACCTAACTGCAGTAATCCACAGCATTCAGTTAGAATTCATCTTTCATTGATTTGCCTTTACTAAAATAAAATTTAAATTCTGTCAGTGTTCAGATGTGCTCTTTGTATTTGTTTAGTGAAAAAGACTAGTTCTGTTCAAAGAGATTAACAATGCACTTACAGTATGTTTTAGATACTGAAAAAGGCAAACATGCAATAGTGTCAATGCTCTAAGCTTTTCAGTGAAATTGTTTGGTAATGACTGTTAACTGTATAATTTGGTATAATACAACAAAATACCAGAAATGCAGCAGTTGTATTGATACCACAGGTTAATCCCTTTTGTGGATTAGCTAATACAAATTTGATGCACAAAGAGACTGGGCTCCATTCACTAAAGCAGATCACATGCGGTATTTAGGTGTTCGAACTCATTTTTCCTAAATATAGCATGTAATGCTGAAAATGTATTTTCACTATTACATAAATACCACATAAAATGGCATTAAAGTCACAGAAGGAAATAAGTAATTAAATGCATGTCATAATTAGGTAGTGGTCCAGGAATACAGTAATGATCGAGGTGATAACTTTTGCCACCACACCTCAATGGACAGGGAATGGAAGTGTTTAAAAGAGTGCCAATTTAAAATCTAATGAGCATTTTGATAATCTACACTCACATTTGGGAGCAGGATTTAGCATTGCTCTCCTCTACATCCAGCCTTTTTGAGGTTAATTTGTTTCAGGCCATTCAAAGGAGGGCGAGGAGAAGAGTGGTTATAATGTGCCAAAGCTCATTTAAAGCAGCACACCTTGCTTGATGATTTCACTGAAGTAGAAGTGCTCACTAAATGTTGTCTGGTTAAGGAGCAGATTATGCTACTGTTTGAGGAATATGCAACCTTTTCTTGAGCCCACCACATGGAGTCACTCAAAGTCACTCCAACAAGTTGTTGGCTGTCTCTCACTTACTTGACAATGCCTCATATCAGATGGTACCGGAAGAAGTGGTTGGAGTATCCCAGCCATCTTTTTTATGTAAACTTACTAAGGCCCCAAACAGGGGCGGACTGACAACTCATGGGGCCCCGGGCAATAGGGGATCATGGGGCCCCTGTATCCATGCCCAAACTCAAAAAAGCCTATGAAAAAGGTACCAGGGGCACCTCATGGGACCCCCTACTGACCCCGGGCCCTCGGTCAGTGCCAGAGTTTCCAAATGGTCAGTCCACCCCTCGCCCCAAATATATATACAGTGCCTTGAAAAAGTATTCCTCTCCCTTGAAATTTTCCAAATTTTGTCACTTTGCAACCAAAAACGTAAAGGTATTTCATTGGGATTTTATGTGTTAGACCAACACAAAGTGGCACATAATTGTGAGGTGGAAGGAAAATGATAAATGGTTTTCAAAATTTTTTACAAATAAATATCTGAAAAGTGTGGCATGCATTTGTCTTTAGCCCCCTTTACTCTGATACCCCTAACTAAAATCTAGTCTAACCAATTGCCTTCAGAAGTCATCTAATTAGTAAATAGAGTCCACCTGTGTGTAATTTAATCTCAGTATCAATACAGCTGTTCTGTGAATCCCTCAGAGGTTTGTTAGAGAACAAACAGCATCATGAAGGCCAAGGAACACTCCAGACAGGTCAGGGATAAAGTTGTGGAGAGGTTTAAAGCAGGGTTGGGTTATAAAAAAATATCCCAAGCTTTGAACATTTCACGAAGTACTGTTCAATCCATCATCCAAAAATGGAAAGAGTATGGCACAACTGCAAACCTATCAAGACATGGCCGTCCACCTAAACAGACAGACTGGGCAAGGAGAGCAATAATCATAGAAGCAGCCAAAAGGCCATTGGTAGCTCTGGAGGAGATGCAGAGATCCACAGCTCAGGTGGGAGAATATGTTCACAGGACAACTATTAGTCGTGCACCCCACAAATTTGCCCTTTATGGAAGAGTGCCAAGAAGAAAGCCATTGTTGAAAAAAAGCTATAAGAAGTCCCGTTTGCAGTTTGCGAGAAGCCATGTGGGGGACACATGGAAGAAGGTGCTCTGATCCGATGAGACCAAAATTGAACTTTTTGGTCTAAAAGCAAAACGCTATGTGTGGCGGAAAACTAACACCGCACATCACCCTGAACACACCATCCCCACCGTGAAACATGGTGGTGGCAGCATCATGTTGTGGGGATGCTTTCCTTCTGCAGGGACAGGAAAGCTGGTCAGAGTTGATGGGAAATGGATGGAGCCAAATAAGGGCAATCTTAGAACAAAACCTGCTAAAGTAAAAGACTTGAGACTGGGGCAGAGATTCACCTTCCAGCAGGACAAGGTCCGGAAACATTCAGCCAGAGCTACAATGGAATGGTTTAGATCAAAGCATATTCATGGGTTAGAATGGCCCAGTCAAAGTCCAGACCTAAATCCAATTGAGAATCTGTGGCAAGACTTGAAAATTGCTGTTCACAGATGATCTCCATCGAATCTGACAGAGCTTGAGCTATTTTGCAAAGAAGAATGCGCAAAAATTTCACTCTCTAGATGTGCAAAGCTGGTAGAGACATCCCCAAAAAGACTTGCAGCTGTAATTGCAGCGAAAGGTGGTTCTACAAAGTATTGACTCAGGGGATTTTAGATTTTAGTTAGGGGTATCAGGGGGCTGAATACAAATGCACACCACACTTTTCACATATTTGTTTGTAAAAAATTTTTAAAACCATTTATAATTTTCCTTCCACTTCACGATTATGTGCCACTTTGTGTTGGTCCATCACATAAAATCCCAATAAAATACATTTACGTTTTTGGTTGTAACATGACAAAATGTGGAAAATTTCAAGGGGTATGAATACTTTTTCAAGGCACTGTACATGCCTACCACATTAAGAATTAAATTAAGAATGATTTCTATGCGGTAGCTGGGATTCCCAATGCCATGGGTGTAATTGACTGCACTCGTGCATTTTTTTGCCCCCTCTGATAAAGAGCACATCTACTGTAATAAGAAGAGTTACCACTCACTTAACATCCAGGTTGTTTGTGCTGCAAATGTGCTCATGTGTCCATGATGCACAAATTAAGACAGTCACAGCCATTCCAGTAAATGAAGTCACTCTGCAGGCGCATTATATATGATAATTTGCATTCGTGGCTGCGGCTGTCAGTCACCGAGTCCCGGCCCTAATTGCCAAGGATCTCCGACATGGGGGGAACTGTTAGTAAACAAACAGTTCTCTTCCCTGTCAGCTCGTGCACACTGTTTTGCATGGCTGTGCTATAAGTCACTGATAGCCGCCATTACTAGTAAAAAAAAACAAAAAAAAACAAGCCCAGTATATATACCGCCATTTGTATATAGGATATAACTTTCACTTAAACCAATTAATTTACATGTATTGGGATTTTTTTTAGCAAAGACGTAGCAGAATACCTTTTCGCCTAAATTTATGAGGAAATTAGATTTGGTACTGGACATGTTTAATAGCAAAAAGTAAAAAATATTGTTTTTTTCTCAAAACTGTCAATCTTTTTTTTTTTATAA
The DNA here is from genome assembly GCF_062004578.1 of Staurois parvus. Taxonomy (NCBI): domain Eukaryota; kingdom Metazoa; phylum Chordata; class Amphibia; order Anura; family Ranidae; genus Staurois; species Staurois parvus. The sequence goes on along the minus strand of NW_028317929.1, from coordinate 714,269 downwards.
CACAAAAAATTAAAAACGCACAGGCGATCAAATACCACCGAAAGAAAACTCTATTCGTGGGAAAAGGACGTCAATTTCATTTGGATGCAGCGTTGCATGACTGCGCAATTGTCAGTTAAAGTAATGCAGTGCCGTAATGCAAAAAATGGCCTGGTCAGAAAGGGGGGTAGATTTTCTGGAGGGCAAGTGGTTAAAAGAAATAAATAAAAACATGAAACCAATATGTTGTCTAGCAATGTTATTATTAGGCCAAACAACCACCTACTTACAGGTCTTGAGGTATATGCCAAAGGAACTAAGGTGTCTCACTTTGATACACACCACTAAACATCTCCTCATCTTAATGATGAGGAGATGTTTAGGCTCAAAGAACAAGGTTCAACACTGTCTAGAATGGCAATGGTGGGGATATGCTAAAACTGGAGAACATAAAATCTGGTGCAGCTGTGTCTAGTAACCAATCAGCTACTTGCTGTTATTGTCAAAGCTTCTAGAACAAGCTGAATTTAGTTGCTGATTGCACAAAATATGTATCAAACTTGCGCCAAGGAAATAAGTGAAAAATTAAGTGAAAAATTAAATGCTGCTATTCAAGGATTGACTAAACATCAAAAAATAATAAAAATAATACAGCGCAAATAATACAAATAATCAAAACTGTGAAAAATTATATGTAAAATTCCAAAGAAAAAGTCCCAAATTAACCACTTGAGCTTCTGAGGATTTACCCCCTTAATGACCAGGCCTTTTTTTGCCGTTTGGCCCTGCACTAATTCAAATGATAATTGCGCGGTCATGCAATGCTGTACCCAAACTAAATTTACGTCCTTTTTTTCACACAAATAGAGCTTTCTTTTTATGGTATTTTATCACCTGTGCGCTTTTTATTTTTTGCGCTATAAACAAAAAAAACACGAAAATTTTGAAAAAAAGCAATATTTTCTACTTTCAGCTATAAAAAATATATCGTAAACTCAAAGTTAGTCATAAATTTAAGCCAAAATGTATTCTGCTACATGTTTTTGGTAAAAAAAATCCCAATAAGTGTATATTGATTGCTTTGTGTGAAAGTTATAGCGTCTACAAACTATGGTATAGATCAGCAATGGGCAAACTACGGCGGACCTTTTAATCTGGCCCGCGGAGCGTGGCAAACATTGGCTGTCAGGATGTAGGCGGGGCAGCGTGACGAACTCCTCTCCTCTCACAGTCCGCCCTGAAGACCGGAACGGCGCGGGAACACGGCGTGAGGAACGCGCGGAGCAAAGGTAAGTGAATTGACACAATATGGGGAATGAATTACTATAGGGGGATGAATTACTATAGGGGGATGAATTACTATAGGGGGGATGAATTACTATAGGGGGGATGAATTACTATATGGGGGATGAATTACTATGGGGGATGAATTACTATATGGGGGATTAATTACTATGGGGGATGAATTACTATATGGGGGATGAATTACTACGGGGGATGAATTACTATGGGGGATGAATTACTATATGGGGGATGAATTACTATGGGGGATGAATTACTATATGGGGGATGAATTACTATATGGGGGATGAATTACTATGGGGGATGAATTACTATGGGGGATGAATTACTATATGGGGGATGAATTACTATGGGGGATGAATTACTATATGGGGGATTAATTACTATGCTTACTATGGGGGAATATTACTATACTTACTATGGATGGCATGGTAGTGGCTGGGCCGGCCAGCAGCTAGCCCGGCCCCCGGGTCCAATATATGAACTCATTGCGGCCCTCAAGTCAAAAAGTTTGCCCACCCCTAGTATAGATACTGTAATTTATGCCTTTCTTTGCTATACAGCGCTACACTAATTCAAATGATAATTGCGCGGTCATGCAATGCTGTACCCAAACTAAATTTACGTCCTTTTTTCACACAAATAGAGCTTTCTTTTGGTGGTATTTTATCCCCTGTGCGCTTTTTATTTTTTGCGCTATAAACAAAAAAAACACAAAAAGTTTGAAAAAAAACAATATTTTCTACTTTCAGCTATAAAAAATATATCGTAAACTCAAAGTTAGTCATAAATTTAAGACAAAATGTATTCTGCTACATGTTTTTGGTAAAAAAAATCTCAATAAGTGTATATTGATTGCTTTGTGTGGAAGTTATAGCGTCTACAAACTATGGTATAGATACTGTAATTTATGCCTTTTTTTGCTATACAGCGCTGCACTAATTCAAATGATAATTGCGCGGTCATGCAATGCTGTACCCAAACGAAATTTACGTCCTTTTTTTCACACAAATAGAGCTTTCTTTTGGTGGTATTTGATCACCTGTGCGCTTTTTATTTTTTGCGCTATAAACAAAAAAACACGAACATTTTGAAAAAAAAACAATATTTTCTACTTTCAGCTATAAAAAATATATCGTAAACTCAAAGTTAGTCATAAATTTAAGCCAAAATGTATTCTGCTACATGTTTTTGGTAAAAAAATTCTGTGCATTAGCGGGCAAACTGGCGCTATCTGGGAGGGGCGCTAACACTATCGGAAGTCACCAGTGACACTAATACAGTGATCAGTAAAAATCTGTTCACTGTAATCAATGACACTGGTGACAAGGCAGTGAAGGGGTTAACTGGGGGGGGGGGGTGATCAAGGGGTTAAATGGAATTACTGGTGTACTGGCGGGCAAACTGGCGCTATCTGGGAGGGGCGCTAACACTATTGGAAGTCGCCAGCGACACTGATACAGTGATCAGTAAAAATCTGTTCACTGATCAATGACACTGGTGACAGGGCAGTGAACGGGTTAACTCGGGGGGGGGGGGTGATCAAGGGGTTAGATGGGATTACTGGTGTATTAGCGGGAAATTTGGCGCTATCTGGGAGGGGCGCTAACACTATCAGAAGTCGCCAGCGACACTGATACAGTGATCAGTAAAAATAGGTTCACTGATCAGTGACACTGGTGACAGGGCAGTGAAGGGGTTAACGGGGGGGGGAGATTAAGGGGTTAAATGGGATTGCTGGTGTACTAGCGGGCAAACTGGCGCTATCTGGGAGGGGCGCTAACACTATTGGAAGTCGCCAGTGACACTGATACAGTGATCAGTAAAAATGGGTTCACTGATCAGTGACACTGGTGACAGGGCAGTGAAGGGGTTAACTGGGGGGGTGATCAAGGGGTTAAAAGGGATTACTGGTGTACTGGCGGGCAATCTGGCGCTATCTGGGAGGGGCGCTAACACTATCGGAAGTCGCCAGCGACACTGATACAGTGATCAGTAAAAATAGGTTCACTGATCAGTGACACTGGTGACAGGGCAGTGAAGGGGTTAAGTGGGGGGGGAGATTAAGGGGTTAAATGGGATTACTGGTGTACTAGCGGGCAAACTGGCGCTATCTGGGAGGGGCGCTAACACTATCGGAAGTCGCCAGTGACACTGATACAGTGATCAGTAAAAATGGGTTCACTGATCAGTGACACTGGTGACAGGGCAGTGAAGGGGTTAACTGGGGGGGGGGCGATCAAGGGGTTAAACGGGATTACTGGTGTACTGGCGGGCAATCTGGCGCTATCTGGGAGGGGCGCTAACACTATCGGAAGTCGCCAGCGACACTGATACAGTGATCAGTAAAAATAGGTTCACTGATCAGTGACACTGGTGACAGGGCAGTGAAGGGGTTAACGGGGGGGAGATTAAGGGGTTAAATGGGATTGCTGGTGTACTAGCGGGCAAACTGGCGCTATCTGGGAGGGGCGCTAACACTATTGGAAGTCGCCAGCGACACTGATACAGTGATCAGTAAAAATGGGTTCACTGATCAGTGACACTGGTGACAGGGCAGTGAAAGGGTTAACTGGGGGGGGGGCGATCAAGGGGTTAAACGGGATTACTGGTGTACTGGCGGGCAATCTGGCGCTATCTGGGAGGGGCGCTAACACTATCGGAAGTCGCCAGCGACACTGATACAGTGATCAGTAAAAATCGGTTCACTGATCAGTGACACTGGTGACAGGGCAGTGAAGGGGTTAACGGGGGGGGGGGGCGATCAGGGGGTTAAATTTGTCCTAGAGTGTTCTAACTGTGGGTATGTGCTGTTTTACTCACTGTTTGTATGTCTTCTTCTCTGTCTGGAACGGAATGTGTCCAGGCAGAGAAGACTGACATCATATCCTGTCCTGTGTAAATGTCAACACAGGACAGGATAGGACAGGGACCGATCATCTGATTTCAGCCAGACATCACTGGCTGAAATAGAATGATTGATTCCTCCGGGATCAAATGGTGTCACCCGCGGGTCGGCGGGAGCGCGTGCGCGCCCCCTGTCGGTGAAAACGTCGGGAGCGCGGAGCCCGTTTTAAAATGTGCTTTTGCGCCCCAGTGCCACCCTGCACACGTATATATGCAGTGGCAGGGCGGCAAGTGGTTAAAGTCCAATGTCCCAAAAAATGTGAAAAACATTATTATTTACTCAAACTTCATAAATTTTCCAGCTTGCTCACATCTTCTGTGAAAAGCACTCACCAAATGCTGTGAATTCCCAAACTGATATGGCTCTAAGATGCAAAAAAGGCAAGCCTGCAGGTGGGGTGTGGTGTCCTCAGACATGATATAACTCTTTATGCGATCTCACACTGACTCTCCTTCCCTGATATTTCCTCATATAGAGAAAAACATAAAAGAAAAAGGTGCCAATGATATATTGCTATATACCGATAAAAAATATATATTTTATAAAAAAATGCAAAAAAACACCTTCCTTACATTCACATAATATAATTAAGCCCCAATTTCCATAGGGTGATTTGATCTCCCAAATCATAGATGGTGAAAATGCATTTGGAGCATCACTTGAGTATTAAATAGTTTTTAATAGTATTACGCTATTTTGGTATTTTTTCTCATCCATCCATCCATGAGAATGCATTCGGGGTAAATTAAGGGGGAATCATGAGCGAAGGCTTGAGAGTAACAAGCTGGTCATAAAGTACCCCTATCCGTCCATCCATCCATCCAGGAGTGAGAGTTTGGAGGAAGATAAGGGTGGATCGACATCTATGATTTGGGAGATCAAATCACCCTATGGAAATTGGGGCTTAATTACATTATGTGAGTGTAAGGAAGGTGTTTTTTTGCATTTTTTATAAAATATATTTTTTACCGGCCTTCAATTTCTGTATTGCTACAGAAAAGAGTTTTCATGGCCAAGAATTTTCTTTTCTCTCCAGGTCACAGCTCATGCTCATTTCTTTTTCGATTATATTTCTCATGTGATTCTTCCATCATTGAAAAGAAATTTGTTCATTTTTCAAAAAATTTCCAACATGCCCGATCGTTCAAATTCAATGGTCGCATGAAAATTGGCCGTTTCTACGGCCCACTAATGGTGCGAAATTCAAACAAAAATTCTTAGAAAAGATTTTCTAAAGACTTTTTTTTAGAATTTGACCCAGGTATTGCCGGCTTAAGTCAAGTTTCTTTTTTTGATACTCTATTGTACTTCTAAATAATTCCTGCATACATGCCTTCATGCCCTTAATTTCAACTTTAATGGTCTTTAAATGACCCTCTTACATTTCATGATGTTCTATTTGAGCATGTCGGAACCTCTCACTCTGCTGTTGCTCAAAAACAAGTTGTTCTTGGTCAAGATTTTGTGTGCGACATATAGTACTCCCATGTCGTATGTCGATTGGTGGAGTGGGAGAACCCAGATTGGCATTGACATCTGCTGAACCTTTTGGTAAATTGGCATCAGTTGGTTTGGAACTTGAGGATGCTGGCAGAAGGTTGACTACCTCAACACTGACATTAGCTTGCTGTTCTGGAGAATGGCTGTAGTTGTCGTCTTTCTTGTAAGATGAAGTGAAGGCTATATCAGGAACATCAGCTGGCTCAGAATAGAGTAGTTTCTTCATCTGTATAGTCATGTGCAAGAGAACAGATACTGATTAAGTCAAAATTGACCCATCTCCTCCCCTTCTTCAAAACTTTCCCAAGTCCGTAATAAATCGACTCCTGGACACATATGCTACTTGGTCACCTCTAGAGAAAGTGTACCTAATCATCATTGTATTATGAAGGAGGGGGGAGGTCCTCCTGACAGCATACAATAGGGCTGTAAGGCAGAACCCAGCATCAACATTGAACATGAATAGTTAAAGTGTCACTAAACCCACAACTGTAAAATCAGTCTGTATGCAGCAAAGAATGCTTGTTATACTCACTGTGGAACCTAAGGGGTTAATCCTCTGCATTGTGTAAAAAGGCTGTTTGATCCTGACTTTTCTGATCCTCCCCTTCCTCCATTGCCCCCCTCTTATCTCCTGATAAGACATATCATGTGGGGTCATTCTGCACATGCTCAGTTTGGTGTGTATTGCTAGAGAGTTTTTTTTTTCTTGGGAGAGTGCATGTGATCAGCACAGGGCCAATCAGCACAGTCCAGACAGAGGTCAGGGGTCCTGCAGCTCATAGGACAGTCAGAGGAGAATGAAAATTCCTCCTACGAGCTTTAACATGTGCTCTACAGGACACTGAAAGAAGTCACAAGACTGCTCTAACTGCTGATGAGAAAAGGTATTTAGTAGTTTATATTTACTAAAATAATTGCACTTCCATTTTCTGTGTACTGTGGGAGACCAGATAGAGTGAATGCAGGGTCCTGAATTTAGTAACACTTTAACATATATACAATATTCACTAACATGATGTACTTACCTTTCTTGTTGAGTAAGGTATCAAAACCTTTGCACAGTCCAGTCACATTCTCCTCATGGATGAAGGGCATCAGCATTTCTTCACAGTCCAACTTATGAACAGAAGTTCTTAAAGCGGAGTTCCACCCAAAAGGGGAAGTTCCGCTTTAAAGATTGGTCCCTCGCTCCCCATTAAGGATTGGTACCTTTGGGGAGCGGGGGGGATTGGGTACACGAATTTGTTAGGTACCCGCTCCCACTTCCGCTGCAATCGGAAATGGAATTTGTCTTCCTACCTTCCCTCCCTGAAGTCTTGTGAGACACGTGACAGGTTCCAGGAAATGACGGGGCCATCCAGGAAGCGCAGTGCTACTCGCGCATGCACAGTGGGCACCCGGCTGTGAAGCCGCAAGCTGTCACAACCGGGTGCCCACACTGAAGATGCCGGCACCTGGAATACAGAACGGCCGGTGAAACGTGGATCATGGGACAGGTGAGTGGCTGCTTTTTAAAAGTCAGCAGCTATAATTTTTGTAGTTGCTGACTTTTATTTTTGTACAGAGTGAGTTGACCTCTGCTTTAATCTGCCACCAGTTTTTTGCCTAGCAGAAAGGAAATAAGCAATCAACCCACATGGAAGAAAAATATATTTGAAATATATTTGTAAAATATTCTTCCCAAATATATTAACATATATTTGAAATGCTGCAATTTTGGCCATATTCATTATATTTAAATATATATTTAAAAATATATATATTTAAATATATATATATATATATATATATATATACAGTCATGGCCGAAATTGTTGGCACCCTTGATATTTCTCCAGGAAATCATGTATTTCTCACGAAACGTATTGCATTAACACATGTTTTGCTATACACATGTTTATTCCCTTTGTGTGTATTGGGACAAAACAAAAAAAGGGAGGAAAGAAAGCAAATTCGACATAATGTCACACAAACCTCCAAAAATGGGCTGGACAAAAGTATTGGCACCCTTTCACAACTGCGGATAAATAAGAATGTTACAAGCATGTGATGCTCCTGTAAACTCACCTGGGGCAAGTAACAGGTGTGGGCAATATAGAAATCACACCTGAAAGCAGATAAAAAGGAGAGACGTTCACTTAACCTTTGCATTGTGTGTCTGTCTGTGCCACACTAAGCATGGACAACAGAAAGAGGAGACGAGAACTGTCTGAGGACCTGAGAACCAAAATTGTGGCAAAATATCAACAATCTCAAGGTTACAAGTCCATCTCCAGAGAACTAGATTTGCCTTTGTCCACAGTGCGCAACATTATCAAGAAGTTTGCAACCCATGGCACTGTAGCTAATCTCCCTGGTCGTGGACGGATGAGGAAAATTGATGAAAGATTGCAACGCAGAATAGTCCGGATGGTGGATAAGCAGCCCCAAACATGTTCCAAAGACATTCAAGCTGTCCTGCAGGCTCAGGGAGCATCAGTGTCAGCGCGAACTATCCGTCGACATTTAAATGAAATGAAACGCTATGGCAGGAGACCCAGGAGGACCCCACTGCTGACACAGAGACATAAAAAAGCAAGACTACAGTTTGCCAAAATGTACTTGAGTAAGCCAAAAGCCTTCTGGGAAAACGTCTTGTGGACAGATGAGACCAAGATAGAGCTTTTCGGTAAAGCACATCATTCTACTGTTTACCGAAAACGGAATGAGGCCTACAAAGAACAAAACACAGTACCTACGGTAAAATATGGTGGAGGTTCAATGATGTTTTGGGGTTGTTTTGCTGCCTCTGGCACTGGGTGCCTTGACTGTGTGCAAGGCATCATGAAATCTGAGGATTACCAAAGGATTTTGGGTCGCACTGTAGGGCCCAGTGTCAGAAAGCTGGGTTTGCGTCCAAGATCCTGGGTCTTCCAGCAGGACAATGACCCCAAACATACGTCAAAAAGCACTCAGAAATGGATGGCAAAGAAGCGCTGGAGAGTTCTGAAGTGGCCAGCAATGAGCCCAGATCTAAATCCCATTGAACACCTGTGGAGAGATCTTAAAATTGCTGTTGGGAAAAGGTGTCCTTCCAATAAGAGAGACCTGGAGCTGTTTGCAAAGGAAGAGTGGTCCAAAATTCCGGGTGAGAGGTGTCAGAAGCTTATTGATGGTTATAGGAAGCGACTGATTTCAGTTATGTTTTCCAAAGGGTGTGCAACCAAATATTAAGTTAAGGGTGCCAATACTTTTGTCCAGCCCATTTTTGGGGTTTTGTGTGACATTATGTCATATTTGCTTTTCTGCCTCTGTTTTATATTTGTTCCAATACATACAAAGGGAATAAACATGTGTATAGCAAAACATGTGTTAATGCAATACCTTTTTTGTGTGAAATACTTGATTTTCAGGAAAAATATCAAGGGTGCCAACAATTTCGGCCATGACTGTATATATATATATACTGCATGTTGAAATGCGTTTCTATTACAAAATACATGAAAAATATTTTTAAAAATACATTTCAAATATACTGTATGTCTTAAAAAATACAAATCTACATTTTTGGAATGCATTTACAAATATATGTAAAAATATATGTTAAAATGACCTTTTTATATGTTAAAAACAAATCTGAAGAAGATATTTTAAAAATATTTTTCATATATTTTGTAATAAAAACACATTTTAACATGCAGTGTATATATATATATCTATATATATATATATATATATATATATATATTAAAATATATTTTGTAATATATTGAATATGGCCAAAGTTTCAAATATATGGCAATATATTTGGGAAGAATATTTAAAAAATATATTTCAAATATATTTTTCTTCCATATGGGTTATGAGTTAAATACTGTTTTCTTTGTGGTCCTTTGTGAATCTCCTTCTTCGTCAATTGCCAAGATGGTAGAAGCTCACGTAAGACATAACTGCTAAGAGATTTGCATAACATTACTAAATAGATATGTTAAGAACACCGTGCACGCCAGAGTGAGAGCAATAATTCTAGGCCTATATTTAATGGTTAACTTAATTCTAGGCTCAATATTGATAGTTAACTTTAAACCAACAACCTGTGGGGGCTTTTAAAGCTTTGCCTTGGGGAAATATAGAGTACTAAAGTTTGTCACCATTTTATGTAAACATGTAGTTGTAGGCCTTGACATGTTGAGTATCTATTTACTTGATGCAACCTCATCTTTTACATTCTACCTCAAAAATTGAGTAACATAATATATTGCATTTGCGTACCCTAAAATTTAAGTAATTGTACTTCTTCTTGTACTTCTTACAGAAATTTTGTGCTTCATAAACCATGCGCTAATATTATGTGACATAAAAAATTGGAACTATGAATATTTTATTGGCTACTGTGTTTGTTTTCAGAAAATGTATAATGTTTGGGGATTTTAACTAATCTTCAGGCCTAAAATGATTTTTTAAATATGTGTGCAAAAACAGCTCTGGCAGCACAATGGTTAATAGACTATTACTTTTTATCTTGTTGTTTTTGGCTGGATTTCCACTGTATACATTAGACCGTGTATTAACATGACTCTGAAAGAATGAATACTTTAAGTAATTTGCGTCTACTACTCTGTTTCTACAGCAATTGCTTTTGGCACTACATTCTTTGTAAATCAGTTTTTGGATGATTTGACAAAGCACTAGTAACTGATCTTAAATATATGATGACATATTTAATTAAATAAATGCACCAAAGCAAGAGGTCTTTTGGTCTCTAGAGTAATGTGAACAATGACAGCATTGTGATTAGCAACACACAATCATGCTTCCAGGAGTGCAAGCTTTAGGAGAAAGGTAGGGGTTTAAATATAGAATTTTACGAAACGTCAAGAATTAGGTGCACATTTATTAATACCATCTAATTGATAATCTTTGAAATCTAATGGTGCCCACAGACATTCCAATCTAATTCATTAACATTGGCTTCCTCCCTTCTTCATAGTTAAGCTATGTTTTGTCATATAAAAAAACTGACTTGGTATGGTAATGTTTTTATTACTTTTGCTCAGTTTTTTGAATAGGTTAGTTGTTAAGTTGGGGTTGTAGCATGAGTAGCACAATTCAACATCTTTTTTTTTTCAATTACTTATTGAATACATAAAATATAACAAATAATTGTAATTTAAAATGTTTGTATAAAGGTTGATGTATCTGAAAAATAAACCAAAAAAGGTGTGGTAAATCCACTCCTAGAAATATACTGATGAAATCTGAAAACAAAATCAATCCAAAACTGATTAACAATAGTTGGGACTTCATTACCTTAACTTTTCCAATCAACTGGGCATACTTTTGCTCACACTGCCCTCCCCTCTCAACAGTGACTTGCCAGCTTTAAGCCTTCTAATCACCTAGCTCCCAATTGTCTCTCATTTGGAGGGACTGTTCTGCATTTGAAGTCAAATCTCTCTCTCACTCTTTCCTTCTTTGTTGTGCCTATTTTTAGCCTAGTGTGTAGACCTATATACAAAAGTCACTTCTGACAAGTTTTCCTGACAACAAGAGGAAAAATGTCAGGGAAGGCATCTTCAGCACACAGCCTGTGATTGACAAATTCAGCTCTGTTCTTGTATGCTGTGAGGAGGGGTGTGTGTCCCTTCCCTCTAATCACTGAGCCCTGCAGTGTGTAATTTAAGCTCTCTATCCTTTTATTCTGACAGCTCAGGCAAGCTATATAAATTCTGGACCTTCAATGAATGTAGAGAAGAGAAGACAAGACTGCTGATAAACAGACACAAGGTATGCAGGATGATATGTTTAATCTCTGTCACCTGAGGCCAGTCACTTCACTGGGTATGTTTGAAGGTTTACAACTTCTTTAAGTGCTTCATTTTGAGTTAGGAGACTAGATTTTAAGTCTAAAAACATTGGGAAGGTAATGTTTAAGAGCTGGGTTATTTTGCCCTATCCTTCTTTTTAAATGTAAAAACTATCAGTAACTGCAAGTCTTCATGTCTGAATTCCTAAAATGTTACAATGTACAACATTACACATATTGTTTATTCAATACACAACACATGCAAAAGTATCATTATCACTTTTATCAAATATCCATGATTGAGGTTCATTCACATGATTGTGTCTAGGCCTGAGAGGTACAATATATGAGAATGATGTGTAACACTATGCATTTTTACTGAGAATGCAAAACTTTATTCATCCATAAGATGGCATCATTCATCACTTTTACTTGCCATAGCTGTAATACAGGTATCCAGAGACTTTTGGAAACTGTAGGCTGAAAGCAGAACTTTCTTCACAGTGAAGCTGAAAGGAAACTACAGAGCCCATGATCAATCACCAAAAGACAGGAGGATATAAAAGAAAAAGCCCGGGGAAACAGACAGGGGTTGGAGAGAGACTTTGCAAGTGAAAGAGTATGTGAGAGTTCATGCCAAGCTGCAATGTTTTGTACTGGACTGGGTTGGGCTGGAGTGTAGAGAGTAGCTGGGGAAGCTGAGAAGGAGTCTGTTAAGCTGCTCCAGGGAAAACATCCAGCTGCAGGAGTGCATGAGTCACAGCCCCACTCATTATTGTTGCCATTTACAGTTAGTGTGTTAGCAGACAGATTTTTCAAGTTTATAAACCTTATTCAGCCTTTATTAAAGACAAATTCACCAGCACTCTTTATTGCTGCAGCTGCTATCCTTTAGCTGCCATCGTTACCACTGCCTACAGGTTGCTGAACTAACCCCTGACTCCCTGCTAGGCAGAAACTTCAGCTCATGCCATTTTAAACACTGGGACACTGGAGCTTTAATTAAACACTGGGATTTTTAAAATTGTAATCATAATTCTTCATTTTTTATTTTTAGATCATATCTATTCCCATTAAGAGTTATGTTAACAAGAGTCCTTAGTCAGGTATTGATATAGTTTTAACAATGCACAGGGTTTTTTTGATATATTTAATGCTGTTTTCTGTATTGTATTTTGTTTGGGCTCCAATAATATGGCAGACATGGTGTTCAGAGAGAGAATTTACTTTTTCCTGCTCTCCAGGGCCACCCACACTATTTATTGAACATTTTGGTCTCCCTCGCCAAGATTTGAGAAAGAGAAAATGCCTTGTAATATGTTATCTTGGAGACTCCACTCTTACTGGCATTGAGGACTTTGAAAAAATGGCCACCTGAGGACTTCCTGTCTGTTGGCGATGCACTTCCTGTCCATCAGTGACACACTTCCTGTCTGAGGCTGCACTTCCAGTGTCCCTGCTGGGTTGTTTGCAGCCACTTTCTTCCATCACATCCATTCATATTTTGGATTGCGGACCTTGCCATACCCACTGGTCAGGTTATTTAAAGAGTGTCTTCCATCTACAGTCCCACACGTTAACATTCATATAACATTGTTATTACAGTGTGGAGTTCTTTATGGACTGTGGACTTTTTTCTTTAATTTATTTGTTCTGATTTAGCAAAGTGCATTTTTGGACATTTCTTGCAACTGGACATTCTGTTACATTAATATATTACCATCACTACAGTATACTCATGGCTCAGGCATGCAGCTGTGAACTTTACGTGACAGTGGATTATGTGGCACTGGCTCAAGTTCAATATAGGCTAATGCAATCAAGCAGTTGAATCCACAAGGGCATTGCCACCAACACTCATCATATCACCACTGCCCTTGCACTGGGTATTATGTGTTGTCCATTTAAAGAAGGAGCTTTTACTGTTTAAGTCAATACTTAACCATGCTTACAAATTCACCATCTTCAGGTGATCCTTGCCATCAATTCTATATCTTAAAGTGAACTGTGCCCACAACCTCATCTCTTCAAGGACCTGTACCAACAATTCTACATCTTAAAATGAACTGTGCCCATAACCTCATCTCTTAAAGTGATCTGTGCTAACATCTTTGTCTTAAAAAGGGAATTATCCTGTTCATTCCACATCTTAAAGGGACAGCATCTTACGTTGTGCACCAGCATAAGGGCCCCAACTGAGCCAAGAGAAGAACCAGTTTTTTTGTAGACTGCCTCATACTCATGGTTTATCCTGTTAGCAATACTTGTTTGCAGGCAGTCTAACAGATTATCAGGCTTGGGGAGACATCTCACTTGGGAAGTGATCTCCTAGTCAGAGGGCAATCGTTTATGCTCTTGGTCCTGCAGGACATAGGTGGCCACACTCTAAAGGATATTTTATGGTGCTGTATTGTTACTGTGTTGATTCACTGTGTCTATTGTATAATCTCTGAACTGTTGCATTGCTGTACAATTTCTTTGCTATGAATAAAATATGGTCATTGTTTTTATTACAGTTGGTGTATACCTTTCTTGTGTAATTGCCAGGAGACTCCCCGGTCAAGGTGTTCTAGTGGTATCAGCAGGAGTGGGGCTTCAGCTAGGGCCAAGAACAGAGAACCCAAATCTACCAGCGCTTTTATCAGCCTGTCACAGGCAAGAATAGGCAGTTCCTCCAGCGACTTTAACGCAGTGACCATTTGGACTCTTCATTGTAAGTTTTGGCTATTTAGAAGGCCAGAAGAAGAGGGTTGAGCGGTGTGAGACAACCATTGTGTACACAGCCCATAACAAATGGCTTCTGCACAAGCATTAGAACATAAAAAAAGAGTCTGCAAAATTAGCTAATATTGGCTATAACTTGCCACTTCCTCAGTTCAGGATGATAACATTGATGTTGTATGGGGAGAGGTGATGTCATCAGGTCTTTGGGGATCCAATTATGACTAAGCATATGACTTCATCCCCTAATTTGTAAAAATCACAATTGTACTTAGAGCAGCAGTTAAGTTAGGGCCACAGTTAAATCCGTATTAAACCCAAAAAATAAATATATAACACATTGCAGCTTACCAATTTCTAGATGTGGTGGCTGCATTAGGATTCTTTTTTAGGCTTTTTTCTTTTATTTTCTATTTATCAAGCAAGTAAGTCTGTTTTTCAACTTAATTTAACAGACCAAGCTGTCCAGCAAAATTGGCAGTTAGAGGGCTGAGAAAAAGCCATTTAACATGTTTGACTTATGGTTGTCGCACGGTATTAAAATACAAAATTTGGCTGTCTAAAAAATTTTTTTTAAAAAAATTTAGGCTTCAGGAGGCAGCTGTATCACTTCCTGAATGCTGGGCAGCTGCTGCTTTACTGCCCTCTGAAAACAAATTTGATTTAATTTCTTCATTTTCCAAAAAATGTGTAAAAAAATTACAACCTCAAAAAACTCACCATGCCTCTTACTAAATACTTTGGACTGTCTACTTTTTAAAAAGGGGTCATTTGAAGGGTATTTGTACTGTCCTGACATTTTAGGGCCTCAAGAAATGAGATTGGCTACCAGTACATCAGGCTTGATCAATTTTCAAATATATATATATATATATATATATATATATATATATATATATAGACTATATATATATATATATATATATATATATACATACAAGCTTATAAACTCTATAACCTTCACACAGATTAAATAATATACACTGATTTTAGCTATTTTCAAAAAAAGAAATATAGCAGACAACATTTTAACCTAAATTTTATTTTTTTGGAAGAAATAATTACAACTTCAAAAAGCTTCCCATGCCTCTTCCTAAATACCTTGGACTGTCTACTTTCCAAAAAGGGGTCATCTGAAAGGTATTTGTATTGTCCTGGTATTTTAGGGCCTCAAGAAATGAGATTGGCCATCAGTACATCAGGAATTACCAATTTTCAAATATATACCCAAGTTTGAAGACTCTATAACTTTCACACAGACTAAATAATATACACCGATTTTAGTTATTTGTACAAAAGAAATGTAGCAGAATACATTTTGTACTAAATTTAAGAAGAAAGATTATTTATTTCTAAAATGTTATAACAATAACTAGGAAATTATTTGTATTTTTTTTCATGTATATAGCAAAAAAATACCACCAAAAGAAAGCTCTATTTGTGTGAAAAAAATATATGATATAAATTTATTTTGCGTAGTGTTGCATGCCCAAGCAATTGCCAGTTAAAGTAGCACAGTGCTGAATAGCAAAAAAAATTACCCTGGTAAAGAGGGTAAAACCTTTTGGAGGTCAAGTGGTTAAAAATGCTAGCTGGAGTTCAGCTTTAATTTTTGTTAGTAAAGTGCATCTAAATCTGCTAGTACATCTAACACTACTCTCTCCACAGACTGACAGTGCTGCTGTCCAAAGGTGTCTCCGCTACTAAATATAAAACAGACATTTTACCTGTTCAGGGATCCAGCGATGTCCTCACCTGAGCTGGTTCTGCACCGGTCTTCAGGTCCCTGGATCTGGCAGGTTTACTGTGGGAAGCTGGCAGCTTCACAGCTGGCTTCCCACTACGCATGTGCATGCTGCACTGTACCTTGTGAATGGACCTGTAGTCTTCTTGGACCTGCAACATGTCCCAGGAGGTTGCGGGCTGGGGGGAGAACGTTTTGTGGAATCACCTAGATGATCTGAGCGGAAGTGGGAGGGGGTACATATCAAAACTAGGAGCTGGCTCACCAAAAAAAAAATAATAATATGTCAAATATGGTAGAGGAGGGGGGAGGAGGACATAAAGCGGAATTTCCCCTTTAGAGGGAAGTTCTGTATTAAGACAGGGAATTTGTACAGCAAATGGTTTTGTGAAGGAGACTATAGTCCTACCCAGATGCAACTGCTCTGAAAGCCTGCTAAATCTGGCTACAATTGATCACGTAATGCTCCAAATAATAATGTTTTCTAGCTTACACAAGCAGGTTTTTTTTTATTTTCATGAAACAAAGGTAGCGCTGCATGTGCATAGCTGTGAACATTTCCTTTGCTTACCATTAGGGGGCAGAAAGATACAACTGTACCACTCTATTGTCAAAAAGCACAAATGCTTGTCATGGAAGGAATAAATGCCACAATTTTCTCTCTCCCCTTCCTTTTTTTCTGATAATTTACAAACCTTTTCATCATACATTGTCCAATTTACATGTTCAGGTGATGAAGGAAAAAAAGTAATAACTGGAAAAGTCTGATTCACTTGTTAGCTACATTGCTCAGTTTTCAGAGACTGCTGTAAAATACATTTGCTAAAAATACTTCAAAACACGCACAAGAACTCATTAAAATGTACCAAAACGTGTAAACATGCATCATAGTTTCAAAATGTGCTAAAAGTAGGATTGTTACCAGGTTATGGACATTCAATTATTTCCATATTCTTAATAAGCAGTATATAAACTTTATATGGGAACATACTATTACAATAGGCAACTTTTATAGATTACAAATAATTTCCTAACTTAAACTGCATTCATTTAAAATGCTGGATACCTTAGTTTAATATTTTAAATGGTGGTCAAATATCACACACAGCAACCCCTGCTTTCTGCTTGGAATCACGGAGCCCTGTTTCTATGCACTGCATGCTTGTACCACCCGTCATCCATTTGAATTCCATGCAACCTACCCAGCCCTGTGATAGTGGTTTCACGTGGAAGCTGTTGTCAATCAACACAGAAGGGCTGAGCGAGGGGTTGCAGCACCCAAATAGACCGTGGGAGATACAGGCATGCTGTACATAGGCACAACGTCCTGTAACTCCAAGCAGGGTGCACAGCTACATAAACGGACCACGTCAGATACTAATAACATCAGTGCCTAAATATGACCATTGACCATATTTGGGGCAGTGATGCCACTATTATTTCCTCTTTGCTTAAGTGGGCAAGGGGCCACATGTAGGGTTGCCACCTCATCCCTTTAAAACCGAGCACATATAACACAGGTTCTAAGGCTAATTTAAATTTAGATAAGGAACTAAGTGAGTTTAATTATCACCTTAACTGGTTTCGCGCCGCCCTATAGCAGAAATACTGCTACAGGGTGGCACGGTTGTGCAAAACCACGTGTATATATACGTGATTTTGCTTGCAGTTCCGGCTATTCGCGGCCTTGGCTGTCAATCTCTGGGTCCCGACAGTGATTACACGCCGGCATCCAGTGATCACCGAGTATCTCCGATGGGGGAGAGACTTGTATGTAAACAATACAGATCTCTCCCCTGTCGGCTCCTGCACACTGCTTTCTGCTATGCAGAGCCATACAAAGAAGTGTGCATACAGTGAAGCACACAGACAGCCCAAGTAGTGACACATAGTTAACCCTTTCATGCCCAGTGCCATTAGTACAGTGTCAATGCTTTTTGGTAGCACTGATCACTGTATTGGTGTCACTGGGGATGTCAGTGACACCAAGTCCGTTCCCCCCAGTGTCAGAATGCCAGTCCCACAGTCCTGCTATAAGTAACTAGTAAAAAAATAAATTCCAGTATATATACCGCCATTTTTAAACGCTATAACTTTCACATAAACCAATTAATTTACATGTATTGGGATTTTTTTGAGCAAAGAATGCCCACCTCAGTCCCTCCATAAGTCACTGATCGCTGCCATTACTAGTAAAAATTAAAAAAAAAAAAAACCCATTATACATACCGCCATTTTTAAATGCTATAACTTTCACGTAAATCAATTAATTTACACATATTGGAATTTTTTTTTTTAGCAGAGACATGTAGGAGAATACATTTTGGCCTAAATTTATGACGAAATTTGATTTTAAAATTTTTTACTGGACATGTTTAATAGCAAAAAGTCAAAAATATAGTTTTTTTTCTCAAAATTGTTGGTCTTTTTTATTTATAGTGCAAAATATAAAAATGCACAAGTGATCAAATACTACTGAAAGAAAGCTGTTTTTGTGGGAAAAAAAGGATGTCAATTTCATTTGGATGCAGAATTGCATGACAGTGCAATTTTCTGTTAAAATAACGCTGCGCTGTATCGCAAAAAATAGTCTGGTTAGGAAGGGGGGGGGGGGCTAATCCTCTGGAGGGCAAGTGGTTAATAAGCCACAGAACCTGTGACATTAATATGTGTTCAGTTTTAAACAGATGTGGTGGCAACCCTAGCCACATGGGAGGGCGGTATATGGCGGCCTTCTTAATTATAAATAGGGCTCCAAGATTCTGATAGCCCCTCACCTGCAGATCCCTACAACAACTGGGCCTTGTTTGTGGGTAAGTGGTCTTTGATCTCATCAACATGGGGACCAGGTTTTTTGTCAGGTCTTGAAAGGCATCCTTCTCCTATGTTGGGGGGGGTCTGTGCTCCGGTATTGTTCAGGAGGGGGCAGAATTCTCACCCCTTGTTTGCTCGGAATAAAGGTCTGGTATAGATATTTAGGAGGATGGGATATGTAGATTGGTGGTAATTTTTCCTTTGCAAATGTCAGCCAAATGGAATTTTTGCACTGCTACATGTTCTCCAGGGCAGCCCCCATCCCTATGCTATTGTTTGACAACTCTTTGCCTATTAGCCCAGAAAATTGGTATTTTAATTTGACAGATTCAGCTCCCATTATTTCAGTGAGGTTCCGGTTTGGCATAAAAACCTTTTTTAAGCTTGCTGAACATTGTTCGACTCAACCCAGGGCAGTTTGGCTAATCCAATTGCCAGTTATGGTACTTATATCAAAATTTTCATGAAAACTGAAGATTCACTTTACTGACAGGCCCTCTACCTCCAAAATACTATTTTCTGAAAAAAAAAGCCTGTTCATGTAGCACACCACCATCTTATTTCCTCTCCTCAGTTAAACTTACCTTACCAGTGCTCTTTCACAGCTTCTGCCTCCATCACAGCTAGTGACACCACCCAGTGCTTCTGGGTATGGGGGAGCATGACACTTTGGATTTCAGTGCCAGTGAGAGCACTGTAGTTGCTGCCAGGAGCTACAATGAAGTGCTTGTAAAGTGAGTAAAGGGCAGGAGGGGCCCTTTACAAAGACTTGATCACTTTGACCTGCCTTTTTAAAGTAATGTTTTTGTATGTTACTTTTTACAGTTTTGCATGAGTGCTCTTTCACATTTTTGTTAAATACAGTTGCAAGAAAAAGTATGTGAACCCCTTGGGATTACGTGGAGTTTTGCATGAATTGGGCATAAAATGTGCTCTGAACGTCATCTAAGTCACAACAATAGAAGAACACAGTCTGCTGAACATAATACTACACAAACATTAGATGTTGCCATGGTTTAATTGCACATAACATGTAAACATTCACAGTGCAGGGAGGAAAAAGTATGTGAACCTTTGGACTTAATAAGTGGTTGACCCTCCTTTGGCAGCAATAACCTCAACCAAACATTTCCTGTAGTTGCAGATCAGACCTGCACAACGATCTGGAGTCAGTATCCCTTCAGATGAAGTCCGGAAGTGAGTAGGGGAGTGACGTCAAGACGCACGCACGCCAAACCGGAAGTGTCGCCGCGGCCATTTTTTTGGCGGTGTACATGTGGTTTTCTAAATGTTTGTAAGAAGCCATTGAAGGAGTAATGCTGGGAGCCAAATTCTGCTTTCTTTTATGTAAGTATGGATTAAATTTGTTCCTTTAATATGGATTCTGCTTAAAAGCCTGTTTATTTTCATGAGGATATTGGAGGATTGCCCTTGAAGTAAAGCATTGAAAAGGAAGATGTATTTTAATAGCTCATGCCTGAAAACAACTATCAGAGGGTAATAGTTCCTGGTATCATTTGTGGTTGGATAAAAAAAGGGTACTAGTACCTAGTATCACTACTCACTAGGGGTTGTGCACAGAGTGTTTTGTGTAGTTGAAGTGGTTGTTCACAAAGTGTGTGGTTATATAGTGATCACGGATTTTTCACTTTTTGGGGTTTGAATTTCATACAAATTAAAGAGTATTTGTATAACTTTTTTTTTTCTCTCACAATTTAAGAGTGATTTTTGTGTTGAGCACTGAGTGGAGTGTTATACAGTTGCAAGAAAAAGTTTGTGAACCCCTTGGGATTACGTGGAGTTTTGCATGAATTGGGCATAAAATGTGCTCTGAACGTCATCTAAGTCGCAACAATAGAAGAACACAGTCTGCTGAACATAATACTACACAAACATTAGATGTTGCCATGGTTTAATTGCACATAAAATGTAAACATTCACAGTGCAGGGAGGAAAAAGTATGTGAGGCCCTAGCTTAATGACTTCTCCCAGAGCTAATTGGAGCCAGGAGTGAGCCAACCTTGACTCCAATCAGTGTGATGATATTGGATGTGTTGCTGACAGCTGTCCTGCCCTTAAAAAACACACACTTGTTTTGGATTTACTGGTTTCAAGAAGCACTGTCTGATGTGAACCATGCCTCGCAGAAAAGAGCTCTCAGAAGACCTATGATCGAGAATTGTTGACTTGCATGAAGCTGGAAAGGGTTACAAAAGTATATCCAAAAGCCTTGATGTTCATGTGTCCACAGTAAGACAGACTGTCTAAAAATGGAGAAAGTTTAGCACTGTTGCTACTCTCCCTAGGTGAGGTCGTCCTGTAAAAATGACTGCAAGAGTACAGCGCAGAATGCTGCATGAGGTAAAGAAGAATCCCACAGTGTCAGCTAAAGACCTACAGAAAGCTCTGGCACATGCTAACATTTTTGTTGACACATCTACAATAAGGAAAACATTAAACAAGAATGGAGTACATGGGAGGACACCACGGATGAAGCCATTGCTGTCCAAAAAGAATATTGCAGCACGTTTGAAGTTTGTAAAAGAGCACCTGGATGTTCCACAGCACTACTGGCAAAATATACTGTGGACAGATGAAACCAAGATTGAGTTGTTTGGGAAGAACACACAACACTATGTGTGGAGAAAAAAAGGCACAGCACACCAACATCAAAACCTCATCCCAACTGTAAAACATGGCGGAGGGAGCATCATGTTTTGGGGCTGCTTTGCTGCCTCAGGGCCTGGACGGATTGTTGTCATTGATGGGAAAATGAATTCCAGAGTTTATCAAGACATTTTGCAGGAAAACGTACGACCATCTGTCCGCCAACTGAAGCTCCGCAGAGGATGGGTGATGCAACAGGACAATGACCCAAAGCATACAAGTAATTCAACAAAACAATGTCTGCAACAGCACAGAATACGCCTTTCTGTAGTGGCCCAGTCAGAGTCCTGACCTCAACCCGATTGAAATGCTGTGGCATGACCTTAAGAGAGCGATTTACACCAGACATCCCAAGAATATTGCTACACTGAAACAGTTTTGTGAAGAGGAGTGGTCCAAAATTACTCCAGATCGTTGTGCAGATCTGATCTGCAACTATAGGAAACGTTTGGTTGAGGTTATTGCTGCCAAAGGAGGGTCAACCAGTTATTAAATCCAAAGGTTCACATATTTTTCCTCCCTGCACTGTGAATGTTTACATGTTATGTGCAATTAAACCATGGCAACATCTAATGTTTGTGTAGTATTATGTTCAGCAGACTGTGTTCTTCTATTGTTGCGACTTAGATGACGTTCAGAGCACATTTTATGCCCAATTCATGCAAAACTCCACGTAATCCCAAGGGGTTCACATACTTTTTCTTGCAACTGTATATGTAAAAGATAATGCACTATGGTTTTTCATTTCTTTTACTTTGAGGTATTTCAAGATATTTAGGATTGATTTCCTTCTAACTGCATCAAGGTGGAAAACTGGGATTTGGATTTTGGACACAATTACCATTTGAAAAAAAATTTTTGGACACGATTCACATATTTTATAGACTGAAATTTTTCTGATTATATGATTTTATTTTTGAATATATGAATTTATTATACCTAATTTATGGTTATCACAAATCTCATTTCTTTACCCCTCTGCTCCACCCCAAAACCTGCACATCTCCCCCTCATTGCTATCATCTCCCTACTACTGCTCTCATCACCCCCCACAATGCCTCTTCTACTCCTTCTCATTTTCCTCTCCTCCATTCCCAAAATCCATTCACTATATCCCTCTGCTCCTCCTAAACATTTGTACATTGTGTCCTCACTGCTTCCTTCGCCCCTCTATGGCACCCACCACCTCCTCCTATTATTCCACTCTCCCACTGACCCCAACACCTCCACTAGGAGTTTCTCACGCTCCTGCACATCCCGTTCCCATGCCACCTTTCTCACCCTTCTCCTCCTCCTAGCCGCGGGAGACATCTCCCCGAATCCTGGCCCTCCACCACCTCCCTCACCCGCACAACACCCTCCCGCCGCCATGTCCTACCGCAACCTAGTATCTGTCCCCCTGCTCCCTAAAATCTCCCCCCCGTTTTCATGTGCACTCCTGAACGCCCGATCGGTGTGCAACAAGCTTACCGCCATCCACGACCTCTTTGTTTCCCGCTCCCTCAACCTCCTGGCGATCACGGAAACCTGGATCCAGCCCACTGACTCTACCTCCCCTGCTGCACTCTCCTATGGAGGTCTCACCTGGACCCACTCACCCAGACCTAACGGTCGTAAAGGTGGTGGAGTTGGTCTGCTCCTGTCACCGCGGAGCACCTTCTGAGTCCTCCCAAACCCCCCCTCCCTATCCTTCTCCTCCTTCGAGGCCCACTGCGTCCGACTATTCTCCCCAACCCCCCTGAAGATTGCTGTGATATACCGGCCTCCTGGATCCATACCCCGCTTCCTGGAAGACTTCTCCTCCTGGCTACCCTTCTTCCTCTCCTCTGAGCTACCCACCATCATTCTTGGGGATTTCAACATCCCTGTCAACCTTGACAACCCGGACACAGCCCGTCTCCTCCACTTAACCTCCTCCTTTGCACTTGCACAGTGCATACAATCCACCACCCACTCCGACGGTAATATCCTTGATCTTGTCTTCTCCAACCGCTGCGCTCCCCACAACCTCACTAACACCCCCTTCCCTCTCTCTGACCACAACCTGATCACCTTCTCTATCTCCTCGTCCTCCAACGCCTACCCCTCCAAATGTCACACTACTACCAGCCGTAACCTCCGCAACCTTAACCCTGCCCCCCTCCACTCTGCAGCTGATCAACTCCACGACCGCATCCTCCCCCTGTCCTGCCCCGACTTGGCTATGACTGCCTACAACAACGCGCTGTCAGCAGCCCTTGACTCACTAGCGCCTTTAACCACACGCAACATCAGACTCCGACCGCTCCAGCCCTGGCAGACTGATCACACCAAAACCCTCAAACGACGCAGTCGTGCCCTGGAGCGACTATGGCGCAAAACTAAATCCCAACAAGCTTTCACCTGCTACAAATCTGCCTTCCGCACCTACACCTCCTCCCTCCACGCAGCCAAACAAGCCTACTTCCTGACCCTCATCAAGTCCCTCTCCTCCAATCCTCGCCGACTCTTCTCCACCTTCAACTCTCTACTCTCTCCACCCCCACCTCCACCCAGCACCTCGCTCACCGCCCTTGAGATTGCCAATCACTTCAAAAACAAGATTGACACAATTCGCAAGGACATTGCCGCAACTCACACGCCCTCTCAACCCGTCCCCTCTCACACAGCTACCCCCTCATCCCCCCTCCCCCTCGACATTACCCGCAGGGACTTCGTCACTGCTCAAACTCCCTCCGACCCCGTTCCCCCTCACTCGGCTACCCCCTCATCACCCCTCTCCCACGGCCCCACCACTGCTCTGACCTCCACTCCCACCCCACCCTACATTCCTCATACTGAAGCTCCCCCAACACTCCACACCTTTGACCTTACTACCATTGAGGAAGTCTCCAAGATCCTCTCTGATGCCCGCCTCACCACCTGCCCCCTCGACCCTATCCCCTCACAATTCCTACGACCTCCCTCCCCCTCCATCCTACGCTCCCTCACCCACATCTTTAATCTCTCCCTCTCCTCCGGCACTTTCCCCTCCCCACTGAAGCATGCACACATCACCCCCATACTTAAAAAGCCCTCCCTGGACCCCAATGACCCGAACAACCTCAGACCCATCTCCCTGCTCCCACTTACATCTAAACTCCTCGAGCGTCTCGTCTACACCCGCCTATGCTCTCACCTCAACGACAACAACCTCCTCGATCCCCTACAGTCTGGCTTCCGCCCCCTACACTCCACCGAAACCGCCTTACTCAAACTCTCCAACGACCTTCTAACCGCCAAAGCTAATGGCCACTATTCAGTGCTCCTACTCCTTGACCTCTCTGCGGCCTTCGACACAGTTGACCACCCCCTCCTCCTCAAAATACTACACTCCCTCGGCCTCAGAGATTCTGCTCTCTCCTGGCTCTCATCCTACCTGTCACAACGCTCTTTCAGCGTTACCTATAATGCTACCACCTCCCCCTCACTCCCCCTCTCTGTTGGGGTCCCTCAAGGCTCTGTCCTTGGGCCCCTTCTCTTCTCCATCTACACCTCCTCCCTTGGCCAACTCATACACTCTCACGGCTTCAACTACCACCTCTATGCCGACGACACACAAATCTATCTCTCAACCCCCCACCTCACCCCTTCGGTCTCTGCCCAAATCACACACCTACTGAGCGACATATCAGATTGGATGTCGCTCCACTTCCTTAAACTGAATCTCTCCAAAACCGAGCTCCTTGTCTTCCCCCCAGCCCGAACCCCACCCCCCATTGACTTCTACATCACATCCAACAACGCCAATATCAAACCCGCTCTGCAGGCCAGAGTACTTGGTGTCATTCTGGACTCCAACCTATCCTTCCAGCCCCAAGTCCAATCTTTAACAAACTCGTGCAGACTCCACCTCCGCAACATCGCCAAAATCCGCACGTTCCTAACCCCAGAAACCACTAAACAGCTCATCCACTCCCTCATCATATCACGACTCGACTACTGCAACTCCCTCCTCACTGGCCTGCCTCGCCGCTGGCTATCCCCGCTTCAGTCGATCCTGAATACGGCTGCCAGACTCATTCACCTTTCCAACCGCTCCATTTCCGCCACCCCCCTCTGCCAATCCCTCCACTGGCTTCCGATTGCGCAACGGATCAAATTTAAAATCCTAACACTGACGTACAAAGCTGTCCACCATACTGCCCCGAACTACATCACTGACCTAATATCCAAGTACCGCCCAACACGCACACTCCGCTCCTCACAAGACCTCCTTCTCTCTAGTTCCCTGGTCTCCTCCTCCCATGCCCGCCTCCAGGACTTCTCCAGGGTGTCACCCATCCTCTGGAACTCCCTGCCCCAACCCATCAGATTATCACCTACTCTCCTCTCCTTTAGGCGCACCCTGAAAACCCATCTCTTCAGGGAAGCCTACCTCACCCCCTGCTAACTTGCTGACCTCCTCCACTCTTCCTACCACTCCATCCCCCACAGCTATCTCCTCCTGTACCACTATCCCATCCCTTCTAGATTGTAAGCTCGAAAGAGCAGGGCCCTCGATCCCCTCATGTTTTGCATTGTATTGGTATTGTTCTGTCACATGTTCTGTCCCCCTTTGTAATGTACAGCGCTGAGTGAACTATTGGCGCTTTATAAATACTGTATAATAATAATAATAATAATAATGTGAGATTGTATACTTTCTAAGGAGAAAGTGTGACTTTTTGTGGGAGTACTAAAAAGGAAATTGATTGATTAAGTGATTTACACACCAGGGGGTAAGTGTTTTCCTTGCACAAGGGTGGATTTTTAAGATTAGGGGTGGACAATATAATTTTGTGTAATAGATTATTGGCACTTTAAAAATGGATGTGTTTAATTTTATGGATACTAGAAAAATTAATCTGGAAGAAGTATTCTCAACCACCCAGTTAGTTTGTGATGTGAATGTGGAGTTGTTGATGAAAAAAGTAGGCTATACTATGGAGAAGCTACAGTTATTTTATAATTCAAATATTTATTGATTTTTCATATTTATAAATACATATAAAAAAGAGAGAAAGAAAAGAAGAACATAACATTTCTTCAACAATCTCATATATCATATAAAATTCTTATCTCCTTCTTTTCCCCCCTTTTGTTTCCCTTCCCTCTACCCCTATTTCCTCCCTCTTCCCGCCCCCCTTCCACTCTGCCTTTCTCTCTTAAGTCCTTTCCTAAAAATTCAAAAAGAAACTTCACTTATCACATCCCACTGCTTCACATATATTCATTTTATCTACAAAATCTTCCCATTGCCTCCATCTCCTATTATAAATCTCCATCTTGTCTTCTTGGATATAATACAATTTCTCCATTTTACTAATCTGATTTACTCTCTCAACCCAATCCCTTTCTGTCGGCACCTCTAACTTATGCCAGAATTTAGGTATTAATCCCTTTGCAGCATTCACATAGTACCATATACCCAAGTCTTTGTATTTACCCACTGGTATCTCTGTACTGTGTAATAGGCACGCTTCTGGATCTAGTCCTATCTTTATCCCTGAGATTTTCCTTATTAAGTTGACCATTGTCTCCCAGTACCTTTGGATCTTTGGACACTCCCACCATATGTGAAACCACGTACCAATCCCTCCACACCCCCGCCAGCACTCTTGTGTTTTTTCTACATCTATTTTATGTTCAACACTCGGTGTAATGTGCCATCTTACTAAAGATTTATAATTCACCTCCACCTCTCTCATACTGACATTTTCATGTGTAAGTCTATATATTTTCCTCTGTTTATCCTCATCTATTTCTATCCCCAAATCTTTTTCCCATTTATCTATATAACTTGGTTTTACTTCCGTGCCTAACTCAGTGAGAATCTTATAAATTTTTGCCGTACCCCGTTTCCCATCTCCCCGTGATTCCAACAACCTCTCAAACATATTCCACTCCTTTTTTCCTCTCATAGGTTTCGGGAGCCCTTCTACAAAGTGTTTTAATTGGTGATATTTCCACTCATCAATCTTAATAAAAAGTTCCCCTCCACCTTTCTTTAAATCCTTCAGTGTTTTCAATTTCTGTCCATCCATAATATCCCTCAGTTGTATATCTTCCTTTTTAAACCATTTCCCACACTCCCTTCTATACCTGGTGGAAAATACTCCATATTCCTTAGTGACATTAATTGTGAATTGAAATCCCATTTCATATAATTTATGTAAATTATCCCAAACCTTTAAAACAATCAGTGTATATACACTCGTGGTGTCTCTTAAACCTCTATATTGTGTAGGTGCCCATATACTTCTACTCAAATCCACTCCACTCAATTCTTCCTCTATATTAACCCATCTTTTCCCCTCTACATTGTGAGTCCAATCATAAATTCTTGTTAGAACTACTGCATTATAATATCTCTTGAGGTCTGGCACTCCCAATCCCCCTCTCTCTTTACCCCTAGTCATCAGGTCATACGATATTCTGGATTTTTTATTTTTCCATATAAATCTTGTTATCATCTTTTTAATTACTTTAAAAAAGGCCTCTGGGAGTCTAATTGGGATCATCTGAAATTTATACAGGACTTTGGGTACAATTATCATTTTTATCAGATTTATACGTCCTAACCAAGAGGGATTTCCTCCTCCCAATTTCTTCAGTTCTTCTTTGATCTCATTTAGAAGAGGAATATAGTTTAATTTATATAGTTTTGTATATGAAGCAGTAAGTTTAATCCCTAAATATTTTATCTCTTTATTTCTCCATATAAAAGGGAATTCTTTTTGTATCTTAGCTTTCTCACTATTCGGAAGGTTTACATTTAAGATCTCAGTTTTTGTTGGGTTGATTTTTAGATTTGATAATTTCCCGTATTCCTTTAGGCTTTTTATTAAGTTCGGTAATGTCATCCTAGGATTTCCCACATAAAACAACAAGTCGTCTGCAAAGGCTGCCACTTTATGTTCAGTTTCCCCTATCTGTATTCCCTTTATATCTACGTTCTTCCTAATTGTTTCCAGCAAGGGTTCCAATGATAACACATATAACAATGGGGACAATGGACATCCCTGTCTTGTCCCATTCGACATCTCTATGGGGTCAGATTTTTCACCATTAACCAAGATAACCGCAGAGGGTGCTTTATATAGCTTTCCTATCCACTCCCTCATTCTACCACCTACTCCCATGATCTCTAGGGTATCCATCATGAAGCTCCAGTTTACTCTATCGAAGGCCTTTTCAGCATCAATCGAGAGTACCACTACTGGGGTTTTCCCTTTCTTAGATTTCTGTATCAAAAGCATAGTTCTAATTCCGTTATCTCTACCCTCTCTCCCCGATACAAAGCCCACTTGATCTCCGTGGATCCATTCTGGCATTAGATCTTTCATTCTATTTGCTAGAACCTTTGCATATAGCTTCCTATCTATATTTAGCAGTGCAATTGGTCTATAGCTGGAACATTGAGTAGCGTCCTTCCCTTCCTTATGTATAAGTGTTACATGGGCTTGTAGGGATTCCTGTCTAATCTCCATTTCTCCACCCAAGGCGTTCATATATTCTTTCAATTTAGGTATTAGTAAGTCACTATATTTTTTATAATATCTCACGGTATATCCGTCTGGACCAGGACTTTTCCCTACCTTAGTATTTTTTAATGCTATTTTTATTTCCTCCTGCGTGATTTCTACTTCCAGGGATTTCAATAGGTCTTCATCTACCCTTGGTAGTCCTGCATTTTTTAAGTATAATCTTCTCTTATCTCTACTTTCATTTTCACCTTCATTCACACCATCTTGGGGGTTAATATTATATAACTTACTATAATATTCCTTGAACACCTTTACAATCTCTTTAGTAGAGTGGGCCATTTCTCCCTTGGGGTTTCTTATTTTTTCTATATAATTTCTATTTGTCTTTTTCCTTAGGGCTTTCATTAAATATTTTCCTGGTCGGTCTCCCCATCTATATCTCTCTCCTGCTACTTTATTAAGTACTCTCCTCCTCTCTTCTTCCATTAATGACTCCAGTTCTTTCTTCTTTTTTATTACCTTCTGTCTTATTTCACTTGTTGTTCTATTTTTATGGATCTGTTGTAAGTCATATATTTCTTTTAAGAGCCCCGTTAGTTTCTTACTCCTTTCCCTTTTCTTTTTTGCCCCTAACGCAATCAGTATACCTCTAATATATGCCTTGTGGGACTCCCAAACTGTGGCTATTGACACATCCTCTGTTTCGTTCTCCTGAAAAAATCTTTCCATCTCTTTTCTGATCTTCTGATCAATCTCTTGGTCTTGTAAAAG
This sequence comes from Staurois parvus, assembly GCF_062004578.1. NCBI lineage: Eukaryota > Metazoa > Chordata > Amphibia > Anura > Ranidae > Staurois > Staurois parvus. Next base: position 684,588 of record NW_028317929.1, on the reverse strand, counting down.
AGCCTCATTTAACCTCCATCCTACCCCCCTTGTTAACTTCCTCCCCCATCTTACCTTCATTATAACCGGGGCGTGGTCTGAAAGCGTCATTGTCTCTATTTCTACTTTAACCACCCTCTCAATAAGTTGATGATCTACCATTATGTAATCTAATCTCGAATAAATCTTGTGTGCATTAGAGAAGAAGGTATAGTCTCTTTCCTTTCCATGCATTATTCTCCATATGTCCACTAGTTGGCACTCATGTATCTCCTTCTTTAAAATTCTCAGAGACTTACCTCCCTCTCTCTGCACACAAGAGGTTGTGTCCATCTGTGGATCTAAGCATAGATTCAGATCTCCTGCAACTATCAGTCTTCCTTTTTTAAAATCCATCAATTTTTTTAATATCTCTTTTAGGTATACCTCTGGTCTTTTGTTTGGGCAGTAGATGTTTGCTATTGTACATTCCATGTCTTGCAATCACCTCTCAAAAACAAGAATCTCCCCTCAGGATCCGTCTCTCTCTCTTCTACCTCCCACCTTATATTTTTAGCAAACCCAATTGCCACCCCCTTAGCTCTCTTAATTGGGATATCCGCATAGAACCATGTTGGATAATTTCTGGTGTTCAATTTTATATTTGACTTAATCTCAAGATGTGTCTCCTGCAAAAAGACTACCGAAGCTTCTCTATGTTGTAATTCTTTAAATAGCTTAAATCTCTTCCCAGGAATATTCAACCCCTTTACATTATATGTTATAAATCTTATATCTTCCATATTTCTTGCATACTTCTCCTCTCTATGCAGAGTGTGTTAAAAAACTTCCCCCTATACCATCCTCCTCCCCCTCCCCCACCGTTCCCCTCCCCTCCCCTCCCTCCTCCCCCCCCCCTCCAGTGTCCCCCACCTCCACCCCCCTCACCCTCCCTTACAACCTCCTCTCCACTCTCCCTCCCCCTTCCCCTATTAGGCATATTCTTTGCCATCTAATCCTTTTGTGAGCCTAGTGTCACTTTTGGATCTTGACCTTGAGGTAGAACTCTAACCCTGTACGGTTCACCCACCCTCATTTTCATTTTTCCCCCAGTGTTCCCCTAACTATTCATTCTTTATTCCTTCTTCTAACTTGCTGCCATTCCTCTTTTCCCTCAGCATATATCCCTCCTTCTTCCTCTTCCTCCCAACCTGGAATCTCTATTCTTTGAATATTAAGTTTATCAAAAAAGTCTCTTAATTCCGCAGGAAATCTCAGATATGCAGTAACTCCATTCTTCCATCTGATTAGACACATCGAGCTACTCCATCTATATTGTACATTTTGTTTTTTCATCTGTTTTATTAGTGGTCTCAATGATCTTTTTCTCCATAATGTTTCAGGTGTCAAGTCTGCAAAAATTTTTAAGTGTTTTCCTTCATACTCAATACTAGCTCTTCCTTTTATCTTCTTCCATACTTCTTCTCTCTCTGCATTTTTATTAAAGTGTACCACTACATCTCTTGGTCTCTCTTCCACCCGATTTTGTTGAAACCTTCCTAGCCTATATATATTGTCCAATACAAATGTCTCAGTTCTAGGTCTACCCATTATGGAGTTTAGAATTTTTTGTATTGTCTCTCTTAAATCTTCTTCTTGTGTAAGCTCCGGAACTCCCTTTATCCTGAGGTTATTTTTCCTATGCATGTTTCCTTGTATCTCCAACTTGTATCCCAACTTTTTCTGTTCTTGCCTAATCTCCATTATCTGATTTCTCAGTTCAGGAATGGCTTGCGCATGTTTTTTAATTTTTTTCTTCTGTTTCTTCTACTCTAGACAAAAGATGTCCCAAGTCTTTCCTAATAATTCCCATCTCCTGTTTGATTGATTTTTCCAAACTTCCAAACATTTCTGCCATCTCTTTTTTATTTGGGATTTGTAGTTCTCCTTCATTTTCTCTTAACTCTGTTCCTCCTGTTATTTGTTGACTATCATTATCCAATTCCACCGGAGATCTGGCACTCTTATCCATACTGTTTTCCATTATACTTTTTTCACCTACTCCCTGAGTTCTTTCTGGGGTCACATTACCTTGAGACGTCAATTTTCTAATTGTTCCAGAATGGGAATGTTTGGGCCCACTCCCTTTACTATTTTTACTCTTCATATTTTCTATGTGTGTCCGATCTCTCTTCTTTAAAACTTTAGGGTATATGCTGTAATGGGTCCTTTAGAGAGGTTCTAGTTTCTTCACTCTACTTGGTATTCCCTTTTTTTTTTTTTTTCTATGTATACTTCTCCTGCTGTTTCAATATACTGTCTTTATAACAGATTTTAATACACAGTCCAGCCACTCTCACTCACCCTCTCTCCAGCCGCTTTTCCAGGAAGGTTGTCTTTTGAGTTCTCTGTCCTCTATTTTAACTCTGTTCCTCTTCCCCTCAGTTGAAGGAGGGGGAGGAATCTCTCCAGGTCTCCTTCCTCCTCCGTCTACCTCTCTCACAGGTATCTGGCAGCCAGGCTCTCCTTTCCCCCAGACTGGCGTCTCACCGGCTCCACTGAGTCACAGCCAGTTCTCTCTCCTTCTCCTCTCATCAAGCCGGGACACTAAGCCGGGTTCACGTGTCCTGTCAGTGACAGAGCCGGCGTCTCCCCCTGACACAGGAAGCCAGCCGGCTTCTGTCTCCCAGAGCTCCCTTTCGGGAGATCACGTGGTTACCCGGCATCTCCTGCACTCCCAGCAGCCTCGGGTGGGAGGTTTCAGCCGTCCCGCACTCGTGGACTCCTGCAGCTCCGTTCTCATCAGATTCTCTTCAGGAACCCCCTCTTGCGTTATTAGGGGAACATCAGGGGAAGGAGGGTGAGTGTCTTGCGGAGAGTGCTCACATCGCCCTCTCTCCTACCGCCATTGTTAGGCTCCTCCTCCTGAATGGGTTCGCAGGGAATCTCATGACCCACATCCTATTGAATGGACAGTCAAGAAGCTACAGTTATGGTGGGATATTGCGACTTTTGAAAGATATATTGCAGAGGGCATAATACCAAGGAGATTAAGATGGGATCTAACTCCCAATGATGGTCTTAATGATGAAGAGTCCTTGATTGAGTGGAAGAAATTCTTTCACACATGTGAGGAACAATTACTTATGTTGATGGAGAGGAAAAAGAGGAAGTTAAGGATAGTAGAAACGAAATTGGAGGAGATGAAAAAGAAGGTAGAGGAATTTAAAGAGAAAAAGGATTTAAATGGATTATTCCAGAATTTACAGGAACAACTTAATAAGAAAGATGGAGAAATTAAAAAAAAGAAACATAAAAAATTTGTTAGAGATCTGGGTGATTATCAGAGTAACAAAATTTATAAATGGCAGGAGTTGGCTGTCAACAATTGCAGATCAACAGAGTCATCACCAAATAAATCATTGTCGGAAGATAATGAAAGGAGTAGGTCCACACAAGGATATTCCCAGGGTCAAAATGGGAATAAGGACAATTCGTCAATCCCAAGAACAGTGGGAGAAGTAAAATTAACTTCAGGGAAAGATAATTCTAAACCATAAAATTCTTTTAATCAGACATTTAACATCACGGTACAAAATAGGTTCCAACCCTTAGAAGGCTGGAATTATTATAGTCCAAGGGGTAATTATTATAGCCCCAATAGGAATAGAGGAAGGGGAAATTTTTTTCAGAGAAACTACAGAGGCTGTCCCCCAGGTCCAGCTCCATTCATGAGACCATTTTACCAACCCCAATGGGGAAGAGGGGGATCAAGGAATCCACCATTTTTTCAGAGGAGGGATTGGGAAGGAAGCTATGTTCCGAGAGAGGAAGAAGGAGGCGGACCCCAGAATTACAATGCAGGAGACCAAGTACAAGACAAAGGGAATACAAACAAAAGAAAGAGAAAGGACGTATAGGAGAAGGTATTTACAATTTAAGCTCAGTCCCTTTGACAGATAATGAAGTCTTGGTATTAGATAAAGGTCTCAAATTTGCTTCGAAATCGAATTTAAACAAGTTTGAAACGTATATTGATATAAATAAATATATTAGAAAATTAAATATAAAGAAATATTTTGCCTCTCTACCTGGTCCAACACAAAGTGTGAATTCTATGCCAAGGTCGAAATATGTTCATAGTGGCCTAAAGAATAAGTCTACATTTAATCCTTCTAATTCTAGGAATATGAATATAGAAGTATTTAAGCAGATGGTAATAGAAGATTTATATGAAGTAAATATACGTAATTTTAAGGAAGAGGAAGCTTTACATCAGGGTTTGGCCGCTTTAAAGAAAAAGAAGTACATTGTTATTAGACCAGCAGATAAGGGGGGAGGGGTGGTGATTATGGATAGAATAAAATATGAAGAAGAAATGGACCGGATTTTAGGTGATACGGGGACATATGGGAAGATTTTAAAAAATCCAATTGTTTTATATAAAAAGCAGCTCCAGAAATTAGTTAAAAAATCATGTATTTATTGTATTTTATATGTTTTATGCAGTATCGTTGTAATATTAATTAATTATATGAGTAAAAATAAAAGTTAGGATAGTATCCGGTATTTCCGGATTTATGTTAGTAGGAGTCCAGGTTAGCGGCATTTTCCCTTATACAAAATGGCGATGGTTGCTTCAGATCATTGAAAGACATTGGTATAAAAGGAGAGACCAATGGGACGTCAGTATCCCTTCAGATGAAGTCCAGAAGTGAGTAGGGGAGTGACGTCAAGACGCACGCACGCCAAACCGGAAGTGTCGCCGCGGCCATTGTTTTGGTGGTGTACATGTGGTTTTCTAAATGTTTGTAAGAAGCCATTGAAGGAGTAATGCTGGGAGCCAAATTCTGCTTTCTTTTATGTAAGTGTGGATTAAATTTGTTCCTTTAATATGGATTCTGCCTAAAAGCCTGTTTATTTTCATGAGGATATTGGAGGATTGCCCTTGAAGTAAAGCATTGAAAAGGAAGAAGTATTTTAATAGCTCATGCCTGAAAACAACTATCAGAGGGTAATAGTACCTGGTATCATTTGTGGTTGGATAAAAAAAGGGTACTAGTACCTAGTAACACTACTCACTAGGGGTTGTGCACAGAGTGTTTTGTGTAGTTGAAGTGGTTGGTCACAAAGTGTGTGATTATATAGTGATCACGGAGTTTTCACTTTTTGGGGTTTGAATTTCATACAAATTAAAGAGTATTTGTATAACTCTTTTTTTTTTTTTTTTCTCTCACAATTTAAGAGTGATTTTTGTGTTGAGCACTGAGTGGAGTGTTATATATGTAAAAGATAATGCACTATGGTTTTTCATTTCTTTTACTTTGAGGTATTTCAAGATATTTAGGATTGATTTCCTTCTAACTGCATCAAGGTGGAAAACTGGGATTTGGATTTTGGACACAATTACCATTTGAAAAATAATTTTTGGACACGATTCACATATTTTATAGACTGAAATGTTTCTGATTATATGATTTTATTTTTGAATATATGAATTTATTATACCTAATTTATGGTTATCACAAAAAGGTTATGTGAGATAACATAGAAAAGCAGCTCGCACATTAGGTATTACTATTGGTTTTCTGTGCTATTGGTTTAGTATATGTAGCAGGCTCCTTGTACAAGAGGATTTATCACACGTTCTGCAGTCGGTCCTTCCTTTCCCTCCCCTATTGTAAAATCTGGGCATTCTGCCAAGCTTATGACTCATCCACTTCCCAGCAAAGGGCTGACAGAAAAGGACGCTGGGAAGGGGAGGAAGCAGGAAGTGAAGGGGAGAACAGAGAGACATGAGGCTGGAGAAAAGACAGGGACACGTGGAGCTCGTACAAGGAGAGGAGGAAGCACAACAGCACTCAGCGCGGATAGAGGGACCCTGCTGTGTGTTCAGAGTCTGGTGAGCTGTCCCACTGGAGAAAGTAAGACACACCATTCACACCTTGCATATAGACTGGGACATCCGCACCCCACTGCTGGGATCTCACCCATCCAGGGCCCTGTGCAAGCCACAGATCCCCCTGCCTGCTTTGCCCCTCACCACCAGTGTAATTGAGACTGTCTGCCCCGGGGACTGACACATACTGGGAGATTGCATCCTGCGACTGCTCCTGGTCTTGGGGTGCTTTGTGTTGCTTTTAGACACTGAGGTTGGACCCTCTCAGCCCAGAAACCTAGTGAAATCTGATGTAACCCACACCAGCTGAAACTCCAAAGAAGCCTTCAGCTGCTATTTACTTCATTGTAAGGACTAAACGTGCACCAACTAGAGCTCCACCGTTACAAGGACTGAAGTGGGGGAATCTGGCTTAGTAGCCTTATTAGAGGTACCTCTTTATTGCATTCTGTTCTGACTCTGAGGTGATTTTTGGCTAACGCCCCTCAGAAGCAGAATCATACCCCGGTGTGGGTAATACATTTCATTGATAGAGTATAAGTAAGTTTGTTTGATATCAGTTGTATTCTGCTTAAAGTGCAACTCTGCCATCCGGAGACTCTTGGCTGTGAAGCCCTCTAGTGGCAGACCAAATTTACTGCATTGCATAAAAGAAGAAAAGTAAGTTTTGAAGTAGAAAGGGGAACCCCACCGCTCTACACTGCATTTCATTCTCTATAAAATTGTTCTTGTTTCATTTAACCCTGTGTCAGCAAATTTCTTGGCGGTGTATTTGCTATTCATTACCAGTTGTGCCAGAGGGATTGGGTTTGCTTAGGGTTGGATCTATTGAGCGCAGGACCCATAATATATTCCAGCTTGTCCCAAGGGGCAATGCTACATATAGTTACCTAAGCGCAGGTTTTTTGTTTTTTAGAATTCACATGAAAGGAAATATTTCAGGTAAACTGGAACTGGACTGTCAAACTGAACTATCATTTGTATTGTTAATGTTAAAAAAATGCAAGTGTATGTGGTGACTATTGAACTCCTTTAACTATGGAGATAAGAAAGCCACATAGGACATGCATTGTTTTTTTTAGTGCCTGGGAAAGGAGCAGCAGAGCATAACCATTATTTAAAGTATATGAGAACCCTCACCTTGAAAAACAACCCATTCAGTTTAAAATTAGAAATAAAAGGCAAAACATTTGTGTATACATATAAAAAAGAAAAGAAAAATGTATTTATGATGTTTTATAAGTGATCACATACCCTCTTTTCCCATAAGGAGCTTAGAGAGCTGGGGAGGAGAAATAACAGTACACTGATCTTGCCAGTGAATGGTTGTGATCATTGGCAGCACAGCTAGAAAACTGACCAAGCTGTGCTCTCCTGCCTAGTGTGGTCAGTTTTTAATAGGAAAGCAGAGGGACTGGCAGAAACACCAGGGATTTCACACAAAGGAAGCAATACAAAGAGAACAGGATGCTTTTTCATACATGGTACAGCAGGCACATATCAGGAATATAAAATGTTGAGCTAACATACAGTATTCTTTAACTCTGCAAAGGTGGAAGCAGAGTCTGTGCTTGTAATATGTAAATTAAGCTACTTTCATGTAAGTATATAAATGCAAATAATATAGAAACAAGGTTTTACAATATAAACACCTAATAATAGGATTATTTACATTAGGCTGACCTATTATACATGTATCCGATATAAAAAAAAGAAGAATAAATCATTGAAAGGGCAATACATTCCCTTTATAATGAGAAATGCTTTTGAGAATAAGGCCAAATAGGTTTCTGGTACATGGATGGATGCCCAGGGATATTTCTAGGGATGCTGTGTTGCTGAGCGGCTTTTTTTACACAAACAAGCACTGGGCTATTCTCTATCTTTTATTGTTAAATGAATGGGCATACTTTTGCCAGTGACACTTATCATCAGCTGACGCATGAATAGTTTTTTTGCATTTCAAATGCTCATCACCAAGATGTAATGTCTTCAAGCTAGCAGATAACATTAACAAATGAGAAGAATTCGAGGTGATATTCCAAAAGAAGGACATTTATTGCAACACTGTACAACATTTAAATCCAAGAACATTCCTGGAGATAAAAAGTTCCAGAAGAACCACTTCTAAACCTGGGAGTATTGTTTTACATTTCATACCGTAATGTATTAAACACGGTAGGACTTTTGTCTGAAAAAGTGTTCAGAAACAAATTGTTTTGTTGCTGAAAACATCCAACTTCCAACTGTCATTTCAACAGTCTATGGTCTGAAAATAAAATGTGGTTCTGATTGGTTGCTATGTCTAAGAAGAAATGTTCTTCACAGCACAGTTTACAACTTAAAGGGTTAGTTCACCTTTACCAAAAACTGCCTATGCAAATAAGGGGCATCTCTAGATAACAATAAACTGTGCAGATTTGACTGAAGTTGAATAATGCCCTTGCTGTAGGTGTAGGCCATTTACGGACCTTCTGAAGCTTGACTGGAATGCTTCCAGGACATTGCTAGGATGGTGCTAAGAGTTGCCCAGTCATTGCTGCTCACCTTCTACATCACAAGATTGAGCTCTCAGAGCTACAGCATCAGGGGAGAGATATGGCATGTGAGGAGCTTTGAATCAGAGAAAGAGCTCACTCCTGTAATGGTGGAGGTGGACATTAACAACTAGGTTTCATTTAGCAATGTCCAATAGTGATGGGCTTTATGTTTGAGTCGAACATAAGTTCGACTCGAACATTGGCTGTTCGTGTGTTTGCTGAACACACAAACGATAAGGGTGTTTGGCAGGCTGTTTGCCCGCTCTGCCCCACAATGCACTGCGCATTGTGATTAGCCAAAGCAATGCACCCAAAGCACCCCCCCCATGTTGAGGACATGTGGCCTGGTATGGTTCGGGGGGGGGAGGGTGCTCGCTCATCCCCCTCCTTTCCTGACCAGCCAGGCTGCATGCTCGGATAAGGGTCTGCTATGGATTTTGAGGGGGACCCCCAAGCATTTTTTTTTTAAATTTTGGTGTGGGGGTTCCCCTTAAAATCCATACCAGACCCGAAGGGTCACACAGCTAAATTTAAAAAAATATATTTTTGTTTTACTATATTGGGCCAGTTTTCCTTAGATTATAAAAAAAGGAGATATCCATTACCATTTACCACCAAATGAGAGCCCAATTTGTCCTGAAAAGAAAACAAGTTATAATTCACCTGGATGTGTAAAGTAGCTGTGATGATATGTACGGTTTTACTAACACATATCAAAGTTGCAAGATTGTGCTTAGGCAGTAGGATTTGTTTTACCCTTAGGCATGAAGGGGTTAACTTAACCCCCTTCTTTTTTCCTCCTTCTATCTTTCTCTTTCAAATTGTTTATTGAAGTTGAAGAGTCAAGGAGTTTACAACCATGCATACAGCTGGATCAGTGCAGTACACAGAGTTACATGAAACTGTGCTGGCATAACGTATAGTGTGTGTGCAAACAGTACAATTTGGAGATGGTATCAGTACAAATAGGTACTGTAATACTGTAAGAAGTTAAGTAGACAGATGAAGAATACATATGCACAACCTCATATGTGTGACCAAAGGGTCAGCAAACCAATGAGCGGGTTAGAATGCAATGTTAATATAGGCCGCTTAACAAGGTAAACTAAGGTGCCTCTGAGAGGCGTAGTGGTTAAATTAAACATACAATAGTTTCATGTCTCATAACGACTCTTCTCGGAAGATGAAAAGACAAAGGTGAAGAACAAAAAGGTTTTAGAGTGAAGTTGAGAGGGGATAGGGAGTAGGAGGAAGGGAGTAAGAGAAGGCAGGAGGGAGGGGAAGGATGCCCACACTGCCAGCCCATGGTCAGATTTGTGAATAAACCAAATTGCCATAAAAATTGGATCACCCTTAAAAAGCCATGGTAACAAGAGGGTGTCATCAAATTGGGGGGGGGGGGGGGGGAATGGTTCACCCAGGGTTGCCACTTTTTAGTATAATATTCAACCCTATTCAGTAGGACTGTATCTAGTTAAGCATGCATCATGGCCTTAGTGACCCTAAACATCAGTCTTTCAGGCTGTCGCATTGGTCTGCTTAGCTGCAGTCGTCACTTGGAGGAATAGTTTATGTTCCACCCATGTTAAGCTAGGGTATCGCAAGAGCTGTGAGAGGATCTGGGGCTAGTTCAATAGCCATTAGCCAATATTGTATATGTCAGTCCAGAAACATTGCACTATGGGGCAGGACCACCATATATGGAAGTGAGTACCAGTTTCATCGCAGCCACGGAAACATTTGGGTAAGTAGGTATGTTTTTGGCTAACCTAGCGGGAACCAGGTACCAGTAGGTAAGAACCTTATAATTGGCCTCCAGTGCTGATATGTTCTGAACTGAGGATTTGGTAGCTGCACAAATTTCTGGCCACGCTATTTGATGTGAGGAGATCCTGAGGTCCCGTTCCCAATGGGACGTACAACTAGGTGGGGGAGAGTCTAGCTTATTCAACAATGATGGTATTGTTGGGAGATAAAGCCGGGAGCATGGGGGTCTCTTTTAGAAGCTCTTTCAAAGAAGGTTAGGTGATGTAATGCAGAGAATGGGGTTGAAAAACCCAGGAAAGATGTAAAAAAATATTTAATTTCTAGATAGAAGATTTCCGAGTTCGGTAGACTACATATCCTGAAGAGAAGGAAAAGTTTGGAAGGCCAAGTTAGTGGTCAGGTGGTAAAGGCGAAAGAGACCCGCTGAATTCCAGACCTGAAAGGAGGAGTGGGATGAAAACCCCCTTCTATCTTTATCTCTCTAACCTTTTCTTAAAGATTAACTAAACTTTATCTGAGCATCATAAACTGAAAATGCTATTTAATCCAATTTTAATATTCAAAGCAACATCACCTATCCATCCATGTCTCCATGCTTTATTTTGTTCAGAAATCACCTTGAAAAACACACCCAAGGACAGATTTTTCATCTATCATTTACTTGCTGGAATCCATCTGCCCTTAGGTCAAGCATGCAGGTAGGAGAATATGCTTAGCCAGGGCTTTTTTTTCAGGGGGAATGCAGATCTGGCACCTCTAGCACTGAATATATCTATTGGCAAGGGTTGCTGGGGAGTGCTGGAGGGTCTATTGAAACTGACTGCTGGGGGATCTATTGTTGCTGGAGGGGATCTTTTTTGTGGTGGGGGCCTACTGTTGTTTGTGGGCAATCAATTGTTGCATAGGATGAGTCTTATGTTGCTGGGGGGTCAATCCTTGCTGAAAGGCATTTACTGTTGAGGGAGGGTCTACTGTTGCTGGCTGCTGGAGGGCCTATTAACGCTGTCTGTTGAGAGTTGGGAGTCTACATCCTTGTATGGCCAATACACGATGATCACAATTTGGCCAGCTTAGCAGGGACCACCTGAATTTCAATTTCTGAGAATTTTTTTTCAGCTTCTGGCTATTTTCATTGGAGCTGTGAGCATTGTGTGGTGGGTGTATTTCTTATTGGGTTTGGTTAAAAGCTGTCCAAGGGTTTTTCATATATCTTTATGGAACCACTTAGCACAGTGCACTTCTGGCAGCACTAAGGTCATCAGTTTGAATTCCAACCATGGCACCACCTGCCTGAATATCCTAGGCCAAAGACTGCCAACAAGACTCCTGGTGCGTTGATCAAGCTGTCAGCTATATCAGCTTGTATCTTTGTAGATACAGTACATATGTAACCGAATTGCAGCTTAGGCTAGGCCTTCTTTGCAGTAATGAAGAGTTATAGTCTTTGGGACCCTTGCTGGGTCTTTCCACATGACAAAACAATACTGTTTTTCAATTACCAGGTGTAGTTTGATTGATGAAAGGTTCAGTATGAGGTTGCAGTTGGTTCACTGAGAACAAATCAGTGGTATCTACCAAAATATATGGTGACGTAGAGTCGCTAGTTACACAGTCCATGAACTGATGAACATCAGTGTTGTCATGCAGGGTTTTGGCATTAGTAGATTACTGGCCACCTATTGAAAAATCAGTGTTGTTGCTGTCAGGAAAAGTATGAACATTGCTGTAAGATGATTCTCTGATGTAGACTTGATTGCTCACAGGTAGAACTCATATAAGTAGTTAACTGCTTTGAGATCCCAAAACACATGTTTTCAGATATGAAAGAGATGTCTTGTCAACATTAGTGCTTTAGAAGTACACATAACGACCAACCTAGTTCAGTCCTTTGGGCAAAAGATTGCTTTGAAGCTCATTTGTGAAATGTTCTTGCACCTTGCGGTTTCATGGAATATCTCTTCCAGCATGATTTTGGCATTATTTTATATTGGGGGTATGTAGAATTGTCTTGAAACTTGTAATACATCTAACGTGTGTTTTCCATTGTAGGGATTTCCTCTCTGTCATTAGGTATGTGATTGCTTAAGTCCCTTATATGTCTGAAATAATGAATTCCCTAGCAGGGGCAAATCTTTCTGTGATCTCTATGTACCAGCACATATGTGTAAGATAGTACTTCTCCCCAAACATTAAACATATCAAAGAACAAAAAACTCTGAAGTAGCAAATTAATGACTCCTTTGGTCATCTAAAACCGTATACTGTGATACCTCGGTTCAAGAACACTTCTGTTCACGAACAACTGAGTTCGCAAATAGGAGAGTTTACAAAAATTTGCTTCGGTTTGTGAACTGCACTTCGGTTGACAAACACGAGCCACGGCCATCTTCCTTGCTCTGACACATGGTCGTGACTTCCCGTAAGCGAAATTGCTGTCACAGACAGACACTGAAAGTGTACTGTGAAGATACTTACAGTACTGAACTTTTTGTTGTGCTTTTTAGCACATACTGTACACTAGTATGGCTCCAAAGAAAATTCAGAGTAAGCATGGTGGTAAGAAGAAAGTGTGGAGCGGTAATGAAAGTGACAAGAATGTGCAGAGCAAGCATGGTGGTAAGAAGAAATTGCAGAGCAGTAATGAAGGTGACAAGAATGTGCAGAGTGGTAACGAAGGTGACAAGAACATGCAGAGCGGTAATGAAGGTGACAAGGATGTGCAGAGCAAGCATGGTGGATTAATCTTATTTACGTTGAACCTTATGGGAAAATTTGATTTGGTTGGTGACCAAATTCGGTTTGTGACCACGTTCCTAGGGGTCAGAACGGATTAACCTGATTTACATTGAAGCCTATGGGAAAATTTGCCTTGGTACGTGACCAATTCAGTTCGTGACCAGAGTCATGGAATGAATTAAGTTTGTGAACCGAGGTATCACTGTACAGCTTGATAGCTTTCTTTGGCTGTCCCGGAGCTTTCACCAGATATATTTTTGCATTGGTTTTCTGTGAAAGTCTTCTGTGACATACAGTAGCTCACTATACTAGATATGATCATTGGAGAACTTTTTCTTAAATACAAAATTCTTTTCTACAGAATTTGGTTAGTTGAGAATGAGACAATGGGAATTTGTGTCCTTTGGCTTTCTTTGCTGTCGGTGATGGTAACGGGTGTAACTCCTATATTTCTAAGCACTGGTTCACATCTGTGCAGTCGTGCGGGTAGCGATTTGCATGGGCACGAGAGCCCATTCATTTGAATGGACTCCCGTGCCCCAGGACATGCAGGGAAGAAATCTCTGCACTACTTTGGAAATCACAGCCCGCAAGGGGACCGAGGTTCCCAGTATGGTTGCGATTTTCAGTGCGAGCGGCGTACTATTAGAATTAATGGCACCCGCCTGTGGGTTCCGCATTCCTCTGTGGGGGTGGTGCGGCTTCAGGCATTTGTGTGGGTCCCACAGCGGCACTACCCGCACAGATGTGATCCGAGAGTAATGGAGAGAACATTTCTAGAGTCTCTGTATTTAGGGGTAAGTTTTCTCTTTTTGTAATACTCAAGTTGATAATTGAGAAGCTTGAAAAATTCTTAATGTTCTTAGATGAATGTGGAAAAGAACAAAAAGGGCAGGAAGAACAGCTGATGCTATCACTTGTATTTTGAACCAGCGGTTGTCCATTTTTCCTGCATATTATATAGTAATTTTGCTACAACTGGGTTAATACCATGCACATGTATGCTAAGACATAGAATATGTGGCGATTTCAAGTTCAAGAAAAAGATCACTTAGTTCCTGAAACTTCAGGTTGTCTTTGTTATATAGTTTGGAAAGTTCTGCAGTCTCATAAAAAGGCAAGTTCAATAACTTCAGAGCACCCATTAGTTTGCTCATATCGCTCTCATGTGAGATTAAGACCTTTTGTCTGGTTCACTAATATTAACAGCTTTAAGTCTCTTAACATAATCTGGCACATGAAGGCCTAACCACCTGATTAAAAAATCAAGTTTTTGCATAGGTGGAATGTTGATGTCCTGGACTACTGACTTAAATATGGTTCTCCAGCTTCTGTAGTACTCTGGGGGATCATCAAACTTCATAAGGCTGGTATTTATAAGTTCTCTGTGGGTCATGTAATTGGCAAGAGCCTACACAGCAAAGTACATAGTGACTGGTGTTTCTTCAACATTGCTAGAGGCAGTGCTATCTAATACCTGGTGTCAGGTGTTGGAGGAAAGAATGGAGTAGCAGACTAGTTCAGTAGAGGAGAAGGACTTGAGAACAGGGCGACCGGTCTCAGGAGGTTTTGAGATGAATTGGTGAGCCAGATTTAGGGCAATCTGCACTGTGCCAGGGTAACCTGTATGGTTGATTGCTGAAATTTTCCCTGATGGCAGATATACTGTGGGTTTGTGTATGCAGGATATGAAGCATCCTCTGTAATTATGTTGCTATTATTCTGGCTTAGGACAAATGGCAAAATTTGTTTTGCATGGTCATCAGAGGTTGTCAAGATGGGATGATGAATGACGATTTCTTTCTCTGCTGCTTGTTCCAAAATGTTGAGCTTGGCCTTGGCTGCCAATTCTTTTCATTTCTATTGAAGGGCCTTTAACTGTGCTTCTGCCCCAGCCTATACAGCCTTTGCGCTTGCTTCAGCCTCTACTTGAATCCTTGCAGCTTCAATCTTAAGAGCTATTTCCCTGTCAATGCAATAAGCTTTTTCCTTTGCTGCTGCTGCATCAACACTTGATGTTATGGGTTGACTCATACAATGATCAATACAATACAGTTTAATGCGATTGTGATATGTTGGTGACTTAGTCTTTTGATTCTGAACAGAGAAAGTTGGTTTTTCAGCTTTCTCCAAATTCTGGTATTCCAGGATTGGGTTTGGAGTTTTGAAAGAGTTTTTTTATTTGGGGGGGGGGGGTCTCCAGTGTCTAGGTCTAGCGTAATACTGGCAGGCTGTGGGTGCAGGTGCACACAATGCTTATGAAGGACCTGGCTATAGTGCAGGGCTCCTGCTAGGAGACAGGTGTGCTGCACTCAAGAGATAGCACACCATGCTGGTGAAGAGATTCTTTGTTCATAGGGCTGAGAGGGTTTAGACGGCTAAGAGTGTCTGGGAGACAGCGAGTCGAGATGACTTGGTGAGTCCAGGGGACAGGGGGAATCTGGAGGTCTCAGAAAAGAGAGAGAGCTTGGGGTGTTAGGAGAACCCCTACCAAGGAGCCAGAGAGTGGCCCCAGGCAGCAGGGTGCTGCAACTGAAACAATTGGGAGAGCCAGAAGTTCTTTAAGAGCTAGGAGAGCTGAGAGAGCTAAAACAGAAACACAGAGTAACTGTGCTCTGGTTGACCAGAAACCAAAGGTCAAAGTTTGGGACTTAACCAGTGGTTCTGCTGCAAAGAAAGTCAGGTCACTTGACAATGATTTCAGTTACCTGACTTTTTGGTGGTGAAATTCTCCTGCATGGGCATTCGTTTTGTTTAATAAAAGTGAGCTGACGGGACGCCATGGTCCGATCACCATTGGGAGTGGAAATAGTTGGCTGACTTATGCTTTTTCTGCTGAGTGTGTTGTGCTGATGCCGCCATGGCCTCACCCCCTTTGAAAGTACATTCATAAAATGTTCAAGGCTACAATTCCCCTCAGAAGCGGGCTAAAGTTTTTCATCACCTCAAATCGCAATAAATTGACATGGTATATTTACAGGAGACCAGGTTTTCTCAGTTCTCTGCCCCGTGGTATCTTTTGCCTCATTATCCCATTTTTTACACGGCCTCGGCTCCTGAGCAACACCGGGGTGTACTGATAGCTTTCAAATGCAATCTCCCCTTTGTCTGTGCTCAGAATATAGCGGACCCCACGGGCAGGTATTTGCTCCTGCAGGGCACCCTCTGGGACCAAGAGTTTTGTCTCTTACTACGCGCCCAATCACTTTCAGCATAAATTCTTTTCTCATCTTTGCACCATCGTTTCCCGACACTCCAAGGGTCTTCTTCTTCTTTTGCGAGATTCAAATGTTACCTTGGATTCCACATTGGATAGGTGCTGTGACCAGGGGGCGGCCTCTTCTCAGGACTTCGTGCTAGAGGAACGTATGCGCTCCCTTTTGCGAACAGCGGGGCTGGCAGACGTCTGGAGGGAGCTTCACCCAACTGAGCACAACTTTATATTCTATTCCAATCCTCATGACAGTTTTTGTATAATTTACCATATATTCATGCATGTCCAGCAGCTTCCCTTGGTCAGGCGGATATCTATTCCCTCCTCGCCCTGGTCGGACCATGATCCCCTGCTACTCCTCCTTGCCCTCTCTGGGTTGGTACGGTGCCCCTTTCACTGGCACATTAATGATTCTCTATTGACTACTCAGGTTACCTGCCAACAAATAGAATCTTTCTTACGCACATACTTTATGGAAAACTCGGGATCTGTCTCTTTGGCAGTGCCCCTGTGGGAGGCGCATAAAGCTTCGGCGCGGGGTCATGTTATTCAGCTGGCAGCTGTTTGGAAGCGGGAGCGCCGATTTTTGAAGCTTCATTCTCTACTGGCCTCTGCGGATGCTCGTTTGGAACTCATTTCCATCTGCGGCCCATAACCGCGCACGGAACACTCTGGCTGTAGAGTTGGACCTACTTGCTTCTTCGGAGGCGGAACGGGCCCTGCGTTAGACCAAACACAAATTTTATTCCTGTGCTAATAAGCCAGGTCCGATGCTGGCCAGGAAAGTCAATTCTGTGGGGAAACCCCATAAACCGATCCAATTGTGACTTTCCGCGGGTGAATGTACTTCTAATCCCCAGCAGATTGTTTCCCGTTTCGCAGACTTCCTTTCACACACTAAACCAGATCCTTTCCCTATGGCTCAGGCAGAAGCATTTTTTCAAGATCTCCAACTTCCTGGATTATCCGAGGCAGCGCAGATGGTCCTCAACGTCGGTGTCACCGTATCGGAAGTGCTCCAAGCTATCAAATCTCTACGGTCCACCGGTCCCGACGGCTTCTCCGGTCTCTATTATAAGAAATTTTCAACCCTGTTGGCGCCTTCTTGGTTGACTATTTCAATGAGTTACGATAGGGCTCTTTGCCCTCTCCGGACGCGCTTAGAGCTCATATTTCCATGATTCCTGAAATGACCTATGATGTGCAGGAACTGCAAGCCTTCCGGCCCATTTCTCTTTTTAATGAAGACCTGAAGATATTGGGCAAGATCCTTAGTCTTTGTATCAATAAATATTTGCGTAGTCTGGTCCACAGGGACCAAGTAGGTTTTGTCCCTGGGAGGCAGGCGGGTGATCCATCTCATACATTTTCTACAACAGCGGAAAATCCCGGGATTCTTACTGTCCTTAGATATATATAAAGCCTTTGATTTTCTATCCTGGGAATATCTGCGGTTTGTGCTGTCTCGTTGGGGTTTTGGGGATTCTATTCTTTCTTGGATTCAAGCCTTGTATTCTTCCCCTTCGGCTTCTGTTATATATGCTGGGTATTTCTCAGATCCCTTTCCCATTTTGCGAGGGATGAGACAGGAATGCCCCTGTCCCCTGTGCTCTTTGTCCTGGCGCTTGAGCCGCTGGCTTTAGCGCTCCAGACCAATTGTAATGTATCGGGTGTTCCATACGCGGAACAGGAGTTCAAGTTGAACCTTTTTGCGGACGATGCCCTCTTGACTCTCACTAATCCGCTGACGATGCTTTCAAATTTGCAACAGGTTCTTGTGTACTTCTCCTTGATTTTGGGTCTCCGTATAAATATGGATAAGACTGTTGCTCTCAATATTACTTTGGCCTCAGATTTTTTTTCGTGCCTACAGTCCCACTTCCCTTACAAATTGGCTTCCTCTTCTCTTGAATACCTAGGCATTCACTTGACCCCTACCTATGGCTCGTTGTTTGCTGCGAATTATTAACCATTGCTTCGCTCTGTGTCCTCTCTTATGCACTCTTGGCAATTTCCGCACCTGTCTTGGATAGGATGGGTTAATTCAGTGAAAATGACCATCTTGTCTAAATTGTTATACTATTTTTGCACCCTCCCAGTGCGGGTTCCTCCTCATTTCCTTCGGTTGATTCAGGCGAAGATTATGCGTTTTATCTGGGCCAATAAGCACCCCAGAGTCTCCAGAAATACCCTTTTTGTTCATAGACTCCAGGGTGGTCTTGGGGTGCCTAATGTAACTAAGTATTATCAGGTGAGCCAGATTGCCCCGCTGTCTATGTTGCACGCTTCCTCAGACATTCCTCTCTGGGTCCTGCTGGAACTACCTAATTGTGCCCCTATTGCAACATCGACGTTTCTATGGCTTCCCCCTGCTATACGCCCTATGGCACTGAGTCCGATTTTGCTCCATGGCTTACAAGTGTGGGACTCAGTACGTTACTCCAGTGGCCTGATGTCACCTTTCTTACCTTTGCTCCCCATTATTAACAACCCTCTCTTCCCACCGGGTTTAGATCAACCAAGGGTGTTTTCTTGGTGGGTGACCAATGGTTTTTTGCAGGTGTGACATTTTTTGACTTCTTGGTCCTTCCCCACTTGGAATTCTCTTCGGGAGTCATGAGATGTCCCTCCGGCGGAATTTTTTCGTTACCTTCAATTGCGGCATTGGCTGACCTCACTGCAGGGCATTTCTGCTTTCCCGTACCAGAAATCTGCCTTTGAATTGCTTTGCCAACAGCGTCCGGGCACCCCAGGCCTTATTTCCCTTCTTTATGCAGCTTTAAACAGACGCTCAACACATACTTCTCTCTCATATGTTGCTCAGTGGGAGCGTGACCTGGGGGCAGTCGTGGATCTGGAGGACTGGAGGAGGGCCTGGTCGCTTATAGCTATATGTTCATTTAATACGACCACGCTGGAGGCGGCATGCAAGGTATTGTTTCGCTGGCATTGGGTTCCAGCTCCTTTGGCCCAGGAGAACCCTACCTGCAGTGATCGATGCTTTCAGGTTTGTGGCCATCATGGTGATGTATTGCATATCTGGTGGTCATGCCCCAGACTGTTTCGTTTTTGGTCTTGTGTATTTAGCCTCCTTTTCACCTTGTTCCATTTCTCCATACGCCGGGATGCTCGGTATGCTTTGCTTCATTGTTCCATACCGGGCCTCTTGGCTCACTAGCAGAAGTTGGCTTCCTAATTGTTTTTGTCGGCCACTAGAATGATTGCTCAGGCATGGAAGAGCCTGTTTGTCCCTCTTCAGGGGGTGCGGGACCATATGACCACTATGATGCTCAATGAACAGATGTCGAGTATCTGTAATGACTCCCTACGTAATTTCTTGAAAATATGGGAGCCGTGGTTGCAATATGCCTTTCCCACGCTCCCCCTGGCTAGTCTGGGGTTGTGATGTTGCTCGGTATTGGCATTCTCGGACCCCTGCTCTTGGTCTCGTTATCTTGTTCCTTTTGTACTCCTCTTTTCTTTTCTTTTTCTGTTTGTTTTTGGTGTGGCAGTAGATAGCTGCCTTTAGTTTGAGTTACTGTCGGTGTTATACTATTTTTGTCATTTATGTGCCATTGATAGCCCCATTTGCGCTGTTGGTGTTAGAGTACTGTTTTTTAATTTTTTTTTTTTCATGTACAATTGATAGTCCCTGTGTGGGCATGTTCTGTTGCTCCTGTCTTAAACTGTTTATAAATTAATAAAAACATTGAAATACAAAGCTCCCTAACCTGATCCACTCCCATTTCCCCACAATCTAAAACAGTTTTAGGGAATGCAATGAAACTTGTTCTAATTAATGAGAGTGGCATTTAATCACACCCTCTTTCAGGCACATTTAATACTTTGGATCCTCCCCTTTTCAAGCAATAGAGGACTCATATGGGCAATAATCTTATTTTTGAAAGGTATGTGTACCAGCATAGAGGCTGCCCAGGTAAATTCGAAAGACTTGGACACCGTGGCTAGATACCCCAGGTCTAAGCCCTCGAAATTAGTTCAAATGAGGTTAATGCAGTGCATTACTAGACCAGTTACTGCATAACTAGATATGTAAGATCTGCACTGGCTTGGTTGTAATGACTGTCACTGAACTATTTACATTTGCTTTTTTTTGGTTATTGGAATTTTTCCTATGAATATATTAAAACTGCCTGTACACACACACAAAAAAAAAAAGTGGCTGACAAGACATAAAGTAGTAGTCCAATCAAATCCAGTCCTTGTTACTGTGAAAAGAGAAGTAAAAATGACATAGGGTGCACACATATGCAGAGTGCTGGGCTCTGGAATTTTTACGTACTTACTCCTATGCCATCATCTATACCCCCCATTTATTCTAGATGAGAGTCTGATATAGATGTTATTGGGGAACCCACAAAAAAAAACAACACATGTGCTTCCCCCTTATAATGCAACAGACCCATAAACTTGATGAGGGTCTATTATGGATTTCAAAGTGAAGCAAATTAAAAGATTTGTGGTCCTCCCCCACCCAGATTCAGTACTAGACCCTTATTTGAGCAAGCAGCCTGGCTGGCCAGGAAAAGGGAGATGATCATGCCACTCCCTCTCCTGAACCTTACCAGACCACATGCCAGTAATATGAGGGGCACTTTGCCAGGAGGGAGCCCCCCTGGCAAGGCACCTTGTCTCCCTGTAAATGAGAACAAGGACCTCTTTACCACAACCCTGTCCTGGTGGTTGTGAGTTTCTGTGGGCAGGGGGCTTATTGGATTCCGAAAATAAGGGGCCAAGATTATGAACCTCCCCCCATCAAAGAGTAAGTACCCCCATTCATTACCACAAAAAAATAAAGATACACGTTTTGGAAAGTCAATATTTAAAAATAATGTAAATCCATCATCATTCACGTTATCAAGTGTTGCAGATCCTCATTAAACATGATGAATGATGCCTGCAGATCGACTGCCAAAAGAAAAAACCCTTCCACTGATGGACATGCCTGCATCTCGTTGCTACACTCACCACGAATGACATTTCCATGTCACGTTAAATGTACACAAAGGACTAGGTCACTATGGTCAGTGATGTCAGCCACTATCCTTGCCACTTTGTTTACATGGGTATTCCTGGCCAGTAAATGAATGGGTCTAGGTGCCAACACTTACTGCTTTCTTAACAACCATTTAAAGGAAGCTGTCCTATAAAGTAGCAGTGGAAATTTCACTATTCTTTTATATAGCTGTTCCAGAGGTTCATACACATCAATACAGTGGACACCACTATCAATTGGAGACACTGGCGGACTGACAACTCATGGGGCTCCCGGGCAATAGGGGATCATGGGGCCCCTGTGTCCTTACCCAAACTCAAAAAAGCCTATGAAAAAGGTACCAGGGGCATCTCATGGGGCCCCCTACTGACCCCAGGCCCTCGGGCAGTGCCCGAGTTTCCAAATGGTCAGTCCGCCCCTGATTGGAGAGCACATAAAGAAACAAATAGAGACGTACAAGACTAAAAAATATCCAGCATGTAAAAATTTAGATTTTAGTTTTGGGTGAACTTACTCTTTAAATGCAGTGGTGCAGATCAATTAATTAGAGAAATCAGGTATCACATCTATTTTTTTCCCTCCACGGTAGTTTTCATCAGTGTCCCAACAGCTCTTTCTAAAGTTAAAATCACATTAAATTATTAATAGTTCATAGTAACATTAGTAATAACAAAGAAACTAAAGTTGAACACATACATGAACCATCTGGAGTCTCTCATATATCCTGGATCACATTTAGGTATCCAATCTCCAGATTTTGCTCTGAACAACTATATCAACACAACTGCCAAGATTATAAGTGTCCACTTCAAGGATTTCTGCCAAAATGTTTTCATATGGTATTCATTACAGTAATTTCACTGTGATGTTCTGTGGATTCCAGAGGGTGATACGATTACAAGATGTCAGATCAACGGTCAAGACTATATATTAAAATGTATTCAAAAAATGCTACCAGTTTTTGACATATTGGCTTTGAAAAAAATCATTACTTTAGGAAAATTAGAGGTCAGCTTATTTATTTTAGTAGATTTACTGGCATTCATTAACCGATTAGGTATGTATGACACGTATGCATATCCTGTAAATGGTATGTCGTATAGGGTTCAGAGAGGCAGCACAAAAGAGAAAACTTATTACAACAGATAGAGATCTTTCAATACTGTTCAAAATACTAACCTTTTAAAGCCCACAACAGCAGCCTATGAGTTCTATACATTCCATTGTCACACTATTCCCTTAATGTGCATCACTCAAAATGCTTCCACTGTTAATGGACAGGACTTCACTAAGCTAGGGGCTTATCACTGCTCTTTTTCTCTCTGAGGGCCTCATCGGAGGAATCCAACTAGTATCTTCAACAAGCCACCAGGTCTGGTCATCTTCAATCTCATGTTTTCCTCTTCTTGTTGCTTCATCCTAGACCTTGACCAACTCTGCATACACTTTTGTGTAGTCTTTGTCACCCTTTCCCTTTGTGGTTGCCTATATTACCCCATTAAAATCCTCTTCATGGTATGAATAGAATAACTGAAGTTCACATTATTGGATATTTCAAAACAATATAAACTGATTACTGAAAGCCTCTTTTCAATAGGCAAACATGACTTTCTGTTAACTTTTCAGAATAGGCGTAACATTTTCATCACAGCTAGAAAAAAAAGGTATACTTTTCTGCGCAGGTTCTAATTTGTTCTGGTCATGGTACACCTAATAGTTGTTAGTTACAGTTAACTGGACTTTTGTTTAAGTTTTTTGTTAAAGTTTTTTCTACCCATCCAAATAGCTTCATCAGTTCTAATGAGTTTCAGGAACATGCCCTAAGGCTGCCCATACATTGAGGTTTTTTTTTGATTAGCCAGTGGGATCCTGTATGACCAATTTTGTAATTTTCCCACATTCCCAACACTGTATGGCTTGAGAGGTGACACATCTAGTTCCCGATGAGAAATTAAGCTTAGTAATTTAGCAGTTATGCTTGCTACGTGACCGTTCTGTCTCCAACCTTATGGACAATGAATCACCATCACCACCTTTCTCTAAATGACCTGTGAGCTGATCCATAAGGTGATTTGGGAAGCAGTAAATCCAGTAGCTGAACCGAGAAGCAATAATTCTAAATCATAACGTACCAGAGTAAACTGAATGGCTCACACAGTTATAGGTATCTCTAAAATATCCAACCAAAATTACAAATTCTTTAGCACATAAAAGACTAAACTTAGCATTGACACTAAGCCAGCATTTTATTAAGAATGCTTGTACATCTGATTATTCCTGCAATTAAATAATCAGCCAATTATGTGACAGCAGTGCAATGCATAAAATCAGGCAGAAACATATCAGGACATTTTGGTAATGTTCACATTAACCCCTTCCATACAGGGCACTTTTACCCCCTTCCTGCCCAAGCCATTTTCAGGTTTCAGGGTTCTCACACTTTGAATGACAATTGCGTGGTCATACAATACTGTACCCAAACTAAAATTTTATCATTGTCTTCACACAACTAGAGCTTTCTTTTGGTGGTATTTAATCACCACTGGGGTTTTTATTTTTTGCTAAATTAACAAAAAAAGACAAAAATTTAAAAAAAAACCCAAAATTTTCTTTGTTTCTGTTATAAAAGTTTGCAAATAAATAATTGTTCTTCATACATTTAGGCCAAGATGTATTCTGCTACATGTCTTTGGTGAAAATAACCCAAATTAGGATGTATTTTTTAGTTTGTAGGAAAGTTATAGAGTTCACAAACTGTGGGATATATCTGAAAATTGATCAATCCTGAAGTACTGACAGCCAATCTAATTTCTTGAGGTGCAAGAATGTCAGAACAGTACAGATATCCTCCAAATGACCCCTTTTTGCAGAGTAGACAGTCCGACGTACTTCATAAGAGGCATGGCGAGTTATTTGAAGTATTTTTTTTGTCATAATTTTTCGGAAAATGAAAAAATTAAAAAAATTATTTTCACTATTTTTTTTTTACATACTGTCACCAGTGCAGTACAGCGTCATCATATAACTGGCATGGCGGTCATCAGGGACACTGACTTGTGACAGTATGAAAAAAAAATTATAATTTTTTTTTACATTTTTCAAAATTATTTTTAATTTCTCCATCATGACCAACAATGCCACCATCAGTCTCACCCCGCAAGCCAGAGTACTTGGTGTCATCCTAGACTCCAATCTGTGCTTCCAGCTCCAGGTCCAATCGCTGACAAACTCATGTAGACTCCACCTCCGCAACATCCCCAAAATACGTCCGTTCCTAACCCCTGAAACTACTAAGCAACTCATTCACTCCCTTATCATATCACGACTTGACTACTGCAACTCCCTCCTCACTGGCCTACCTCACTACTGGCTATCCCCGCTTCAGTCGATCCTGAATACTGTGGCCAGACTCATCCACCTTACCAAACGCTCCGTTTCCGCCACCCCCCTCTGCCAATCCCTCCACTGGCTTCCGATTGCCCAATAGATCAAATTCAAAATGCTAACACTGACGTACAAAGCTGTCCATAACACTGCCCCAAACTACATCACCGACCTGATATCCAAATACCAGCCAAAATGTACTCTCCGCTCCTCACAAGAACTCCTTCTCTCTACTTCCCTGGTCACCTCCTCCCATACCTGCCTCCAAGACTTCTCCAAGGCTTCACCCATCCTCTGGAACTCCCTACCCCAATCCATCAGACTATCACCTACTCTCCTCTCCTTTAGGCGCACCCTGAAAACCCACCTCTTCAGGGAAGCCTACCCCGCCCTCTGCTAATCGCCGATCTCCTCCACTTTTCCTACCACTCCATCCCCCACAGCTATTCCCCCTGTACCACTATCCCCTCCCTCCTAGATTTTAAGCTCCAAGGAGCAGGGCCCTCGAACCCCTCGTGCATCGCATTGTATTGTTATTGTACTGTCTCATGTATTGTCTCCCATTGTAATGTACAGCGCTGAGCGAACTGTTGGCGCTATATAAATACTGTATAATAATAATAATTGTACTACTTTGGGGAAGTGATCAGTATTTTTTTTTTTTTACACAATTTGCTTATAGCAAAGAATTACTTTGCTATAACAAGCATTTACCTGAATGACATCTATTCATTCAGGGTTTTTTTTTTTTTTTTTGTGCTTAGCTGTGATTTGGCCACGGCTAATCACATGACACAGCTGGGCTGTGATTGGCCCAGCTTGTGCATGTGATCGCTGTGACCATTCACAGCTAGACACACTAGTATACAATGGATGGCATGAATGAAGCCATCCATTGTATACAACTGTCATGTGACCTGCTGTGATTGGTCACAGCAGGTGACATGGTACTGGCAATGGGGCCGGTACTCAGATCTGTCATCGGCCGTGTCCGAGGTACACGGCCGGTGACAGATCGCGCAGCTGCGCTGCTCTGCTGGTGCGCTGCTCTGCTGGTGCGCAAACTGTGCATGCCCGAAAGGACGCCATATGGCGTCCACCCGGAAAGGTAAGGGTTTTTGCCGGCCGCCATTTGGCCATAGGATGGCGGAAAGAGGTTAAACATCAGAAAGGGAAAAAAATTGTGATTTTACCTGTGGCATGATTATTGGTGCCAGACCATCTTGTTTGAGTATATTGAGTATTTCTGTATCTTCTGAACCCCTGGGATTTGTACACACAACAGTCTCTCTAGATTTTCTCCAAATTGTTGTGAAAAACAAAAACTGTCCATTGAGTGGCAGTTCTGTTTATGGAAGTGTCTCCATGATAAGGGAGGACAGAAGAGAATGACCAGACTGGCTCAAACTGACAACGGGGCTAAGGCAACTTACATAAGCACTGTTCACTGTGTTTAGAGAAAAGTACACTATTTTGTCAGAAGTATTGGGACGCCTCCATTTACATGCACATGAACTTTAACCAATTCAATACCGAGCAATTTTACACCTTCCTGCCCAGGCCAGTTTTCAGGTTTCAACGCTCTCACACTTTGAATGACAATTGCGTGGTCATGCAACATTGTAGCCAAACTAAAATTTTATAATTTTCTTCACACAACTAGAGCTTTCTTTTGGTGGTATTTAATCGCCGCTGGGGTCTTTATTTTTTGCTAAATTAACAAAAAAAGACCAAAAATTTTGATAAAAACACACGTTTCTCTTTGTTTCTGTTATAAAAGTTTGCAAATAAATAATTGTTCTTCATAAATTTAGGCCAAGATGTATTCTTCTACATGTCTTTGGTGAAAATAACCCAAATTAGGATGTATTTTTTAGTTTGTAGGAAAGTTATAGAGTTCACAAACTATGGTATAGATCTGAATATTGATCAATCCTGAAGTACTGACAGCCAATCTAATTTCTTGAGGTCCAAGAATGTCAGAACAGTACAGATATCCCCCAAATGACCCCTTTTTGCAAAGTATACAGTCCTACGTACTTCATAGGAGGCATGGCGGGTTTTTTGAAGTATTTTTTTTGTCATAAATTTTCGGAAAATTAAAAAATTAGTTTCACTATTTTTTTTTTTACATATTGTCACCAGTGCAGTACAGCGTCATCATATAACTGGCATGGCGGTGATCAGGGACACTGACTGGTGACAGTATGAAAAAAAATATATATATATATAAATTTTTTTATTATTTTTTATTAATTTTTTTTTATTTTTTTTAAGATTTCTTTTTCATATTTCACTATGACCAAAGTAGTACAATGTTACCATAGTAACATTGTACTACTTTGGGGAAGTGATCAGTTTTTTTTTTTTTTACACAATTTGCTTATAGCAAAGAATTACTTTGCTATACGCAAGCATTTACCTGAATGACATTGATTCATTCTAGGTTTTTTTTTTGTTTTTTTTTGTGCTTAGCTGTGATTTGGCCACAGCTAATCACATGACATGTGCATGTGATTAGCTGTGACCATTCGCAGTTAGACACTAGTATGCAATGGATGGCATGAATGAAGCCATCCATTGTATACAACTGTCATGGGACCTGCTGTGATTGGTCACAGCAGGTCACATGGTACCGGCAACGGGGGCCGATACTCAGATCTGTCATCGTCCGTGTCCGAGGTACACGGCCGGTGACAGATCGTGGCTCTGCAGGAGCGCGATCTGCGCATGTGCGGGAGGACGCCATATGGCGTCTGGAACGCTGATGACATTTGCCGGCCACCATTCGGCCATAGGGCGGGCAGCAAATGGTTAATGACATCCCAGTCTTAGTCCGGTGGTTCAATATTGAGTTGACCCACCCTTTGCAGCTATAACAGCTTCAACGTTTTTGGGCAGGCTGTCCACAAGGTTTAGTAATGTGTCTATGGGAATGTTTGACAATTCTTCCAGAAGCGCATTTGTGAGGTCAGGCATCAATTTCAGATGAGAAGGCCTGGCTCACAGGCTCTGATTCATCCCAAAGTTGTTCTATTGGGTTGAGGTCGGGACTCTGTCAAGTTCCTCCACCCCATCCTCGCTCATCCATGTCACAAAGTTGGGAGCATGAAATTGTCCAAAATGTCTTGGTATGCTGACACCTTAAGAGTTCCCTTCACTGGAACTAAGGGGCCAAGCCTAACCCCTGAAAAACAACAACCCCACACTGTAATCCCTCCTCCACCAAACTTTACACTAGGCACAATGCAGTCAGGCAGTTGCCGTTCTCCTGGCAACCGCCAAACCCAGACATGTTCATCGGATTGCCAGACAGAGAAGCATTATTTGTCACTCCAGAGAACACGTCTCCACTGCTGTAGAATCCAATGGCAGTGTGCTTTACGCACTGCATCCGACGCTTTGCATTGCACTTGGTGATGTAAGGCTTGGATGCAGCTGCTCGGCCATGGAAACCCATTTAATGAAGCTCTCGATGCACTGTTGTCATACTAATTTGAAGGCCAAATGAAGTTTGGAGGTCTTTTAGCTATTGACTCTGCAAACTGTTAGCTGCTTCTGTGCACTGTGTGTTTCAGCATGCGCTGACCCTGCTCTGTCATTTTATGTGGCCTACAACTTCGTGGCTGAGTTGCTGTTGTTCTCAGTTGCTTCCACTTTGGTATAACACCACTAACTGTTGACCGTGGAGTATATAGTAGTAAGGAAGTTTAACATGTGTACTTATTGCACAGGTAGCAACCTATCACGCTACCACGCTTGAATTCACTGAGCTCCTTAGAGCGACCCATTCTTTCAAAACACCTAAATCCAATGATTTGTAGGGGTGTCCCAATACTTTTGGCAATATAGTGTATCTCAGAATGCACAACACATAACCTAAAGGTGGATAAGCTACAGTGGCCAAAGACTAAATCCAATTCTATTCCTGTCAACCAAGAGCAGAATGCTGAGACTACAGTGAGCACAGGCTGGGCAGCAAAGACATTTAGAAAATTGTTATACTGGTTTTGTGAGTTCTACAATAAGTTCAGAGTTCTTCAGTGTCTTCCCAATCACTAAATATCAATAAAATAGAAAACCTGGATGTGTAGCACTACCCCCTTAAGGGTCTCTGAGTTATTTTCGGGTTCCCTGTCACTCTCGAACCCACTCTGAAAGCCCAACCCCTTCTGACACCAACGTACACTTCTTGGCAGAGTAAACTCACTCAATATCACCAGAAAACAGACTCACACACCGGTTAGAGTTAACTGATGCTTTTTTTTATATTAGAATCAAGTATGAGCACAGTAAAGCAGATCAAAATTATAGGCATGCAAATAATAACAGTTATTGCTCTTAGTAACTTTAAGCAACAGTCAGCACACATATAACAAAAATCTCAGTCAGTCCTGGATGTCCTGCAATTCAGAATTTAACTAAAGGTCTCAACTCTGAGATATTTATGTCCCCAGTGAGCAAAGGAAAACTATTAAAGAGTAAGGTTATCTTACTTTGGGCCCTCAGAAGCTGGTGACCAGGTTGAAGTCTGAGATAAGGAAGGCTAATGTCCATTTAACTGGAGTGGAAGATCTTCTGCACACTTGTTGGGGCCCAGTTGGTGCACTACAAGAATTCAGATCTCCATGGTTGCAACAGGTGGAAGTTCCTCAAAAGGATTTATGCAAGCACAAGCACTATCCCTTTAAGTGGTATTTAACTTGCGCAGTGCCCCTTTAAGGAAAAGATGAGATAGTGGTTTTAAGCAAGAGGTTTAAACTGTAGGCAGAGGCACTTATCGATAAGGGGTCAATTCCTCTGTTGGCCGCAGCAGCAAATGGCAACAATGACAAGTGGCCCTTGATGGATGTAAACCAATTGCAGAAGAAAACAGTGGTTTGGCTTGACCCACAGAGGACGTACACCGCAGAAGGATCTCATGACTGGATTATGTCGGAGATGTGTTGGCTAATAGGTCGAGTGAACTAGGTCTCAACTTGTATAACTGGTGAACAATGTAAGTAACTGTATAGAGAATGGCTGATGCAAGAGGATGTCAATGACAACTTAATTGGCTGGAGACTGGGACCCTCTTCCCCAATCTGTGGCATCATCCGAGCGCTATTGGTTTCATTGTGGAGGGGGGCCCCCAGCTGTTCCATGGTTCCTCCTGTAGAGTTTGTTCCTGACTGTAGCATTCCAGGCCTCTGGCCAACAGGGTAGTTCTCCAGATTCTTTGGCAATGTCAGTGATTGGCTTTTCCTCCCTCTTTCTCTACTCTCTCTCTCTGTGGTTTGGTCTGGTCCTCTGGCATTCCACACAACTCTCTCCTCACACCTTCCTTGCAGCTCTCTCACAGCTTACTTCCTGCCTCTGTTCCCGGGCTTCTACATTTATATGTCTCTGCCCACACAACAGCTTTTCTGGGAAATGCCCCCCAATGAACAGCCTTTTAACAAAGTCCTGCAGTTCAACCTACAAAATCCATAAAGCCTTTCTCCAGGATGTGTGCCACTGAGTTGCAGAACACTGTCTTGTGTCTCTTTTAACATCCTGCAATCTGAATAATAGCAGGGCGTTACAGATGTGGTACAATAGGAAACCACAGCATGAGTTTGCAGCTCACAAATTTACAGAAATTTTGTGATGCAGTCATATCAACATAAACCTGAAACTCAAAGAAATGTTTATGAATTGTGGAGCCCATGCCATTAAGACTTGAAAGTAAAAGCAGACCCAATCTAGTATCAGTATACTGTATGTCAAAGGAAGAGAGGAAAAGATACAAAGAAAGACAAAGAGGAGGAAAATGAACTCCTCACATGAAGAAGAAAATGAATGGGATTTTAAGGGTGCCATAAACTAAAAAGAGATATAGGCTAAAAATTACAATGTTTATTTTTCAACAATAAAAAAATCTCATATTAAAAGAAATACAGTTGAGTATACCAAACTTAATGGTAATACTTGTTCAGTAATATGTATCTGGTGTAATATTTCTCAACATGTTTTGCCTATTTCAGGCTTCTTCAGGGGATATTAAATATAATACCTACAACAACAACTCATGTTGATTACATAATATGTCAACAGAATAAATACCCTGAGTACACAGGTAAAACACATTTAGATTAGTGCAAGTTATAAATGATATACATCTGTCTGTTTTATGATTTCTTCTCAGACTTGTTCGTTTGTCTCAGAAACAGAAATCAGGTTACTTTTGAATGTTTGAGTGGATTTTTCAAACAAAATCCTTGGTAATAATTACACAAGCTATCTTCTATAACAATGAGAACTTAGATAGCATTGTTGTATGTTGGGCTCTTCTATTGTTCTACATTTAATTATGTAACTGACATCAACAAGTCAATTATGGGGCAGCACAGTGGCTAAATGGTTAGCACTTCCGCCTGGCAGTACTAGGGTCATTGGTTCAAATCCCAGCCACGGCACCACCTTCCTGGAGTTTGCATGTTCTCCCTGTGCCTGTGTGGGTTTCCTCCGGGTACTCCAGTTTCTTCCCACACTCCAAAGACATGCCGGTAGGTTAATTGACTCCTGTCTAAATTGTCCCTAGTATGTGTATGTATGAATGTGAGTTAGGGACCTTAGATTGTACACCCCTTGAGGGTTAGGGACGGATGTGCATGTACAATATACAGTTGCAAGAAAAAGTATGTGAACCCCTTGGGATTACGTGGAGTTTTGCATGAATTGGGCATAAAATGTGCTCTGAATGTCATCTAAGTCACAACAATAGAAGAACACAGTCTGCTGAACATAATACTACACAAACATTGGATGTTGCCATGGTTTAATTGCACATAACATGTAAACATTCACAGTGCAGGGAGGAAAAAGTATGTGAACCTTTGGACTTAATAAGTGGTTGACCCTCCTTTGGCAGCAATAACCTCAACCAAACGTTTCCTGTAGTTGCAGATCAGACCTGCACAACGATCTGGAGTAATTTTGGACCACTCCTCTTCACAAAACTGTTTCAGTGTAGCAATATTCTTGGGATGTCTGGTGTGAATTGCTCTCTTAAGGTCATGCCACAGCATTTCAATCGGGTTGAGGTCAGGACTCTGACTGGGCCACTCCAGAAGGCGTATTCTGTGCTGTTGCAGCCATTGTTTTGTTGAATTAATTGTATGCTTTGGGTCATTGTCCTGTTGCATCACCCATCCTCTGCGGAGCTTCAGTTGGCGGACAGATGGTCGTACGTTTTCCTGCAAAATGTCTTGATAAACTCTGGAATTCATTTTCCCATCAATGACAACAATCCGTCCAGGCCCTGAGGCAGCAAAGCAGCTCCAAACCATGAAGTTCCCTCCGCCATGTTTTACAGTGGGGATGAGGTTTTGATGTTGGTGTGCTGTGTCTTTTTTTCTCCACACATAGTGTTGTGTGTTCTTCCCAAACAACTCAATCTTGGTTTCATCTGTCCACAGTATATTTTGCCACTAGTGCTGTGGAACATCCAGGTGCTCTTTTGCAAACTTCAAACGTGCTGCAAAATTCTTTTTGGACAGCAATGGCTTCATCCGTGGTGTCCTCTAATGTACTCCATTCTTATTTAATGTTTTCCTTATTGTAGATGTGTCAATAAAAATGTTAGCATGTGCCAGAGATTTCTGTAGGTCTTTAGCTGACACTCTGGGATTCTTCTTTACCTCATGCAGCATTCTGCGCTGTGCTCTTGCAGTCATTTTTACAGGACGACCTCACCTAGGGAGAGTAGCAAGAATGCTAAACTTTCTCCATTTGTAGACAGTCTGTCTTACCGTGGACACATGAACATCAAGGCTTTTGGAGATACTTTTGTAACCCTTTCCAGCTTCATGCAAGTCAACAATTCTTGATCGTAGGTCTTCTGAGAGCTCTTTTCTGCGAGGCATGGTTCACATCAGACAGTGCTTCTCGAAACCAGTAAACCCAAAACAGGTGTGTGTCTTTTAAGGGCAGGACAGCTGTCAGCAACACATCCAATATCATCACACTGATTGGAGTCAAGGTTGGCTCACTCCTGGCTCCAATTAGCTCTGGGAGAAGTCATTAAGCTAGGGCTTCACATACTTTTTCCTCCCTGCACTGTGAATGTTTACATGTTATGTGCAATTACACCATAGCAAAGTCTAATGTTTGTGTAGTATTATGTTCAGCAGACTGTGTTCTTCTATTGTTGTGACTTAGATGACGTTCAGAGCACATTTTATGCCCAATTCATGCAAAACTCCACGTAATCCCAAGGGGTTCACATACTTTTTCTTGCAACTGTATATATGTGTAAAGCGCTGCGTAAATTGACAGCGCTATATAAGTACCTGAAATAAATAAACAAGTGAAGTTAATCAACAGTTAGAACAATAGCTTGACCTTCTGACAACAGTGCCATTTAGGGGTCGAATTGGAGAATATTTCTGCCATTGAAAAACAGTATTGAGAAAAGAACCACATCCATATGGGATGGTAAAACTTTCCAAACAAAAAAGATGACTTAACACCAAGGAAGATCTCTGCCAGAACCTGAAGACGCTTTTAGCCCAATCTCCTGCAACCATTTTAGAGCAAGCCTGGGGCCTCTATAATTGGGCTAAGTAACGTTTAATATTGTATACAGAACATAGTTTAGCTAGGAAGTAGGTATCATTTTGCTTGTTATATGCAATTTAAACTTTACTATACACCCGAGGCCTATGTTACCTGGTGACAATGTCACCAGAAAAAAGACAGCAGACCGTAGACCGCATTCCTTGCTGCTAAAGAAGCCATTTTGCAGCATTAGGGATTGAGACCTGTAAGACAAGGAGTACCATTTCAGCTGGATGTAATGGAGCAGGATGGCACCATATCTTGGAGTCTGTTGCAGCCAAATTAAAAGAAAGTACAGAGAGCAATACCCATTGTATTTTGGTCCAAGCAGCTAACGGGCACAGAAGAGACACGCGCCCCTAGAGAAGTACCTGTTTAGGGTCTACACAGAGCATCAACATATAGAGACCATTACAGAAAAGGACCCAGTCACCATCCATACTGCATTGCCAATAGTAGGATGGGAGATAATGGACTGACTACTAGGGCAACTATAGCTCAGAACCAGACACTGATGAAATGCAGTGAAATAGTTGTATCTACAAGAAAGAGGGGGTATTACAGCTGAGGATATCAGAGACATTTCAAAATAGTCGGCAGGGCTTGTCAATTTTACCAGCACTCAACCAGAAGAAGAAACTCTTATGCTGCAGTCATCCCGCATCCTCGTCGGAGCATCAATGGACTGTAGCTGCCTACAACCTGAGTACAGACACAGTCCTGCAGGAGACTGGAATTGGAGGGCCCAGTCAGTATGCAGCATTGAAAGCTGTAGTAATGACTCTATAGGAGGATCCTTCTTCCCATTTCACTATCCACACTGACAGCTAGGCAGTCTTTAAAGGACTGATAACTTGGATGCCCACGTGGAAGTCCAATAAATGGATGATTTATGGAAAGGTTAGTGTGGGTGTCAGGAATGGACTCGCCAATAGTGGTGGGACTCACCTGCCTTGTGGGTTTCAGTACCAGGACTGGCCAGCGGGTGCTCTCAGCAACCAGAGGCTCACTCCGGCAATTTGCCACCACCTGGGGCTGATTGCAGGTGGTGTATTTAAGGGATGGCCAGACCTGCAGTCTGTGCCTTGCTGTACTGTTTGCTTGGCCCTGGTTTCCTGATCCTGTTACTTCTGTCCTGACTCTGCTTGAACTCTGCCTGTACTGACCTCGGCTAGTCCTGACCACTCTCCCGCCTGCTCCTGGTACTCCGTTTGCCCGTTTGCTACCGACCCGGCCTGCCTGACTACTCTTGTATTGTATGTTGTTATCTGTTGGAGGTTTGGTTCAGTTTGTTTGCACTGTGTTTATGTTTAGTTTTGCACTGCATTTGTATTGTTAGTCTTGATAAATTATATTATTTATTATATCTGAAGCCTGCGTTTCCCTGTGTCAGTCCACACACTTCTGGTCATACCCGCATCCCTGACATTACAACAAGGCCATTCTTGACCAGAAGTGGCTGCACAGGGAAGCCATCTTGGCTTGTTGCTGGGAAGGATGCATCCTGATGAGGTTGTGTATTTGTCGCTGCTGGTCTTCGATGACAGAGAGTATGCTTATCAGACTCTGAAGGAGTATACCCGGGATCAACTGCTAGAATGTATACGGGTCGCTCATGTTCTAGTAGATCAGGGCACAGAGTTCTCTGAGGTGCAACCTTTGATTCAGGTTTGTGCAGAGTTGGCTTCATCTGGTACCCCTGAAAGCAGGAATGACTTTTTGCCACCATTTAGTGCAGACCAGGTAGAGTCTCTGGTATGGTTATTAGAGGATGATGTGGATTGCTTCTTGGAGCATTATGCTGCATGTTCACAACAGGTATTAAGGGATTGTATAAACGCAGTGCAGTCTTTGACCAGACAGGCTTTGTGTAAGCTGAGCTTTGTTCAACCCATACTGCAGACATGGTCAGACTTGTTGCACCCAGCCTCAGTCAGCTTACAACGTCATTCCTCCACTCAAGGCATTCTTCCTGCATCCCCGACAGCACCCCCAGTGACTACCCAGTATACTCTGCAAACTACCACATATCAGTCCTCTGCTCCCACTCGCTGCACCTATCCTGCCTTTAACCCTGTAAAGAAGTCCTCTGTAGCAACTGCTCCCTCCTCTGTTCCATCCTCCAGCTCTTCTCTGTCTTCAGCTGCTCCATCCGTTTACAAACCTGCACTTACTTACAGTGCTCCGGTAACTAAAACCAGGAAAAGGCGAAAATTCTTTCCAACCAATACCATCCTGCCAGTATCCAAACCGGTCAGCCTGCCATCTGAGAACCCGCCTTCCGTGGTGCAGCCTGGTGCCTCGGCGCCCACAATTCAGCCTGATGTCTCTACCCAGCCTGATGTCTCTACCCAGCCTGATGTCTTTACCCAGCATGATGTCTCTACCCAGCCTGGTGAACTGATCCAGCCTGATGATCCTATTATGCCAGGTGACTCGGTGCCCGCTTTCGAGCCAGACGATCCAATGCCTGACGGCCCGGTACCCGCTGTCGAGCCAGATGACCTTATGCCAGATGACCCGGTGCCTACTGTCGAGCCAGATGACCCGGCGCCCACAGTCTTGCCAGATGATTCGGCGCCCGCAGTCTTGCCAGATGATTCGGCGCCCGCAGTCTTGCCAGATGATTCGGCGCCCGCAGTCTTGCCAGACGACTTGGTGCCCGCAGTCTTGCCAGACGACTCGGTGCCCGCAGTCTTGCCAGACAACTCGGTGCCCGCAGTCTTGCCAGATGACTCGGAGCCCACTGTCTTGCCAGATGACTCGGAGCCCACTGTCTTGCCAGATGACTCGGTGCCCGCAGTCTTGTCAGATGACTCGATGCCCGCTGTTCCGCCAGATGACTCGGTGCCCGCAGTCTTGCCAGATGACTCGGTGCCCGCAGTCTTGCCAGATGACTCAATGCCCGCTGTTCCGCCAGATGACTCGGTGCCCACTGTCTTGCCAGATGACTCAGTGCCTGCTGTCTTGCCAGATGACTCGGTGCCCGCAGTCTTGCCAGATGACTCGATGCCCGCTGTTCCGCCAGATGACTCGGTGCCTGCAGTCTTGCCAGATGACTCAGTGCCCGCAGTCTTGCCAGATGACTCGGTGCCCACAGTCTTGCCAGATGACTCGATGCCCGCTATTCCGCCAGATGACTCGGTGCCCGCAGTCTTGCCAGATGACTCAGTGCCCGCTGTCTTGCCAGATGACTCGGTGCCCGCTTTCTTGCCAGATGACTCGGTGCCCGCAGCCTTGCCAGATGACTCGGTGCCCGCTGTTCCGCCAGATGACTCGATGCCTGCTGTTCCTCCAGATGACTTCGTGCCCGCTGTCTTGCCAGATGACTTGGAGCCCGCTGTCTTGCCAGACGACTCGGTGCCCGCAGTCTTGCCAGACAACTCGATGCCTGCAGTGTTGCCAGACAACTCGGTGCCCGCAGTCTTGCCAGACGACTCGATGCCCGCTGTTCCGCCGGATGACTCGGAGCCCGCTGTCTTGCCAGATGACTCGGTGCCCGCTGTCTTGCCAGATGACTTGGTGCCCGCTGTCTTGCCATATGACTCGGCGCCCGCAGTCTTGCCAGATGACTCGGCGCCCGCAGTCTTGCCAGATGACTCGGCACCCGCTGTCTTGCCAGATGACTCGGTGCCTGCTGTCGAGCTTAAAGACCCGATGCTCACTGTTTTGCCAAATGACTCGGTGCCCGCTGTTTTGCCAGATGGCTCGGTGCCCGCAGTCTTGCCAGATGACTCGGAGCCCGCTGTCTTGCCAGATGACTCGGTGCCTGCTGCTCCGCCTGGTGGCCTGGTGTTTGCTGCTCCGCCTGGTGGCCTGGTGCCCGCTGCTCCGCCTGGTGGCCCGGTGCCTACTGCTCCACCTGGTGGCCAGGTGCCCAGCCTGATGTGCCTCTGCCTGGTGCCCAGCCTGATGTGCCTGTCAGGAATGGACTCGCCAATAGTGGTGGGACTCACCTGTCTTGTGGGTTGCAGTTCCAGGACTGGCCAGCGGGTGCTCTCAGCAACCAGAGGTTCACTCCGGCAATTAGCCACCACCTGGGGCTGATTGCAGGTGGTGTATTTAAGAGATGGCCAGACCTGCAGTCTGTGCCTTGTTGTACTGTTTGCTTGGCCCTGGTTTCCTGATCCTGTTACTTCTGTCCTGACTCTGCTTGAACTCTGCCTGTACCTGACCACTCTCCCGCCTGCTCCTGGTACTCCGTTTGCCCGTTTGCTACCGACCCGGCCTGCCTGACTACTCTTGTATTGTAAGTTGTTATCTGTTGGAGGTTTGGTTCAGTTTGTTTGCACTGTGTTTATGTTTAGTTTCGCACTGCGTTTGTATTGTTAGTCTTAATAAATTATATTATTTACTATATCTGAAGCCTGCGTTTCCCTGTGTCAGTCCACACACTTCTGGTCATACCCGCATCCCTGACAGTGGGGAGGCAAGGAAGTCTGGGATTACATCTGGAAGAAAGCTCACTCCCGCATCATAAAAGTGGGCCATGCTGACGCACATGTGCCCCTAGTGCCAGACACCGAGAACTTTAACAGAGTGGTGGATGAAATCACCAAGGTAAATGCAGTTGTACCAATTGATCTTGTCTTGATGAACTTGGCCAACTGGGTCCACAAGCAATCTAGATATTTGTGACAGAAAGCAGCATATGAATGGGCACAGCCAAGAGGATTGCCTATATCCATGGACATTATAAAGATTGTAATAGGGAACTGTACAGTGTGTGGAGAAGTGTTACAATGGCTATTACAAAAGTACTCCACCAGGTCGATTAAGAGGGGCAAGAGGCCTGCAGAGATTTGGCAGATTGACCTCATCAGTCCTCTGCCCCGGGGAAACAATGGCCTGAGATATTGTTGCACTGCATTGGACACCTATTCAGGACTTTTGCTTGTTCATCCTTGCAAACTAGCAGATCAAGCTGCAACACTTCAGCTGTTTCAGAAACTTGTCCTTGTTTATGGCTGTCCCAAACAAGTTCAAAGTGATAATGGCTAACATTTCAACAGATCACTAGTACAGCAATGGGCCAGAGAGTCTGAGTCAGAGTGTACTGGTTGTGCCACATCCCATACTATCCACAGGCAGCTGGTTTGATTGAAATGGAAAGGACCAGATACACAAACTTACACCCACACGCACACTAAGGGAGTGGGATCGGGTTCTTACAGAGGCAGTTTTGTTGTTAAATTCTAGGCCAATAGCCAAAAGTATATCACATGAGAGGATGGTGAAAGGATGGTGGGAGGGTGGGGCACAGATTCCACAGCTGGAGTTCAATATTTACATAAGGTTCCTGAAAGAACAGGGTTTAAGACATACCAAGTTTATGCGTCCCATGACAGTATCTCTGGAGGAGCGGAGTGGGCGATTTGGGTGATATCTGCGGATGAGGTTGGAAATGTAGCTAGGGACAGTAATGTGGATGGCTTTGTAAGCTGTGCTTAGTATTTTGAATTTTATACATTGGTGTCCTGCCTTCTCTGCAGTTATGAAAGGGTTACAGAGGATAACAGGCAGTATAACCTTTGATGTCCACACAGTAACGAGTCGATGATTAATAACCGATGATCTTTTACTGATAACATGTGAACATAGTACATGAAGTGTGGATGTGAATGAATGTGAATGTGGTAAAACTGGAATACAAACAGAATAAACAGACATGAGTACATATCTAACTACCTAGCTATATGCATAACATTCCTCAGTACATAGGAGGGGTACTTACAAACTTTGGGGGTCTAATCGAGCCCATATATGAAGAGGGAACAGCATCCCACATTTACTCGCATAGTAGAATTTCTTCAGTCTGAAGAGATGAGGTCACTTCCTCCAAAGTTAGCAAACAGGAAGTCCCTGGCCTTAAAGGGGACAGACACTGCTGAATGCTAAAGAATGCCTTGTGTAATACAAGGCAGCACACTCCCCACCTGGCATAATAATGATATGCCACTATTAAACTCTTGGAAGGAGTAAAACGACTTCCGTGATGGGTCTAAGGTACACCTTAGGGGTGCCCGTTTTACTACTCTGACCTCTACTTTCCTGACTCTGCTATCACTGCTAGCATCAGTCCCCACAATGAGTCCAATTGGCCACTCGCTCCTGTGGGCCTGAGAGTCTTTTAGTAGAACATCATCTCCAACTTGTAAGTTGGGCTTGTCGGCTTGCCATTTGTTGCGTGGTTGGAGGGTCGTCATGTACTCCTGCCTCCATCTCTTCCAGAAGATATTGGCTAGGCTTTGAACTTGTTTTCATTGCTTGGTGTACAAGTCTTTAAGATCAAAGTCCCCATTGGGAGCTGTCACCATCTCCATCTTCTGGGTCAGCAACGTTGCCGGTGTCAAGACGGCTGGCATCTCTGGATCGGTAGACACTGGGACCAAAGGTCTGGCGTTCATGATAGCCATGACTTCAGCCATCAGCGTGGTTAAGACTTTGTGTGTGAGACGAGTAGATCCAATCTTTAGAAGCATTGCATCTAGAATGCGACGAGCTACTCCAATCATCCTCTCCCAAGCTCCTCCCATATGTGAGGCATGAGGAGGATTGAAGATCCAAGTGCATCTTTGGTTTTGAAGATAGTTACTTGTCTCTGAGTCTGTTGCAACGATCTTCAATTCTTTGCAGGCTCCAATAAAGTTTGTGCCACAATCAGAACGAATCTGTTTTGCTGGTCCTCGAATGGAGAAAAATCTTCTCAAGGCATTGATGAAGCTTGAAGTAGATAGAGACTCAATTACCTCAATGTGAACTGCTCTGGTACTCATACACGAGAAAAGAACAGCCCAGCGTTTGCTCTCTGCACTGCCTCCTCTGGTCTTGCGAGAAGAAATGTTCCAAGGACCAAAAACGTCCAGGCCCACATTTGTGAATGGAGGATCTGAAGCCAGCCTGTCTGAAGGTAAGTCTGACATCTTCTGGACTTCAGGTTTTCCTCTGATTTTCTTGCAAGTTACACATTTGGTAATCACACTGGAGACTAGTCTTTTACCTCCTAGGATCCACAATCCAGCTGAACGGACTGCTCCTTCAGTGAGGTGGCGACCTTGATGTGCAACTTGCTCATGGTGGTGTCTTGTCAGAAGAACAGCAACGTGATGATTCTTGGATATGACAATGGGATGTTTTTCTAGAATAGTCGTATCAGCTGCGGGTAGACGACCTCCAAGTCTCATCACTCCATCTTCATCAAGGACAGGGTTCAACTTTTTGAGCGGGCTGTGTTTAGAAAGGTCTTCTTTCTGGAGAAGACATTGAATTTCTTCCTTGAAGGCTTTCTGCTGAACACATCTGATAATGGTGACATTGGCTTGCTCAAGATAGTCATTGTTACCCTGGTCAACACTGGCTGTTTTGCTGAAGGATCTGGCCAAGCAGATAAGTTTCCATATGGCACGGATGAGTGACTTCCAGTTGGAAAACCTTTCGAACTTATATGAGCCAAGACCTTCTCTGGTGGTTAGAGTCTGGTAAACTGCAACTAGAGGTCTCTTCAGTTTCTGGTCCAGTCAAGAAGGATGGACCTGTGAACCAGTTAGTCTGTTTGAGGATAGCAGCTGGTACCAGTCTAGTCCCATGGTCAGCAGGGTTCTTGTCTGTACTGATGTGATGCCACTGTTCTGGACTTGTACACTTTCTGATACGTGTCACTCTGTTTGACACGTATGTGTAGAATCTTCTTGAAGCGTTGTGGATATAACCTAAAACAATCTTGCTGTCTGTGTAGAAGTTCACTGCATGGATCTCGCTGTCCAGTTCTGCAATGAGTAAGTCTGCCATCTCCACAGCTAGGACAGCAGCACAAAGTTCTAAGCGATGGACTGTGTGAGCAGGTCTTGGAGCCAGTTTGGACTTTCCCAAGATGAATCCTGCATGGCTTTGTCCCTGAGTGTCTATGACTCTAAGGTAGGCTACAGCTGCTATAGCCACGGTGGATGCATCTGAAAACACATGTATCTCTCTTCGGTTTGTAGCAGACAAAGAAACAGAGACGTATGGTCTTTGGATGCTAAGTCGCTCAAGCTCCAGCAAAGAGTCTTTCTACAACTTCCATTGCATTTCTTTCTCTCCAGGTAGAGGTGTGTCCCAATCACTTTGTTCTAGCTCAGTTGTAATCTCTCTCAAAAGAGCTTTGCCTTGCATGGTGATGGGTGCTACGAACCCCAAGGGATCGTAAAGACTGTTGACCGTAGACAAGACACCTCGCTTTTTGAAAGGCTTCTCTTCCCTGGATACTCGGAAGGTGAAGCTGTCAGTTTTCAAGTCCCAACTAAGCCCTAAGCTTCTTTGAAGGGGTGGTGACTCTGTACCTAGATCTAGGTCTTTGAGGTCTTTTGCACGGTCTTCTGCTGGGAATGCTTCCATGACTTTGCTGTTGTTGGAAGCCACTTTGTGCAGTCTTATGTTAGATTCTGCTAGCAAGTCTCTAGTGCTTTTCAAAATGTCAATGGCTTCTCCACTATTGGAGAAGGAAGCAAGTCCATCATCTACATAAAAGTTTTTCATAACAAATTGTTTGGCTTCAGGGTTGTGTCTGTCACCTTGCTGCGCTGCTCATCTCAAGTTGTAGATAGCGACAGCTGGTGAGGGACTGTTCCCAAACACATGTACTTTCATCCTATACTCTATGATACCTTTGTTGAGGTCGTTGTCTTCATACCATAGGAACCTCAGGTAGTCTCTGTGGTCTTCACGGACAAGGAAGCAGTAGAACATCTGCTGTACATCTGCTGTTACTGCAACAAGTTCTCTTCGGAATCTGATAAGGACTCCAAGAAGTGTGTTCAGGTCTGGTCCGCTGAGAAGTACATCATTAAGGGAAATACCTTCATGCTTTGCACTGGAATCAAATACTACACGTATCTGACCTGGTTTTTGAGGATGGTACACTCCGAATATTGGCAAGTACCAGCGTTCTTGTGTTTCATGCAGTGCTGGTGCTTTTTCAGCTTGATCATTGTCAAAGATCTTCCGCATGAATTCTTGGAAGTGTTCTTTCACGTCTGGCTTTCTTTCAAGAGTGCGCTGCAATAGCGCAAGGCATTTCTCTGCTTGCACTCTGTTGTTGGGAAGACAATGCCGTGGTGTATGGAATGGTAGTGGGGCTACCCAACTGCCTGCTTTGTCTTTGAAGACTTCTCTGTCCATGATCTCAAGGAAGAGGTTATCTTCAACAGATGGTGCTAGTTTGTCATCATCTTGAGTTCTCCCAAACACTTTGTGGCCTAGCTGATCTGAATTTTCAGCTGAGGCTGTATCTTCCAGGAACGTCTGGGTGTTCTGGGGATGTGTTGGGTTAAATCAGTGTTTCTCAACTCCAGTCCTCATGGACCCCCAACAGGTCATGTTTTCAGGATTTCCCTCAGATGAAACAGCTGTGGTAATTACTAAGGCAGTGAAACTGATCAAATCACCTGTGCAAAATAATGGAAATCCTGAAAACATAACCTGTTGGGGGTCCATGAGGACTGGAGTTGAGAAACACTGGGTTAAATAGTTTCTCTTTAATCTGCATGCTGTTGTTACATGGGCAAAGACACGATGTGCGACCGTTCTGCAGCAGATTTGTTCTGTAGACATTCACCTTTGCGGGTTTGTGAAGTCCGTCCAGACATACATCTCCAACGATAACCCATCCAAGATCAAGACGTTGAGCAAATGGTGCATTGTGCGGCCCATTGTATTGTTCTCTGACCTTGTGCACTCTCAGTATGTTTCTTCCTAGTAGAAGGACGATTGCAGCATCTGGGTTGAGTGTTGGGATCTTGTCTGCTATTCGCATGAGATGAGGGTAGTGATGTGCCACTTCAGGTGTGGGAATCTCTGACCTGTCATCTGGTATCATGTCACATTCTATGAGTGTAGGAAGAGTCAGCTGCGTCTTTCCATCTAATGACTCAATGGTGTAGTTGTTTGCTCTTCTCCCTGATGTCTCTATAACTCCAGAACATGTCTTCAAGGTGTATGGAGTTGAACTTCCTTTGTCACCGAAGAGGTCGAGGAACTCTGTCTTTGCAAGAGACCTGTTGCTTTGTTCGTCTAGGACTGTATACATCTTCACTGCCTTTTCTCTGAGACCCTTGGGATACACTTTGACTAAGCATATCTTGGAGCATGATCTAGAGAGTCCTGGTTCTGTACAGATCTCAGTGCACTTTGAAGTTATCGCTGGTGTTGCACTTTCTTTTTGCTCCCCACCATGATCTTCTTGAGTTGCTGGAACTTCTCATCTCCATGGTGGTGGTCCTGGGTGCAGTGCTGACAGATGTCGGTCATTGTTGCATTCTGTGCACCGTATTTCTCTCTTACAGTCTTTTGCAAGAAGTTGCATTGAGGCACAGCATCTGAAACAAATGTGATTGTCTTTAAGGTAAGCCTTGCGCTCCTCTAATGTCTTACTTCTGAAACTGCGACATTTTCTTAGTGGATGAGGCTTGTTGTGTATTGGGCACTGTTTGTCTGGATCCTCAACTTCCTTGCTTGTGTTGTCTTCCTGATTGGCTGCAGCCTAAGGCGGGACTTCTGTCTTCCGCACAGACACTGTTGCTCTGCGTTCTTTGTAGTGTACTGGCGGCTGCTTCTCTGTCCTTGGGGAGCTTGCAACTCTCTTGTTCAGGAAGGCGAAGCTTGGGTTATTGCGTGTCTTAGCTTGGTCTACAACGAATTCAGCGAGGAAGACAAACGGTGGAAATGCAACTCGATAGTCTTTCTTGTATCTGGATGCTTGAGAGACCCACCTTTCTTGTAGGTTGAAAGGGAGCTTCTCGATTATGGGCTCTACTCCACATGCTGTGTCTAAGTATAAGAGACCTGGCAGAGTTCCACTAGTCTTTGCTGCTTCTATCTCTAGGAGTAGGTCTCCGAGCTCTCTCAGCTTCTGATTGTCTTTGTTTGTCATCTTCGGGCAAGTTTCAATTTTCTTTAAAAGTGCTTCTTCAATTACTTCAGGTGACCCATAGCAGTCTTCCATTCTCTGCTAGACCATCGCAAGTCCTGCTGTTGCATCATGGACATGCACTGACCTGATTCTTTTGGCCTGCTCTGAGGACTCTGGTCCTAGGTATTTGGCGAGTAGGTCGAGCTTCTCTCTGTCTGTCAGCTCTAAGTTTTGGGTGCTGCTTAGGAAGGATGACCTCCAGGCCCAGTAGTTTTTAGGACGATCGTCAAACTTCAAGAGACCAGTGCTCACCATGTCATGGCGCATCAGGTATTTTGACACGTCTGTAACTCTTGCTGTGTCAGGTGCGTTTGTTCTGGGTACAAACATGGGACTGTTGG
The DNA here is from genome assembly GCF_062004578.1 of Staurois parvus. Lineage (NCBI taxonomy): Eukaryota > Metazoa > Chordata > Amphibia > Anura > Ranidae > Staurois > Staurois parvus. The sequence goes on along the minus strand of NW_028317929.1, from coordinate 640,207 downwards.
CTGATAGTGACTGATGGGTTCGTTGAGGTATTTGACTAAGTCTATTTTGGTCAGATGGTTGCTCTCCTCTATTGTAGTCTAGATTTGGTCTTGCACGAGGAGAGGTTATATCGCCATCTACTTGGTTTCTTAGCGTGTTGGCGGTTTGGTATCTGAGCCCGTGATTGGTTGACTTATCACGTGGCGGTTCCGGTTCAGTCTTGTCGTGATGCGTAACATCAAAGCTGTCTGCTCCCAACTGGGTCCTTGATGGTTTCGGTGCATCACTAGGCTGTTTATCAGGGTACAGGGTTGCTTGTGATTGCACGTACTCACGGGTGCGTTGGAATGTACTGAGAGGTGTTATCTGGGTTTCCAGTACATCGCTCTCTACAAACTGAATATCTGCAGCTCTCGGCTTCAGCTATGGCTGCTGCAGCTATTTTCTGTTGCTGAAGTATGTGTAAAGAGGCTTGCACTTCTGCCTTTCTCCTAAGCGTTTCTGCTTCTCTCCTTTTTATTTCAGGTTCCCCTTCGGCTTGTCTCTTTTTTATTTCAGCTTCCCCTTCGGCTTGTCTCTCTGCTGCTCTTCATCTAGGTAGCCTTGCTCTTTCATAAGCTCTGCTTCCCGTATGGCATAGGAGGCCATGGCGCATGCGGCCTCGGCCTCGGCTTGTGCCCTGGCGGCGATAGCGCTGACTGAAGACAAGTTTGTGACGTTTGAATGTTTTGAGCTCATGCTTTTACTTCTGGTTGCTCCAGCACTGACTGACGATAGGTCTGTTACGTTTGAATGCCTGGAACTCGAACGCTTAGATCTGGCGGTTTCTGCTTTGGCTGACGACAGATCCGATTTGTTATAAGTTCTCGGCGTGCTGTATTGTGACCTAGTTTCCAGCGTACTGTGCCTATTTTCTTCCTGTTCGCACGAGATTTTAGGAAGGGTTAATTTAGTGATATCTTTCATATCTTTCTCTGTGTCTGCGTGCTGCATTGTGCTTGAGTGGAGTACACAGCGTGTTAATGATGATGACTGCTTGTCTGTTCAGCACACGAAGCTGAGTTAGTTTCACTTTGCTATGCCTAAACTGGCTGTGCTGTGGGGATTTCACACACACGTGCTGCTGTATTAACAGTTAAGAGTCTTTTCTGTGTTGTGGGGCTTGCTGTAGCGTTTTCACACAATGTGCTCTGAAGTAACCGTGTAAGTCTTTTTACTGTCCTGCCTTCTCTGCAGTTATGAAAGGGTTACAGAGGATAACAGGCAGTATAACCTTTGATGTCCACACAGTAAGGAGTCGATGATTGATAACCGATGATCTTTTACTGATAACATGTGAACATAGTACATGAAGTGTGGATGTGAATGTGGTAAAACTGGAATACAAACAGAATAAACAGACATGAGTACATATCTAACTACCTAGCTATATGCATAACATTCCTCAGTACATAGGAGGGGTACTTACAGACTTTGGGGGTCTAATCGAGCCCATATATGAAGAGGGAACAGCATCCCACATCTACTCGCATAGTAGAATTTCTTCAGTCTGAAGAGATGAGGTCACTTCCTCCCAAGTTAGCAAACAGGAAGTCCCTGGCCTTAAAGGGGACAGACACTGCTGAATGCTAAAGAATGCCTTGTGTAATACAAGGCAGCACAATTGGGTTAGTGGAAGCCAGGGAAGGGATTGGCAGAGAGGGGCAGCAGTCACTGATTGGTTGGTAAGGTGTATGAGTCTAGCAACAGCAGTCATAATAGACTGAAGGGTGGATAGCCTGTGTAATGGTAGTCCAGTGAGGAGGGAGTTGCAGTAATCAAGGCGGGATAAAACCAAGGCGTGGATAAGTTGTTTTGTGGTGTCATTGGTCAGGAAGGGGCGGATTTTGGAAATGTTCTGGAGGTTGAGGTGGCAGGATTTAGCCAGTGATTGGATGTGGGGCCCAAAGGAGAAGACAGAGTCTAGGATTATACCTAGCACCCTGGCATGAGGGGAAGGACTAATGGTTGTGCTGTTGATCTTAATGGTAAAGTCATGAGTGGAGGATCGGGGGGAGGAAATATTACAAGCTCGGTTTTGGAAAGATTGAGTTTAAGGTAGTGGTGTGGTATCCATGCTGATATGTCACTTAGTAGATTTGTGATACGTTAGGAGGTTGAGGGAGTGAGCTGGGGAGTGGAGAGATAGATCTGGGTGTCATCAGCATAGAGGTGATATTGGAAGCCATGGGAGGTTATCAGTTGGCCCAGGGAGGAGGTGTAGAGAGAGAAAAGGGGAGGCCCAAGGACAGAACCTTGGGGTACCCCAACAGAAAGAGGAAGAGGAGCGGAGGAGGAGTAGTTGTATGTGACACTGAAAGTGCGCTGAGAAAGTTAAGAGGAGAACCAGGAGAGAGCAGAGTCACGGAGGCCGATGGAGTGGAGTTTACTGAGGAGGAGTGGGTGGTCAACTGTGTCAAAGGCAGCGGAAAGGTCAAGGAGTATGAGTATGGAGTAATGGCCATTGGTTTTAGCAGTTAGTAGGTCGTTAGTGAGTTTTAGTAGGGTAGTTTCAGTGGAATGTTGTGGGTGGAAGCCAGACTGTCGGGGATCAAGAAGGTTGTTGTCGGTGAGGTAGCAGTTTATACAGTTGTGAAGAAGACGCTCAAGAAGCTTGGAGGCAAATGGGAGCAGGGAGATGGGTCCTAAATTATTCAAACAGGTGGGGTCCAGCGAGGGTTTTTTGAGTATGGGGGTAACCAGTGCATGTTTGAGTGGGGAGGGAAAGGTGCCCATGGAGAGTGAGAAGTTGAAGATGTGGGTTAGAGTTTAGAATAGAGCAGGAAGGAGGCTGCCACAGTCCTGAGGGGACAGGATCCAGGGGACAGGTGGTGAAGTGAGCCTTGGAAACGAGTTCGGTATCTTCCTCGGTGGTAACACGGTGGGTCGAAGGAGGAGAGTATTGAATATTTTAGCCCAATATCCTGTAAATGTTTTAGAGCAAGCCTCGGGTCTGCATTGCCTATGGAGATTGTGAAGCCTCTATGAAGTAACTTTTACTATTGTATACAGAACATAGTTTCGCTAGGAAGTAGGTATCTTTTGCTTGTTATAGGTATATCTGTCAGTCTTGTATTGTATTTCTATCATTGTAATTGTTTGTATATACAGAATTTTTGTTTAGTAAAAGCACATTAACATACCACAGAGCTTCTTTGCTTATAACGCAAAGTAACCTTACTAGACACCAAAGCAAAACAAAGGAAAATTCATTATTAGGCATGTGCGTGTTATAGCTTTTTTCCTAGCTTTAACTTTAGCTCATGCTGAGATAGACATTATGAAACATTTATTTTACTTTATATCACTAACAGTTGGCAATTGCACCAGACAAATGGCAGTGAAGGGTAATGATCCAAAGTTCTGTATGAATATGTTCTTTCTGGAATTATCCAAAATTGGTTCAAAGGAATTTTATTAAATGTTTTGGCCTAGTTATTGTGAAATTCAATTGCAGATGGGTTGGCAAAAATAAAGCCTTCAGCAGTATCAAACAAAACTTTATATAAGTAGCCTGAGGTAAATAAAATGCTATATACTAAGATTCACCAAAACTATACTAAGATCTATTCGCAAAGGTCAGTCAAATTTAACTGCTCTTCATTTCGTAGGAATTTGCCCTATTATGTTCCTAAATGTATCCTGTTCTATCCTAACTTTTAAAGTCTGACATAAGAAAGTGTAATGTTAAAAGAAACGTGGCAGAAAAAAAGATAAGAAAAGAAAATCTAACAATTATATCACAGTGTAGAAATGTGCTTCATGATCTTTTTCTAATGAATGTGATGGCTTATAAAAAATGAGGGTGTTACAGTATAAATTCTAGGCAAAAAAGTGCCTTTAATTTGACCCAAAAAAAATTTAAATTGAAGATAAGCTCATGAGCTGGTTTTCTGTACCTTGTGGAGTGGGCCATGTTGGAAGGCTTGCATTGTACTAAAATTGATGGGAAATATGGAGGGAGTGAAGATTCGCCCATTATATACATTCAGTAGTGCTAAATAGCTATTTTGGCAGCACCTCTATCTCAGTATGCTGATTTCCAGTAAAGGCTCAGACCTTACAAAGTGTTTCATTATCCTGTGGAACTGAATGACCTGAAGCTTGCAAATCAAAGCACTGTTCTCCTACTTTTGCCCTGCTGAATTAGAGAAATTAATATACTTGTCTACTAGAAAGCATAAAGAATATGCAAACCCAACATTTCATAATACTGATCTGTGCCTGATGTACCATGAACGTGTATGAAAAAGTATCCTGTTCTCTTTTTATTGCGTCCCTTCTGTGAAATCTCTGGTGTTTCAGCCAGTCCCTTTGCTTTCTTATTAAAAATTGACCACACTAAACAGGAGAACACACAGTGTCAGTTCTGAAATTCAGCCCCCCAAATCTGGGCTAAAATCTATATCTTGATCTTGTTTAATGGATTTTAACCATGCATGCTGGTTACTGTCTAACACTGCATTTTATTCAGATTTTCAATTAACATGTACAGAGCTGGGATGGGAAATAAAATTAGTTTTGATAAATAGGCATTAGTATACCTTTGTGCATGACCAGGTTATTCTAAGCTTAAAAGGGCAAAACTGTTTTGTTTCATTTGGTTATTCCCCCACTTCATAGTGTCAATGACTATACATTGCTCTTGACTGTGTGCAGTACTTTGGGAGACTGCCATTTTGTTCACAAGTGAAATGCGACTTATATGAGAAATCCTCCTTTTAGACAATATTAAAAATGAAGTTAGCACAGGATTGGTTTGAACTGCGTTATAGACGTGTTAGGCGAAACCATGTTCTTTTTCTATTAGGATTTTACTGCTGTTTTTACAGTGTTATAGAGTAATAATTAGTCTAAAAAGACTTGTCTGTAAACTCAGTTATATATTAAATAAATAACATTATCACAGTCATGCCAAAAAATACACCTCATACAAATGACTTACAAGAAATATCGCTTTTGCATTACTCAGAACTTCGAAGTAAAAATGTCACAGGGGTGGGCTTTTATAGTGTAAACACTTTAAAAGTGTGGAAAATTAGGCTTAGCACTGCAACCTGATACTGAGACTTGGTATTCGCACCTAATAAAATAAAAAAAAAGTAAATTATAAAAACTATTTAAAGCAACCAAAAGTGGTGTGATCACCTCAGCTATGTTTAACCATTTGAGGATGGACAGTTCTCAA